>NC_046296.1:29400294-29745294 GCF_004115265.2 Rhinolophus ferrumequinum | reverse complement strand
CTAGTGTTGGAGAAAATGTGAGGTTTAAAGGCTTCTTCTGTTTATGTGATATGATCTCTATTATTAGGGACCAGAGGTTGGTGTTCCTTTATTATTTGTTACACAGCATTTTTCTTACATGGAGAAAAGCCAGTTGAATAATATCCTGGGCTACATATGCATCTCTCCTTACCCATTCATGGTCTACTGTATCTTCTGTGTTTCTTCCTTTGATGCTCACTTATCGCTAATGATGATGGAAAAATAAGAATTTGAAAGAGCCAAGGAGGTCCAAAGGTCTCCAAAAATGAGGAAGTTTCTTGTGACTCTCTGTGCCAGGTCCTGGGTACCCAATGAGGAGATTGTGACAAGGCGTTCCTCAAAGAGTCCACATATGAAGTCTGTAGACACAGAACCACACAGCAGCTATCAAGGAGCATGCTCAGAGTTTTTAAATGGTTCGCATACTTTTTAAGTGAATGAAAATCTGAACAATCACCCCACTCTTTTCCATGCATTTTGAGTTTGGAACAAGGGTGACTGTGCCATGAGATAAGAGTTTTATTTTTAACTTTAAAAAAATTGGAAAAGTGCTATGACTATCAAATCATTTTAGCAATACTTGCTCTCTTTCTGTTCAAACCCAGTTGTGTGTTACATCGGCAGATCTTAAGGATAAATAGCATCTTTATCATAAAATTCTTAACCTGACACAGGATAGGTGCTTAAGGTAAGCTTATTAACTGTCTAGGCATGTAAAGTGGTGAATCAAAGTAACTATCCAAATAAAGGAGTCCAAAAAAAATACAAAATAAATGTACCAACAAAATCAAACAAACCATCAATGGTTTATAATAACATCCTATAATGTATGTTAAGACATTTTGCTTTTTTATTTTCTTTACTTTTAAGGCTAATTGCTTCAATTTTCCATTTGTTTATATGCATCAACTTGGCCAAAATATCCATGATACAACCTAAGAGATTTTTTTTTGTCCCAACTTAAAATCATTTTTACCTCAGTTCATTCTTTTGTTAAAACAAAATATTCACCTATTTCTCAAATAGCAAAGATTACTAAATAAGATCTAGCCCAACATTAACAGGAAAAAGAGGTACGGCTATGTCAATTACAGCTCTCTTAAGTTATCCATTAGCTCTACTTTGGGTGTAAAGGGTTTTCTTTTTTTCTGTAAAAATTGCCTAACAGTTATGAGAGAACCATAGACAGTATTCTCAATAATGTGTCCTTGTGTCGTGAAAGCATTGGCATTTCTTTTGCCTTCTGTGAATCTTAGCTAGCTGGCACACTGAATTAATCAATAGGAACATTCTATATCTATTAACAACTTACTCTGGGGGATAAAAGTCCTGGGGAAATAAAAGCAAGAATTGCCCCCGTTTGAGTTCAAAGCAGCTCTATTTGGTTCTTATCACATTGAGCAAAGAAGATGTGAGGCAGAATCACTGCTTTAAGTGCTTTTTAAATTTTCTGTTTTAAAATGAGCTAAGTTTCAATAAATAGATAAATAAGTAGTGGTAATGAAATCTGTTTTCTTCTTTTAGACCTACAATATTTTGGTTTAGCATGATATTCAGATAAATGATTTTAAGATAGTCAGAAGAGTTTTTTTCTATAATTGTAGCCCTGACCTGTGTATATTATTAATATCATGTATAAAAGAAGGACCTACCTCTTATAGAAAGAGTATTTGCGTCAATCTTTTTTAATAGTCGGGGCAAACATTTGTGATTCCAGAAGGACAGACAGGGCTATGGGTTTTGGTGGTGGGGAATGACTATGGAAAGTTTGCTTCTGTTTAACCAAACAGAATTTCTTAGCCAACCTGAAAATAAATGCTTTATGATTTTTTTTCCTAATCCTTTCAATGCTCCCATTTGGGTGTGTTTTATTTACATGTGAAAGTCAAGCTCAGGAAATTCAGAGCTTTGAAGAAATAGCTTCCATTTATTTTGAGTAATTTTCGAAAGTTTCTCTTTTTCTGGTTTTAAAGTGAAGGTTAGAAAAAAAGAATCCCCACAAACAGAAAAGAGAGCTTTGGGCTAAGTCAATCTCCATTCAGTGTTTAGCTGAAAACATAATGAAATTTAGAAATTTGTAAAGATAAAAGTACAATTTCCTCATCAGCCCACCGTTAACAGTGCAAAGGACCTGTGCAGGTAGCACGTAGAGCTTGTAACCTAGAGCACAGCACAGGTAACTTGGAATAAAGGCAGTTGCTTCTGTGGCCTCAGAAGATGGGCAAACACTCTTCTTTGGAAGATATCAATGCTGATACAGTACACATTTCCAGAGATGCTTTCCTGAGTGGAGTCCTTTGCTTTTCACTCATTTGTTCTGTTGCCTGTTCTTTGTGTATGTAAAGAAGAGAACTGACAGTATATAAAAAAATAGTGGAAGGAAGATGGACAGAAGTTGGGAAGATGAGAAGTGATTAGAGCTGGACCCAGAAAACCATCCTCTTTCCTGACAACTGCCTGTGGAGGCTCTGAAAAATATAATTCCCGAAGCATAATTTATGAAATGTGTACTTCTCCCTTACCTTTTTCTGTATTTTCTAGCTTCCCTAAAAATATGTTTTGCATTTTTAGTTAAATAGAAGTTTTAGTTTCTTTTAAAATAATTGGTCTTTGAAGGTATTCATATTAGTTGATGTCAATGAATAATTGGAAAGAAGCGTAAAGATTATTGGTACATCTTCAAGAGCTGCGGGAAGAAATCAACTATCCTAACTCCAGGTTTTGAGTATTTTCATCTATCTATCTATCTATCTATCTATCTATCTATCTATCTATCTATCTATCTATCTATCTATCTACCTACCTACCTACACCCATGTATATGTATATGTAATATTTATTTGTGCATTTATGAAAATTGTAAGAACTATAATGTATGCTAAGCTTTTTACCCCTAGTGATTGCATAGAGGACAGCAGTGGGTAGATAGCAGACAATGTATTTGCCTCCTCTAGTTTCACTCCCTGCCTTTCTGCACCCAGCTCCGTTCTCCGTAGATTCCCTTGACTTCTGGTTTCTAGTTGGCTTTAGGTAATAGAAGCATGGAAAGTGCATTTATAGGAAAGGAGGGAAGTGAGTTGACGTATGAATTCCACCAATCTCTTCTTACCAGGCCACAGGTTATCAATGGCTATAAAAGTGGCATACTATAATATATCAAATCATTTGTTTCATACATATTTATTGAAGCCCAAACTTTCATAGGTGCTGGGGCACAACAGAGATCAAAGACATGAGAGCTCTTCTCACACAGAATTCATTTTAAAAGTGCCTTTTTGGATTGTTTTCATTTTTAGTCATGAAATATTTGAAGGATTTTGTGATCTATTCGTGAAAGAGACCTTTTTTTTTAAGAATTGGAAAAAAATGTCAAAAGCAGTCATTGTACATTTTGGTAATAATTTGATATATTCATGGCAAATAGGTTGTATATACCAGGGAAATTGCTGAATAAAGAAGAAAAATTTTAATGAATTTTAATTACTTTTCAATGGGTATTTGAGTTGCAAAGATACCAAGTGAATTAATGAAATATTAAAGGTAGGCACGTAAGTAGGAAGACCCTATTTCTTGTCATTTGTACTCTAATCCGTGACAAGCACACACACTAAGCCAGTCTCTAGATGAATTAAAAATTACAAATGATTTTTCTTTAACACTTTCAGGCTGTTTTGATGTAAGAAATGAATTCATCATTCATAGAGGGAATTATTTGAGTTCTAGATTTGACAACTAAGACTGAACATACATAGTGATAAAACATCTGCTCAAGTCTAGTCAAAAGCTCAGTCAATTTTGTGAAGAAATCAGTCAAGTCTGTTGCTGGTGGCATGAAGACAAAACCACCAACCGATTGACTGAGTTTTTCACTTTTGAATGGGTTGTTTGGCATCGCGTAGACCCAGCCTATGATTATACTGCCATCTGTATTCTTTCTTACATCAGGCTTATTTCAGCCACAACTTATACATGCTGTTTTGAGAGGAACTAGTCAATATTTTGGTTTGTCTTTAGCTATAAGTGCGCCGTAGACAGTATTGCGTGAACTTGGCTCTGCCTTGCTAATTCTCTGTCAGTTCTGGCAGCTATAGGAATTTAAGTTCATGGTGTAGATATTTGGATTCCCCTCAAAATAAAAATAAAATATGTAAAATAAAATCTTAAAATAGGCTGCTTTTCTTTGACAAAAATACCCAAATTCCTAGAAATGGCCAGCCATAGTCAATATGCATATATAGATGAGTATAATTTTAATGTAAAAACAATACAAGCAAAATACATAGACTATTTCAAAGTTAACAATTATTCATGTTTTCGTAGTTTGCAAGCTACATGAAGCAATGGAATAGATCTTCTCTTTCCAAATTCAACTGTTCATATTTGCTTTTGAAACTGTAAGACACTATATGATGGTAGGATTGTTCACTCAAAATTGGAAAATGAATTAAAGTATTACCTGTATTTTCCTCACTAGTGCTATCATATCTTGTAATATTACAGCCATTATAGTGACCAGTTATTTCTCCTAAGGGCATAGGCTTAAAAAAAGAGAGAAACTTTGAACTTTGGAGGGCAATGAATCACCAGAGTTTTGTATGATGATAACATTGCCCTCAGGTTTTAACAAGTCAGAGCCATGTTAAAACATTTCTCTACAAGTATACCTGCATCAAAAATTCCTTGTCTCTTTGTTATTTTCTTTAATGGAAATTGGGGGTGGGGGGGAGTAATATGTCTAAGAAATGGGGAGGAAAAATGCATTATCTATTCAATAAAGTGATAAAAGGATAGATTCAGGTTTTGTGGGGATCCTAAAACTTGAGCTTCATTAACTTTACAACATAGCCAATGATTGACAAAGAGAATATGCTAGAACAACAATATAAAAATTTACCTGGAATTTGAACGTTGGAAAACAATTTTCCATAAGGAATATAATTTATGATATATAATATCTTACAATGTAAGGTATAAAAACGGTGACTCACTATGTTGTACACCTGAAACTAATATAACTAATATAATTTAAGTATACCAACTATACTTAAATAAAAATAAAATAACATTCCTATAATATTTTTAACCTGTAAGCTAATTCTAAAATGACAGATACTCCTGAAGAAGAAAAACAAAGTGAGGGGATTTCCCTTTTCAGACGTCAAAAAATTGTTATGAAGCTATAGAAATTAAATTTAGGTGATATTTCCACAGGGGTAGACAAATACATTAATGGAACAGAAGAAAAAACTTACATATATAAGAAACCCACTTAAATAAGGCCTACATTTGTAAGCAAACTTCATTTATAACAGAGTTGACATTGAAATTAGCAGGGAAAAGACAGACTTTAATAACTGACTCTGGCGGTAAAAGCAGTTATCCAATAAGTGTACTTTATAAAATTTAGAGGATAATATAAAAGAAAAATTTTGACCCAAAGTTTTCCAATAAATGTTTGTTGAGTGATTAAGATTATTCTATAATTCCCTTATGATGTTTTTTTTTAATTTTGTTATATTTTACCTGCCCATCTTTTCCTGGTGGTTTGTTTTTGTTTTTGTTTTTGTTTTGTTTTGTTGTTTTTTTTTTTTTTTTTACTTTTGGAGGTATGTATATAATTATTGAAATATTTTAAGCCTGGAAGTAGAATCTTCTTAACACTCAAGAAAAGGTGAGTATAATCTGTTGTCCCTGAGATTTGAATAGTGTGTATCTGGTTTTATTATAATAAAAAATACCAAAAAATACCATTGTCTTACTAACTTAGCAAGACTAAAGTCACAATAATTAGCTTATAAACCCAGAGTATTATTCATAGAATGTTAAGTGGCCAAAGGATGCTGATCTTTCAGGCGTATGCTCTATTATGTGGGAATAGTTTATCATGATCCTACCTAGATGTGCTAAGGCCTGCAAGCAATGAGAGATCACAGACTTTGCTGTCCCTTTATCTTTGACAGTCCTGTAAGTGATGCTCCAGATTGCAGAGGTGTCCAAACTGCAGCCCACGGGCCAACTGCGGCCCGCAATCCATTTTTTATTGGCCCGCAGCAAATTCCAAAAATATGTTTAGTTTACTTAAATAAACCAGGTGAGGCAATACGTACTTCAGCTCGAGTGAGTGGCCCGGCTGTTTGTGTATTTTACCGCATATGGCCCTTGGTGAAAAACATTGAAAAAAGTTTGGACACCCCTTCTCCAGAGGGTATCCTTGGTGTGCCCCTTATTCTACTGAAACACAAAAACAATTCCAGTTGTAGAAAATAGGAAGACAGAGTGCAATACTTATCCATTGAACTCCATTACCATCTATAACTACTTGAATAGTTGACCCCACTTTTTTTTTTCTTTTGGCCAGAATTAGTTGGTTAAATGCCTTAGTTTTCCATTTTACTCAATCTGTGTAGACAGCGCCCCAAATCCCTCCTCCTCCAAACACAAGCTTTTCCCCACACAGACAACGATGCTAATGCTCTTGATTGGCAGGACACAGCACTCTAACCCATTTGACTCCAGTGAATTAGTCAAGCAAGAATGTCTGAAAGCAGAGTGACTACTCTGCTTAAGCACTTAAATGCACAGCGAACAACTGCTCGTCTTTTTTTTTCTCACTAGTGCTGTCTCATGAAACAATGTATTATTACAGATAATCCACATTGAATAAAATACAAAGCATTCTGTATTCAAAATATACAACCATTTGCCCAGTTTTCTGAACCTGTGATTTTTCCAAATAAAAGATGCAAATTTGTATTTGAAAAATCATACAATTAAGAAGGGCTTACTCCAGAGTTGCAGCTACACATGCTGTATAAACCTAACTGTAACACCAATAAACAGGTATGGCCGACAGACACCTATTGTCAGTAAGATTAGTTTAACTCAAAATATTGCCAGGGAACCTTTCATACTTTAAAAAAAATTAAATTTGTTTAAAATAATGGTAACTAGTCATGTATAATTATCTGAATATATATATATATATATATATATATATATATATATATATATATATATATACTAAACAACTTTGGTGTGCTGCATTATAAAGTTTCATTTTGTCTCTGAATTATTTAATGTTTATGTAGTTCTGAGACAAATTGCACAATTCAAAACCAATTAAAAGATTTGCCCAGATCACCCATAACTTGTAAATTGGCACAACGTGGTAGGATAGTTATTAAGTTGGGATTTTTTTGGAGAGTAGTCAAGACTTCAAAAATAATGAGGTTTTTCCAGAAGGGGAACAGTTTATAAAGCATCAGTCAATGAAAATGATTCATGAAATTATATCAATTTTAATATAAAACAACATAATTCTTATCTCTTCTGTAGGTAGACTTTTAAAATGTATGAGAAACTGAATCACTTCTACTATGTAAATGAAAATAATCATTCAGTGTCTAGCACAGTCTTGCAAATCAGGAAAATATTTAGATTTATACACAAAGAAGTTTTAGTCATTCTTATTCTTCTGGTTTACTTGAAAACACAATGAATTAAACTAATATTATATTTCTATTCAACTGGCATAAATTAACTTTGCTTCTTGGAAAAATCTATTTTGAATACTTGCCCAATGAGTTAAAAAGCTAAAATTTTTCTTCCTAGGTGAGGTCCCAATTCCCTATGGGTGGTAACTTGATCTTGTTAATTATCAGAAAAAAAAAAAAAAAAAAGATGGTCATAACATTTTAACTATTTATTTAAATTTAAGATAAAATTTATCCATGATGCTGAGCTTAAATCATCTCCTTGCATGTATATTATTATTAGTTGATGGTATTAGGAATGCTTTGGCATTGATGTGGAGACACAACTCCAAAGGTACTATGTCATCATTCTCTTACATAGGTCACCTCAATTTAGCTTCTCCATTTTCAGAAACCCATCCTACAGACCTACCAATACAATCGTACTACAATTCCTATCATAGAGACATTTTAAGATATTCACAGCAAGTGCCAAGGGAAAAGACAAAGAAATAAAAGCAATAAGAATAAGGTGTTATAAATAAATCAGGTAAAGATGATTTCATATAATTTATGATAAGCATCCTAGAATAGAAACTCTATAAAAGGAACATAGAAGTCCACAATGTAAAAGTAGAAATTGTCCCTGAAAGTAAGGGAAAAACTGGTTACGTGTATTTGAAGACATTATGTTCCAGGAAATAAAAAGTGATAAAAATTTAGCCAGGTTAAAGTATTAAACTTTAAGTAATTTAGAAACCATATTTTAAAAGATTTCTGTCACCTAGGCAGAAAAAGCAAGTAAACTATCACATTAAAAAATCATGTTAGTCTCAGACTTCTCCGAACAACATTAAGTTCCAGAAGACTATAGAAAAATGTCTACAAAGTCACACTGTTAAGAAAGCATGACCCAATATGCTCATCATCCAGGTATAAGAACCCAAACCAGTCATTTTTAAGCACACAAAGACTAAGGAAGTACAACATCTGTGAGCTCACCTTGAAATAAAGCAACATATGAAGGTAAATACCAGGCAACAAAAAGAATAATTAAAATAAATAACTCAAGAATGAGAAATTATTGATAGTGACTATTGACTATATCAATGTAAACTTCAGGTAATCAATTACTTAAATTCAATTTTGGAGACTGAGTTTAAGTGTCATATACTTTGATGATGCAAAAATAATACCATAAAAAGAAAATACCAAGATACAGACAAAAGGAAAAGTGGGAAGTTTTGTTTTGCATATTTCTAAAAAAAAGTCAAACCTTTCTAAATTTGAAGCTTCTTGTTCCATAAACAACTTCAAACATCTAGTATTTTTATAACATTTTATTTTTTTAATTTAGAAGTATATATTTTTTAAAAAGCAACACAACATAAAAAATATCTATTTAGAGTTCAATATTTCTATCATATACACATATTTATTTTATATATATATACACACATATATGTGCGTGTATATATATATACACACACACACATATGTGTATATATATGTATAGGTGTGTGTGTGTGTGTGTGTGTGTGTGTATATATATATATATATATATATATATATATATATATAAAATCAAGCAGAATGTTGGACCCCCAAAGATGTCCATGTCCTTATCCCCGAGACCTGTATATACGTTACTATACATGCACAGAGGAATTAAGGTTACAGAAGGAATTAAGGTTGCTGCCATTCAGGTGACCTTAAATTAGAGAGATTATCCTGGACCATCGGGTCAGGCCCAATTTGATCACAAAGGTCCTTAAAAATGGAAGAGAGAGGCAGAAAGACAAGGAAACAGATTTTTCTTTGGAGTCTCCAGGAAGTAGCCAGGTCTGTGATTTCCCAACCCAGGCTATGACAGACCTGACCCTTACAAGTGAATACAGTTTCTGTATGTTCTTTTGGCAAATAAATATTCAAAGATATTCCCACTTTTCTTGGGTGCTTTAATGGGTAATTGGACTTGACATTCACAGTTTTCTAAATCTAAGAGGATATACTAACTTGGATGAAAAACATATACAGGGTTAAGAAAAAAATATAATGTGTAGGAGCCAAAGGGCTTGATTTTCTTGGCTGGCAAAATATATTTTATGCAGTTCCAGAATTGGAGTAAAGACAAATGAATATCCCCATGGTATAATCACCAGGTTGAAAAATCAGGTGACTTCAGTCTTCAAATTCCCTTTTAGCACAGTAAGTTTTTATGGTTTTTTTGTTTTCTTTTGTTTTTTGTTTTTGTTTCTAATGTCTTGTTTGGTGAATGAGTCAATGTTTAAATGGTCATTTATCATTTACCATATAAAAGAAAAGCTATTACCTGAAACTCATTTTTACAGTTGCAGGCAAACAGAAATAATAATTTTCAAGGACCTAAAGCTGTTTCTTGAAGAATGTCATCATTTTATCCTATTTTACTTACTATTTACTTATATATGAGTCAGTGTTTGAGGGCTGCACCCTGCCAGTTCTTGCTGTATACAGTTTCTACCAACTCCCTGCTGCAGCAAGTAAGGAAGGGAAATTCAGCTTTCCAGGAATCAAAAATATATTTCAGAGAAACTCAAAGAAATAGACCAAAGACACCAAGCCAGCCATTAGCAGTCATAGCTCCCATCATGAATCAAATTGTATTAATTTTATGTAGTTAGGTGAGTACTAACGTGTCTCAACAGGGAGTCATTGCACTTATTCTCAGGGTGGTCCTGGTTTTGTCAGATATTTCAAGAATTATCATTTCAAATACATAGACTTGAGTTTTGTAAACGTTTGCTGCCTTCTCTAGTAATGAGATGAAATAATCTATCGGGATGGAGAAAGGGATAATGACATACAAAGATATAAATGGTCTTTATGAAAATTGATGAGTGACTTCATGAAAAGTCTTTAGAAGAGATAGCTTGGTGATTTAGAAAGAATAGAAATGCTCTAGAATTACCTAGATCTGGTTACACTTCCCCCCTCTGCTGTTTTAATAACTATGAACATAAGCAATTTACTGAATCTCTTCTGGTCATATTTTTCTTAAGGTCATAAACACAACAAATAATACTATCTATATCAGAGAGTAGTTGTGAATGTGAAATTAAACTTATAAAACAGGCCTGCTAAACTGGCAGATGTGCCACAGTAGCTTAATCAATGTAAATTCACTCCTGGTTAATCACTCTCAAATCCAGGAATTCTCTTTGACTGGGTCAGAGATACCCTTGAAATATAATCCTGGGCTAAACATAATTCAGACCTACACCAAACCAGGTGGAATGTGTCTAATAAGTCTTGTTTTTGTCTCACATCCTCACCTCTCCTTCCTTCTTACAGGAACACCTGTTGGGTAGCAACTATGTTTCAGCTACCTTGCTGGACCCTTACATACTTTCTCTCCTTTAGTCATTATAACTGAAATGAGGTAGGAATTGTGAATCCAATTTAACACAGAGGGGACTAAATTGCTGAGAAATTAACTAAGTCAATGTGTCACAACTAATAGATGATAATTCTGTCTCCATAGCCTGTCCTACTTTACCATTCTAACTCCCTCTCAGGACTGTGATGTCAAAGGTTTCAGAGGTATGATGTCTATAAATCAGCCTGGGTGTTCACCATCACAAACTAATCAACACGAACAACAAGTAGAACTTTAGGATTACTCTGCAGACAGTGGATATTGGCAACAGAAACAATTGTGTGCTTCTGTTGTCTTGCTGGTTGATAACACTGCACTGGGTGGCAAAGATACGGTGACATAATATGCCAGGCAGGGAGGGTTACCACCACCCCTTATCAGATGGTCCATGGGGAGATAGTGGGAGACTAAGCTGAAACTGATCACAAGGGCTAAACTGAAAGCCACTGATATTGCAAGGCTAAGAATGAGACTGGTTCTTTAGTGGTTTCCTGCCCCTGCCTTGCATCTGTACTCCTGCCTACTTCTCTACTACCTCTCTTAGGTTTCTAAGAATATGATGGCGAAGACAAAGCTGCCAAATGCACAGCATTTATGAAAGATTCTGTCCAGAATCCTGATCAGCTCACCCTCTCATCACCAGAGCCAGACAATGTAGAAACATCCAGGACCTTTGTACTTCTTTGCTTTGAAGTCCAGAACTGAGTTAAGCCTGAGTAGCTTTTTCTTTTCCCAAGGCCTTTCTGTACCCCACAAAGTCCTCCAAGTCCATAGTTTTCATCCCAGGAAAGTGAGGAGATGAAAGAAGAAAGATGCATTGATAACATTTTTTACCCTTTCACTTTCCTCTCCAAAAGCTGAGGTTCTAGGCTCCCCTAGTTCCATTGTGAATCCATAATAGATTCTCCCTGAGGATAGAGTAGGTATTTAATGGCCAGTGAGAACCTTTTTATTACAAAATACAGAAAAAAGTAGTTGCACCTTTAGAATCTATTGGTTGGAAAAATAGCGAATGAGACAAAGTGGAGATGAAATTGGTAACTTTAATAAGCAAAGGTGTCTTTTAGTTATCAGAAGAACATTTATGCACATTTGAAGAGTAAAGATAATGATGCATCTACTTGGGAGACTCCACATCAAACAATTCTTAGTGTGTTCAGTGGGCTGTATGGATCCCTTGAAGTCATTTTGCAGTATCTCCACAAAGGAGAACCTCAGCCACAGATTGACAATCCCTGCTTTTGGTAAGAATGCTGAGCTACCTAAGATTGTGATTACGTGTGTAAAACGATGTATTAAGAAAACTGACTGACAGATCACTGGAGACATAAGAGACTGACTACAGGCAGATCATTTGATTGATTACATTATTCTA
The DNA here is from genome assembly GCF_004115265.2 of Rhinolophus ferrumequinum. Classification (NCBI taxonomy): domain Eukaryota; kingdom Metazoa; phylum Chordata; class Mammalia; order Chiroptera; family Rhinolophidae; genus Rhinolophus; species Rhinolophus ferrumequinum. Next base: position 29,733,008 of record NC_046296.1, on the reverse strand, counting down.
AGTATGAGGTTTTGGGGTCTAGGCCTAGGTGGTGGCAATAGAAACAAAAATTAGTTGAGAAATGTAAAGAATATGTAAGTTTGTTATTTCTTATTTTTTGCTACTTGGGTGTTGTTGGAAGAGTGAGTGACTCCAAATTTTCAAGTCTTCGTGATTGGGAGGTTGATGGTAGTAAACAGTTGGCTTTGGGTAAGAGATGAAGTCAGTCTTAGCTATCTTGAAATAATGGTGGTTTATTTGGTGGGTAGAGATGCTAAGCATGTGAATAAGTTCAAAAGAGAAGGCGTAACTGTAGATAAAGGTTACAGAGTCATTTCTGTAGAACAAGTCATTAAAACCATAAGAGACCAACAATGTTCCTAGAGAAAGAATGTAGAGCTGAAATAGTTGAAGATGGATCTAAGAGTCTACCAGAGTCGGCCAGCTTTTACTGTAAAGGGCAAGAGAGTAAGTATTTTAAGGTTTGTGGGCCAAAGGTCTCTGTTGCAACTACTTAACTATCTCATTATAGAACAGAAGCAGCCACAGACAATATGTAAATGAATTGGTCTGGCAGTGTTCTGATAAAAATCTATTACAAAACAGGGGACTGGCTGGATGTGGCCTGAGGAATTCAAGTTTGCTGACTTCTGGTCTAGAAACTGAAGCTCCACGAGGGTAAGGACCATGACTGCTTGGCTTACTGTTGTATACTCAGCCCCTGCGCAGCGCGTGACTTAGGACAGTCTCTTAACAGACATTTGTCGAACTGGTGAATGAATGCTGTGCTGAAATGATTACGTCTACATCTAAGGAGGAAAGAAAGCCAGAAGCAATCTAAGTTACGAGAAAATCAAGATTGTATGGCACAGACTAAATCAAGAAAAGAGTGTGACAACAAAGAAAAGTCTAGCAACAATGGTGACTGATAGATTATGAGAAATAAAGAATTATAACTTTTTTTGTGTGGCAATTAGTAACCAGTCAGATATTGAGGTATAAAGGATAAGGGAAAAAAAAGAGTACAGGAATGTTACCAAAGAAAGGACATATCCACTCAAAATAACTTGGGTGCCCAGATGGAAATGACTTTGTGAAGGAGTTTGCATGGTTTAATTTCAATAGTTACTGCCCTTAACATTTTCAAATTTTCAGTCCAAAAGATATGATTTTAATTATAATCCAAAATCTGTGGATTACATTCTTAAAAACCTAATATGATGATTTTGTGAACTGAGGGAGAATCAAACTATTTTTTTGTTTATTTTTGACATTATGTAGATAAAATAACCAGCTTGACTAATTTTTCTTAAAGTAGTTGTGTTGATATTTGTCAAGTATTTTTGAGCTATTTTTTTCCTAAATTTATGAGTTTAACTTTTGTGAATTTCCAACTTCACTTTATGAAGTCAATATTAAACATATGACTTAAATATTTTCTTTTTATTATTAGTTTCTAACATTTAGTTATTCCTCCCAGATTATCTCACACAGAGCTGTCAGAATTACTTCATGATTATTTCAAAGAAAATTTTCTTCTCTAAATACTCTTATCCCAAGGAAAATTGATAGATTTCTAATGAATAAATTCCAGGAGGAAAACCTCAGCATTTGTATACTTCAATTCAGAGTATTTAATTCCCTCATCCTTAACTGTAGCCACCTGTCATTCTAAGTTCACACAGTCATTTTTAACAATGGAAAATTATTTTTTTTTGCACAATGTCCATCACCTTTGTGTCATTTGATACCTAGTGTGGTTAGTTTGTTATGCCTATGCAAGTGGGAGAAAAACACCACCATAAACATGTCTAATCATGTCATTGAAGCTTTTCTTGGAATAATTGGAGTGTGATGATGGAGCAGGGAGAAAAGAGGGAATGGAAATTGAGGAAAAGGTTCTCAGCCTGAATTTTCCAAATTGGCTATTTATCTGGTTAATTCTTCATCTTTCCTCATCACCATGTCTGAATTGAGAAAATCTTCCTAATGATAATAAACTATGTCAAGAACAGATGGCTGATTTGATGTGATGAAAATAGCTGTGTCAATTGAGGGTATTTTTTCCTTATCCATTTTGCTTTTCATCACTCTGGGGTTGGTGGTTCATGTGTTTTTTTTTTTTTTTTTTTCCCCAGAGTTTATCCTCAACCCAGCACAGTGGGGTGTATTTCTTCCCAAAATCAGTTTGGACTCCTTTCTCTGAAAGAAAGAATGAAGTGGCTTCTTTTTCCTATTTTTTATAAAAAAAGCATTTATCACCTTTCCCACCTTTTCAGCTTTAGTTAAGTTACTTTTGGAAGGATCAGTTTGCGACAAATGTTTAATGTCAGGAATTTTGCACTTTCATAGGCCTTGACAGCTTGGCAAGAAAAGCGGTGGCATTATGTCAATTGTAAATGAATATGCTATTTACATACTAATTACACTTTGCACTAGTGGGGTGAAAGAATGTCATTGGGAGCACCCCAGTTATTCTGTTTATATCATTGTTGTCTATTTAAACAGCCCATTGTTTGACATGTCATAGCTTCATCCCCTAAATGACATTTTGTAACCGTGAACTACTTTAAAAATATTACCCCACTGCTTGGCCAATTAAATAGAATCAGCATATCTAAAAGCAAAGGGAATTCCCAAATTCACCTCGCTTCATCATAGCACAGAGTTTGTTGATTGTGACAGTAACAACTCTTATCAATTGCTCCTCTCTGCCATGCCTACGGCATTTTGCTAAACAATTTTTCTGTCTTAATTCACTTAATCTTCAAAGTAAGGTGGGAAAGTTACGCCACTCTTTTCGCACATGAGGAAATTGAGGCCGCACAGTCTGTAAGTGAGGCCATCAGGACTCCAATGTCTGTACTTTTATCCACCATACTATACTGTTTCCCTCTCCACTGCATCATTGACCCACAAAGGCTCCCACTGCTGTTGATGTGACCAGGGTTACTGAAAATATGCCAAGCGCAGGAATTTCACTTATGAATTCTATCTATTTACCTAAGGAAGACAGCGATAAACAATGAAGAGCATATGCATATGACGCAGCATGTTTTTCTTTACTTACATCAGAACTGTATCACTAATACGGGCTCCCATTACATACATATTTCCCACTGCCTTTCAGTTGCATTTTATCCTATCTTGTACCAAGGCAGGCTGCCCGGTCTGTTGGTGATGCCATTCCAAGAATTCCACATGTGCTCTAGGAACCTGATTCAGGAGTACCGAAAGTGTCTGTTAGTTTATATAATGAAAAGTGATTAATAGCCTATTGAGCTATTTTATTCTCCTGCTTCACCTCTGCAGAAGGTGGTTTATTGGATTTGGCTAAAGACATTTTTTCTCCCCCACTCACTGGATAAAGAGCAGAAACAACATTATATCATACCTGTGTGGGAGTTGGCTTAGCAAGATTTGCAGCGATAAAGAGCAAGATCAGAACTTTTCCTGGCTGGGTCTGGCAGAATGACCTCACCATCCACACGGATATTTATATACCCCATGCTGAGAATGCAGAGCTGGCATTCCTTGGCATTGCCAACAGAGTGCTGGTCTGTACTTCATCTTTAAAAATGACAGAAACAGAAAGCCTAGACAGTTGACATTGAAATAACTTGCCAAGAAAGGGTAGAACATATGATCCTTTATAGCTTTTTCCTCACTGTTTTCAACAATCTTCAAGGTTGAAATAATTCCATAATAGAGTCAAAAATCCAAAGGAAGAAAAGAAAGAAAATATACTTTAGCTCTCCATCATTACAACTGCCATACCACATTTCATGAAATGTGACATAGTTTTGCTCTATAACCTTTCCAAAGGAAAAAAAAAATAAAATCTAAATTTTAAGCTGATAACTCGAATGGTTCCAGAGATATCAACTTGTGAAAAGTCACAATTTTGCGTTGTGCTGAAAAGCCACCTTACAACACAGGGACTACCATCACTCTTTAATATCCAGCAGAGCCCCCCCGCTGTGCTTTGTCAGTCACTAGCAACATCCAAGTCTTCCAGTAAAAGTAATTCACACTTTTTTCACAACACTGTTGCTTTAATTACCACTGAACTCTGCTGATGCTCAGGCAGGCCTGGCAGGACCAAGGGAGGGTCAGAGCCACAAAAGAAGCAAATAGCTTTTTTTGCTCCTTACTTTATTATTAACAAACCATCTTTGATGGAAATGTTCCTAGTTCTGAGGCCTGGACTTAACTCTGGGTTGGTTCCCTTGGCGTATTCATTATCAAAAGAGACCCACAGATGCTATTGAGAGAGAGAGAGAGAGACAGAGAGAGAGACAGAGAGAGAGAGAGAGAGAGAGAGAGAGAGAGAGAGAGATATTGCCTACAATCCTAATTAGAAATGAGAAATTTTGGCAAAGAACAGACTGAGCTATTCAAAACTGGCAAACAATGATTGCATTTCTCATATAGCTTTCATTTTTCTGCAAAGGAGCATAGATTTCATATAGTACTGTCTTCCTGGACAAATGTCAATTTATCTGCTTATTTACTGTGTTTTTATTTCTTGTCAGAATTAGTTAACACAATAAATCATACACCAAAGGAAACCAGAGAACTGCCAATATCTACCAGTGCATAAAAGTGATACAAAGAGCCTTTGTTTTATACTTAATGTGACAGCAATAAGATAGGTATAACAGCTTATATGTATAATGTACTTTTCATTCCACATCACAAAATATCTCTCTAATAAAACTATCTCTGTGAAACCAGCTCTCACGGTCCCCCCACATAGAATATGAGGGTACCTATCAGTAATGTCATATATAATTTTAAGGAAGAAATGAATAGGTCTGTGACCTAAGGTAAATGACTTAAAGGATTGCTAAGCTTTCTCCTGCCTCTACAATTCCATATTTAAAACATTATAATTTAAAGTTACACAATAGGCTTGTTTATAGTACATTATCAAGTAATCATGCTACTATTGTTTACCATTTATCATTTACTGATTCATGACCTGATTTGTCACCACTGTGCAGGGTTTAACTGGAAAGTGTGGTGCCATGGTACATTCATTAATATAGGTGAAATAATCATCAGATCCTATTATAGTCCAATTGATGCATATGCCAAGTCCTCTATGATTTGGTTCCAACTTTTTTTTTACATAAATATCTTTACTTCCATCTATGTAAGCCCTATAGGTCTTCAGTCCCAAAATCTGATCATCAAAATTTCCTGGGGGGGGGGGGGAGGACATTTAATAAATTGGAACATCTCGGAAGTGGGGTGTAGAGTCGCTGTAAAGCATTTCTTGGAGTTCCAGATAATATGCTTGGTTGAGACAATTCCTTGAATCAAACTTTTCTGTTTATTTCCTTACCTTCAACACCTGTCTCCCAGCATCTTCTGTAGAAATCTTACTAATCTTTCAAGCCCTAGTTCTGGCAGCACACATATCATGCAGCATTTACAGATTTCTTCAGTTGGTAGTAGTCTCTGCCTTCTCAAAACCTGGACAGCTCTACATACCTTCCCCAAGACTTCCTTCTATGAGAAGTGGCCATTATCCACATTTTTTTCATTATCTTTTCTCATATATTTATCATATTAAAATATAAGCTTTGTCAACCAAGTTACGGGTTATAACATTTTTCTTTGAATCTATGTTGTATAAAAAGATGCATTCTGTCTATGGAATGGATGAATGCCCAGATTTAATTTTACATAGCATGTAAGACTGCAAACAAAGTTGAAATGACTGACTCCTATTCATATATTCATTTATATGACACAAACACAGTGTAGAGGACTGATTATTTTCCTAAGGTGGCTGAATCAACCCATATATATTTCAACCCACATACTTTCCTTAAAATGTTGACAAATATGTTGAGAATTCCCCCACTGAGAGGTGGAGTCTATGTTCTCTCACCTTAAACCTGAGCAGATCTTTATAATTGCTTCAATGAAAAATGTGATGGAAGTGACCCTTTGTGACTTCTGGAGCTAGGACACAAAAAGATGACACAGCTTCTTTCTGGATTTCTCTCTTGACCTTGAGAGTCAAGAACTGACATGTAAGGAATCTGGCCTCCATGCCGAAGAGACCACATAAAATGACTACATGGTGATTAAAGGGAGTCCCAGTACTTTTCATCCCCAGCAATTTTGTAGGGACCCCAAAGATCATGGAACAGAGAGAAGCCATCCCCACTCTGTCTTAATTCCTGATGCACAGAATCCATGAGCATGACATATGGCCATTTTATGCCACTACATTTTGGGGTAATTTTAGGCACTAAAGATCTAAAATGAGCAACATAACCTCTATCTCTGTGATGAAGCTTATATTCTATGACAAGAATCCAAAACAAATACATAAACAAGGTAGAAACCTTTCATCTGGTCATGTTAAACTGTTCTAGTATTTTTAAACAGCTTTATTGAGGCATACTTGACATACTGTAAACTACACGTTAAAGTGTAAATTTTGTAAGTTTTGACATATATAGATATAGATATATAGATATACTATATACAGATCTATCTATATATCTACATCTATATTTATATGAAACCATCAGAGAAACGTATTCTACCCACTAAGGTTGAAGGAGGGTAGATGCGATGTGGAGGCTAAGGCAGCAGTGAGTTTGCAGAAGGTAGCTCTCCAGTTTGAACTGATTGAGAGTCTTCGGATTGAGCAAGCCCTATAGCTGGATGAGTGAGCTAAGGCAGAGACCCAGCTCCTTAGGTTCAATTTGCTGGTGAATTCTACTCGTAATTAGCACAGTATTGAATAGCTAGTTAAAGTCTCTGTGTGTGCGTGTGTGTGTGTGTTTGTTGGCAATGGAGAAATTAAACAGTCTCAGTTTTTAACATTTATTTAATGGCAAATCAATTCATGTATGAGCTGGTAGGTATAGGCAATGTAGACTTCATGGGAGTTTGAAAATTAAAAGATTATCTATAAACACTGCGACTGCTTTTTAAGGACTCTTATTGAAAGCCTGACTTTGCCTAATGCAGGGCTGCTCTGTGCTCTGATATGAATGCGGCCGCTTGAGGCTGTGCAATGTTACGGGCCTAGTGAAACATAAGGAGGAACTTTGGTGCCAAAACAGGATATAGGATTTGTTGGAAGGCATTTTTTATACTACTCTGTACGGTACTGTTTTTAGACCCAGGCAAAAGATGCCACTGCCTTGAGCCCTGTGCCTTGCCCGGCCCATTTTGTCCCTTCTCAGACACTTTTTAGTCCTCCTTAAATGGTCAAGTGTCCAAAGAACCCAGGACTTTCTCAACTGGATCCTGAACACCAGCCTCCATCTAGGCCATGCTTTGGTGTACTAAACCCCAAATTCCTGCCTAATTGTTCCAAATCCACTTCCAGGGTTTGTATCGGCCTCTTCCCTTGGTCTATCCTCTTAGGGGTGGACCTGACCAATGGACTCCGCACCCCTGAGAGCTGAGTGCAGGCTGAGCATGAAAATGTAGGAAGTTGTATCCACACGCATGTGAGGACCCTCAGAGTGCAGGGATGGGAAGAGCAAGAGGTTTGTCAACAGCTGGGGTCAGGTTTACCCTCTTTTGCCACTTCTCGCATAGAACTCCAAGGAGACCAGAGATTCTAAATTGACACCTGGACTTCTAGGTTGTTATTCCAGTATATTAATCAGGATAAGAGGACAGAATCTATTTTAGTCAATAGTTTTCTAGTTTAATGTGTAATGTTAAAATATTTTGACACATAGTATGTGGGCCTCCCTTTGTTTTCTTCCCCCAGGCCCTTCAAATGTTAGGGGTAATCCTTAGTTTGTGACTTTATCCCAAATAGGTTTTTCCTTCTCTCTCTTGCTTTTTTCCATTATGCATAATGGAAAGATAACACAGGCAGAAGGACAAAACACTGATGAATAGCCAAATTATTTTGTCCTACGGTATCTACTTTAGGGTCTCCTGTGTAATGACCTCCTCTGCCGCCTTCACAGATATTGTAATGAAATACTTTCTCCTTTGGCATCTTCGGAGGAGAAAGTCAGCAGTATGGGCTTTCGGTCCTAGGTCCCCGGATGCCGTCAGTCTGAGTGTCTTCCCTCATCCTCTCCACAAGCTGTTTGGAATTCTCCAGCTGGTGCATGGGTTCCAGTTTTGATGTGGCCCTCAGAGACATCATGTCATCTTAACTTCTATCACTTCTGCCTCATCCTCTATCAACCTCTAGGTGCTCTTGTTACCTTTGGTGTAATACCTAACACCCGCATGAGACAGGGAGGGTTCCTCCTCAGAAATGTTGACTTTGTTTTTATTTTCTGCCTTGTGAGCTCTTATACCTTCTTCAAGTTTCAGCTCAAGATATCTCTTCTGAGGGAACACCTCCCTGATGTAGTAGGAAAGAAGTAGGTTTGGAGTCATAGAGAACTGGTCAATGCTTAGCTACTATGTCACCTCACTCAGGTCACTTAACCTTTCAGAGCCTCAGTCTATCAGTAGACAGATATAAGAGGACCATTCCCACTTGTCTGTTGGGATGATTAGGTGATGTTATTGATGTAAAGCACCTGGCATGTTTTTGGATCATTTATTATGTTGATACCTTAAGTCCACATAAGCACTTCTTTCTATATGTGTCCAGAATTCCTGTAAGAAACCCCAGGTAGCCAGAATAGCAACATAAAGACACCAGGCCATAAAAATACATAGTGCATTTGAGGAAGGGTTATGAGTTTTTAGTGGCTGGATTTTAGGAATCAGAAAATGTGCTGGAGAGGTTGACTGACACCATGTTGGGTAAGCATGTAAGTTAAGTGAAGAAATTTGAGATTCTTAGAATTCCTGGAGTAGATATGGAAGCTTCCCATATTCTTTAGATAAAATATAATTGAGCATCTTAAAACACCTCAGCTTAACACATACATGGTGATGACATGTTGCCAAGGAAAGCTTTGGGTCTTCAATGTCCACACCATCCAAAGGCTTAGTTACCAAAGCTAGCTTGCCATCACATCAATGATAGGTTCTGAATAAATTAGCTATGTCAAGCATGAATATTATGTTCTGGATCAAGTGAGACTGTCATAGTCTTAATTCTCATTTCCCCCCAAACTAAACAAACTATTTCATAAGCATTTTTCTTAGTGCTTGTGTTTCAAAATGCAATTTCTACCAATTGGGGATATTAATGATTTAGGCACATGCTCCTTCTGAAAAGGAAGAAAATAAGCTGCCAATCAAAAGATTAGTTGCAGGTTGCAGGCAGAGACCAGATTGATGAGAAGTGCTGGCATAGTGCCCAGCACACTGTCCTCTACACAGATATGCTCAGAAAATGCCCCGTGTCCGATCAAGCCTTCCATATTCCAACTAAGAGGCCTCCCTTGAAGATAGGACATTGCTCAACCTAGAGCTAGAAAGAAGGCAGTAGTATGGACAGTCTCCAATTAGCCAGGCGATTTTAATCTTCTTTGCAGAACTAATGGAATGGTTGTGCTTCCCCAGCATTCATGTGAATTGCACCCTAGCTGGAGGTTAACAGAGGAAACAATAGCAGCAGCAATTAAGTGGATGTAAATGAATGTGATAGGCTAATTCTCACAAGGAGAACTTCAGTGGGTCAGTGTCAATGCACCGGTGTCTAGAGTAAAAGAGGAATTGATTGGAATGAAGAAGGGAATATGTAGCAATTTTGCGAGGACATATGTGCTTCAACTTGACTGGTTGAGAAATTCTTTGGATGTCGACAGGAGGAATAAAAATAAATAACGACAACAGTTCTCTTCTATATACCTCTTGTGGGAGGGTAAGAAAGAAAACACCACGCTTTCACATAAATACATTCAAGGTATTATACCTCACAGTGTACCTTAACTATGAAATAGATTGTTGGCTATAGAATTGAGTAAAACACAAATCTACTCACAATAAGGAGAAGGACAGTTTCATGACCTGGGAAGCTGAGAATTCAAGAGGACAAATTCCCCTGGCCTTTTTCATATTTGAAAGTGGGACCCGATCGACAGAATAAGCAGACTATAGAAATTTATTGGTGCAGGGTTTTAGAACAGTCTAGAAATACAGAAGTTGTGGAGCAATAGGCGTACTTTTTTGCTTAAGTTCCGCTCTTCAGCACTTTGATACTTTTGGGAACATTCCACATCTGTAGAACAGGGTGTGGGGCTTGGAGAGAATGTGAAATCTGAAAAGGTTTCTGTAAATTCTTTCCGATTAAAGCATCTGCAAACATTATGTGAGCTGTTTGGAAGAAAAGGGTTGTATGAATGCAACGAATAGAGCCTGCTTCTTACTCCTCAGGGCATCCCAAAGCACCTCTGGAATGAATGCACTGGGTGAGGGAAAGTTCTGTGTCCAGTCTTTTGGCAGGGGGGGGAGTCACAACCTACCTCTCCTAATAAATCTTCAGACGCCATCCCTGGGTATATTAGCTCCCTGGTCCTAGATGGACATATCATCGATGGGCCTGTTTATTATCATAATGCATAGCCTTTCAAAAATCAAAGGATGGAAGAATAGAGTAGCTCAGATGTATACAGAAAGAAAGACGATCATAATACAATGTATGGGATAAAAAGTCTTCTACTGAAGGAGAATTTCTCAAAGGGCAACTGAAGCATTAGTGTAAACCACGGTGAATTGATCAAGGTAAAGAGTTTGGTAGATTGAGAGAATGAAAAAAACAAAACTGGAAAAGAAATGGGGATACATATATTTATAGTCTTTTTTAGAGTATGTTCAGAAGATTTTTAAACAGCATCATCAGAGAAATCTAAGTTTTCAGAGTAGATGAAGCCCATGAGGACCCAAATTATTTCTCATTTACAACAATGTTATATAAGCAATGAGATAGAAATAAAGCTATATATGAATGAAGTGACTGTATAGGCTTTTAACCTTTCTGTTTTTAAAATTGTTTAATAGAAATCCATAAGTCCTCATTTCTGCTGGGACCGAACCTATGACTTTGTCTATTTACATAAATAAATTTTATTGAGAAAAACTTGAACTTGAACAATTGAATTTTAAGGAGTATACACAAATCCAAGTGTAGTTAAATTAGTTGCTGATTTAGATCATTCTCCCTGCCCTATCTTTTTGTAGACAAAGCCTCAAAGAAAGGTGACAGCAATATTAATGACGTCTTATTTAGCAAATTTAGGTAGAAATATTGCAGATAATATAAATTAGCCATTTCTTTCCAATACAACAAGAAATGAAACAATGATGATGAGTAGCGTAACTTGGGTGATCATGCCTCAATGACTTAAATGGAACCAGACATTTTTTGAAACATAAAGTCTTTGAGATTGTAACGTATCTGACCTGTATGTTTACCTGAGGCTCATGTTACACCTACATATGGGTTGGCAGAAGGGAAGAAAAGAGAATGCAAAATAAAAAGTTCAAGCAGTTTTAAAATTATTGGCCAATAAGTTTAACACTTCCATATACTGTAAATATTAGAATCATTCTTTGTGAGCAGAAAATGTGAAAACAATGAAAAACGGGTAATAAGGCTCTGTAAAACAAACAGCATGAATTTAAAAGGAAGGAAGAGATAGTGGCATAAATTTGATTCCACTGAGATAGATTACTGTTTTCATCTGTAAGTGGAAGGCAGTGCCTTAGACATACGTGATATTATGCAACAAATGTGGAGTTTGAGAACATATTATTCCTTTTTGCTACTATTTCCACAGGCACATTATCACAAAAAGAATACACTGTTTACCTGTATAAATTAGTAAAAATGTATTTGTATTATGCTAAAGGTGAGGTACCATAGGAGGCGAGTTAAAACTAGAAAACTTTATGCATTCCTTTTTTTTTCAGTCAAAGAAACAGCAGCTCAAGTGATCAACTTGTAACCATGTTCCTAATCAAATTATGAAAGAAAAACAAAGAGTGTGATAGAAGATTTTGAAATACATTTTGTCTTCTGATTCCTGATAAGCAAAACAGAACATAGTATCTAATGTACAGCATGATGACTTTAATTAAAATAAGGTATTGAATACTGGAACTATGCTAAGAGAGTAGATTTCAAGTGCTCTCATCACTCACAAAATGATAGTTATGTGAGAAAAAGATATGTTAATTAGATCGAATGTAGTCATCACTTCACTATGTGTATGCATATCAAATCATGCTATATACCTTAAATATATGCATTTTTATTAAACACAATCAAGTAAGAAAAAAGGAACATAGTCGCCCTTGGATCTACTATACTACTCTTAATGTCTGAATTTTAGTAATATCTCTAGGGAATCGGTGGGGACTAGAAGGGAAATTAAAGGTATTTATTCTAATTTTATTGGAGAAGAAAAGTTGATTCGCTTACCTGAATTTACACAGTCATCATGGCTCGAAATCCATGGATTGAAGTCAGGTTTCTCAGCATCCAATTGGATTCTTAGAAAAGGTGTGAACACTCTTAGCTTTTGGCAAAAACGAAGTAAAACCTCTTGTGTGATGTATCAAACTTGTATGAACTATTTCCAATATGTCAGGAATTCACTCTAGATACTTGATGCTCATCATCCTATTTCGTAGTCATAATAAGTCAGTGATGTAAATATTAGTATTCCCACTTTATAAATGAGCAACCTGCTCCTTACACAGAGTAAGGGGCTTGTTAATGCTTTCCCAGCCAGTGAATGGCTGGGATTCCAACTGGTGAACTGCCCACTAAAGGGCATTGTGAAGTCTGCAATGGTACTATGTATTCATGGTGGGACAGAAATCATTGCATCGCGTAATATTATTTTCAGGAAATTTCTGCTAATTTTAAGATCTATAAACACATAAATGGCTTCTCCACAGGGTTCTTGTCATTTGAAGTATTTTAGGTGTTAAAGAGAATGATTTTATCATGGATGAAAATGGACCAAATACCCGAACATATATTTTTATTTTCAGATCACATTCCAATTCTTATGTTAATACAAAAAAATATGAAGGAAAGAAGAGAGGGAGGGGCAAGAAAGAAAGGAGAGAGAGAGAGAGAGAGAGAGAGAGAGAGAGAAAAGAGAAGAAAAGAGAAGAGCAGAGGATGGGAGGAGAAGGAAGAGAAGGGAAAAGAAAGGGCTCTAGGGTAAAATCTGTGGCCATTACAAATGCTTTTAAAACTGTTTCTAGATATGAAAGGACATTGGTGCATTTTCCTGACAATGATATAAGATATATACAATCTACATATATTTAAAGGAGATGAAGCCGAATTGACAGCAGTATGTAGCCATCAATGCCTTATACTAGTCTGTGCAGTCTTTGATCTTTATCAAAGATAATGTGATTAAACAAATTATTAAAGATAAAATGATTAAAATGGAAAGACTGGACATTTTGAAAGCCATTCATTCTGTGTGGGCCTGCGTCTTGCGCATACATAACATGTTTTTTTTTTCTTTTTTCTAGGAGTAAAATGCACTTTCAGGATTTGCTATGAATTTCAACTATTTTACCCCAAATTCCATGCATGTGTTTCTATTGGGGGAATGGAAGCATACTCTTTATTTAAACTCTAAAATGATTACAGAGTTAAGTCACTTGGAGTATGAATTCCCACACATGGACCAGTCATGCTAGCCAGTGGACAGGTAGTCAGCATGTATGCAGCAGGTACTCACCATTCCTAGTCTGCGGTATTATCTTGGCAGGAGACACTGTGGCCTTTTCAAGGGTGCAAAACGCTCTCAGATTCCCAGGATTCTACATCAACTGTTATGTACCATTATTGGCTTCTCTGTGTGTGATGTAAGGTTAATGAGAAATGACAGGTTGAGTTTTTGCCCCAGTGTATAGAAATCTCCAAGCATACTTTTCCAAGTACCATTTCTTTGAGATTAAATTTTGACATATGAATCATATTTCACCAAACAAGTAGATATGCACAGGTTTGATATGAAGCAAGCATTTCCTATATATATCCCATGTACATAGTAATGTATACATACTCTTTCATGATAGAATATACAGAATTGGACTTACACAACATTCCGTCTAGGTCCAGAAACTCTACCGATGTGAACTAAACTGAAGATAGAAGCGTTCTGAAAGATCAACAATATACTTCTAAGAAACATGAGCGACTTGAGTAGTCTGGTATGGAATGAAAAATGCACTCACAGTGTAATAGCTTACTAGAGTAAGAGACAACGATACAATCATCCTCGGCCGCCCCTCCTGTCCCCTCCCTGTCCCCCCTCAAGATCTTTATTAGCTTTGTCCTGACAACCTGACCTTACTGAGTTCTCCGTAGTCCTGACAGCCACACAAAACCCATAAACAAATAGGGAACTGGTGGAGCCTTTTCAGATTTAGGATCATGTTCAAGCTTATGAATCAGGTTTTTCTATGTGTGGACATGACAACTATGGAAAAACTGTAATTTAGGACATATTCTCTTTATCCTTTTATGTAGAATTTCACTTTAATGTGATGCAAATGACAGTAAGAAATACATTCAGTGAATGTTAAAGCCTTCCCATTAAAAATTCTGTATGCATTTTACATTCTAATTCATGTACAGTCAAAAACCCTGATAAAATCACAGTGCTGATTTGACTGCTGCACTTATCGTATTAATGAGGATACTTTATGCCTTTTGAAAATTGGGATATGGTCCATTATGTGATTGTAAATGATGTGATTGTATCACATAAATTTGTTATTCAATCCCACCCCTCCCTCCAGTCAGCTTTGTATATAAGATTCATTGGTGAGCCAGAACTGAGGCCCAGAAACTAAACTACAAATTAAACTTTTCTCCTTTTTTAAATCTCCGTGTATAGAAAATAATATAATCCACCCATGAGTAAATATGTGAGTAGCTATATGTGTTTTTTTCTTCTATTTTTTTCTTTTTAATTTCCCTAAAAACCACAGGGAAAAGGTCACCAAGGAAGTCAAAATGAAAGAAAGAAGCAGATGGGCTCAAGGCCCCTGAGCTATGTAGTGCCCCCGCCCGCACCCCCAACCCCCTAGCCTCAGCAGCTTCCTTGCTTCTTGGTCCACCCTGGACTATTGCATGGAAATCTGCCCT
The DNA here is from genome assembly GCF_004115265.2 of Rhinolophus ferrumequinum. Taxonomy (NCBI): domain Eukaryota; kingdom Metazoa; phylum Chordata; class Mammalia; order Chiroptera; family Rhinolophidae; genus Rhinolophus; species Rhinolophus ferrumequinum. Next base: position 29,717,998 of record NC_046296.1, on the reverse strand, counting down.
CCTCCCCTGGCAACAAGTGAGAGGTTTGAGAACTGTTGTTGGCCAAGGTTTCCTGATTTTGAGTTGCATTTGCATTCCTAAAATTACCTGCTCCTCTTTCTATTTATTTATTTTTCTGCCTTGCCAGCCTAATTAGTCATCATTTGTTCCCAGGAGCGCCCAGTGGGAGCCCTCTATGAACACAGCTGCAGAAGTCCTTTGGCTTTTCTCTGCCCTTGTGCCTTCTGCTTCTGAATCTGTGGCATAGATGTCTACCTTGGTAAAGGTCAAAGAACTATTTTTTCCCCCTCCTGTTCATCACTAGAGACACAAACACCTCGCCTGACATCAGGATCTCCCAAATCCCCACAGAACAAATTAGAGCACTGCCAACAGAAGTGGCTTCAGAACTCTCAGATTAAAACAAAGGAGGGGACCACCACCCCTTGGCTGAGTAGCTCTCATAGCCTCGAAGGGCTACACACTTAATTGCCTCTTTAATGATGGTCCCTAGTCTTATCTGATGATTATCCCAGAGAAGCCCACAGACCAAGGTGCTTTCTTCCTGCTCAAGCCACGGCAATTGTCAGTCGTTGCCTGTACTTCTGTGTTTCTTAAACATTATCTTTGGCTTGGGATATTTGAGCACTCGTAGGCTGGATTTTTCTTTTTTTTTTTCTTTCTTCCTTCAGAAAATGATCTTTATGTTGCCTGGAACGTGGAGGAAGTGACAATGTCATTCACAATGCAACAAGGTCTGGTGTGGAGTTCTTAGAGTTTGGAAGTATGAAATGCCCAAGTTTCTGACATGTACTTGGCAATCTCACATTTCTGACTCTTGTTCCTGTTCACCTTGGAACCTGAACTTTAGGCTTTGTCAAGCTCTGTGTTTTCCCAGAGCTCAGCTGTTATGAATGAAGCCTTTTTTAAAAAATATATTCATTTATTTTTAGGTCTGTCTCTGTCATGCTATAACATCATACATATAGTACCGTTTGTTCCCTCACCCTACCCTATTCCGAAAGGAAAGATGCCATACAGAATGATTTGCATAGGAGAATACAAAGATTATTGTAAAATTTTTTTTTTTAACATGGCTTATGGGAAAAGGTAAGTTTCTTGATGAAGATATACCAAAAGATCACAGAGGGTTGTTCATGATGGGAGGTAGGTTTTCTACCTTATTTCAGATTCAAGGCCAATAAGAACTTTTTACAATCTTTTGGACAAAGCTTGCTGCATCCTAATCGCTGCAAATCCACTCTGCTCTGTTCACCGCTCTCCTTATTAATCAGTTCTACGGAGCTGTACCCTGCTCCGTACTGTTACACACACTGCATTTTTATGCTTCTGTTACTGAGTGGCCTTTTCTATATTTTTGCTTTATCTTGCATTCAATTACTCACAGCTTGATCTGTAGGATAGGATACCATCACTGCCTACATTTAGGCAACAGCACATTATGTCATCTTGCTTCATATATTTTACTTCTATCTCTTAGGAGGAAGCTCATTTGAAAAATCTTGGCTCTGCCTTTGGGGAGGAATCATTTCCCTTCTTTCATTGAGGCTGAAATTTGTCTCCTTACTTCCTTTGTTAATAAAAAAAAAAAAAAGACAAAACTTATTTACATCTTCTCAGATCCTATTAGTTAGCTCAATTGCCTAATTGTTGTAGTTTTAAGAAAGATCAAGTCATTTTCTTGCTTTCAATCACTGTTGGTCTATTTTATGGGTTCCACAATGCCACATTCACAATCCTGCTTACTTTCTTTGGGAAGCTTTTTCTGTTTCTCTCTGATGTGCAGCATCACATATTTTCCTCCCATGCATAGAAAATATGGTTAAACAATCCCCTTATCAAAGAGCAGAGGGGAAGATATTAGGCCTGACAATATTGCCCATCTCTTGGACTCTGAGGCAGGGATGGGGCAGACTAGCATATTTGATTCTATATGAATTTGCCCTGATTTTTCTTCCCTCTTCTCTTTTCTAGTGTCTTAACAGTTCCTTTGAATACATTTTCCTACCTAAGATGGATCTCTCCTTTTCTCTCTGACAATGCTGAGTAAATCAGGGTGTGGAATATTACCCGTGCGACCCACTCTCTGAGAGGTATTGCTGGCTGAAGCCACGCTGTTCGTGTGCCGTTCTATGCCCAGCTGTGGATAATAACAGAATTGATTTACCCGAGGAAAGACAAAGGAACCTCAGGGCTGCTTTCTGTGTTATTTTGTTCTCAGGTTATTCTGCTCTGAATGGTAAGACCTCTCACTAGAATACGGGGTCACATTTAGCTTCCTTTATGGCAACACCCCGTGGGGGAACTTCTGGCATTGGGTTGTGGGGTGCTACTGTTCTTTGCGCCTCTCTCTCTCTCTCCCCCACTCACCCCCATGTGTGTGCATGCGTGTGTGTGTGTGTGTGTGTGTGTGTGGTGTCAAATTACAACGTGGGTACTTTTATGTTTTCAAGTCCCCATGAATACCGTCTTCTTTTTCTAAATTATTCTATTAAAAAAGTAGAGTTTAATCTGGCGACTAACACTTGGCTTTCAGAACCCCTGACAGGTGAGTTTAAAGAAGACTATTCTGTAATAAATCGTAATATGGCCACGAACAAGTCAACCCATATAAATTATAAGGGCAATTCTGACAATAGTCACTATACATTGAGTGCTTAGTACATCTTGCGTGTGTTCCAGTTGCCTCATGCTTATTAATTAACGAAATCCTTACTACAACTCCACTAGGTGTGTACCATCGCTGTCCCTATTTTTACAGGTGTGGAAACTGAGGCATAGAGAGAGTTTATGTTACTTGTTCAACCCATTGGTGATAAGTGACAGATCCAAGATTCAAACCAGGTGGCATTGGCTCCTAAGCATTGGCTCTTAAATACTGCACTTTCTATCTCATTGATAGAAAAATCTACAACCTCCTGTATAGTGAGCATAATATCAGCAAGATCTTTTGCAATAATTTAAGGTAATTCTGATGAAATAATGTGAAATTGTAAGGCTTTCATTCCTAATAGCTTAATTGTGATTTTTTTCCAACTGTATTATCCTCTAATGTTAAAACAACCCAACAACTTATCTAGAATAATGTAGAGAATTCAGGGAAGTTAACAGCATAAAGTGATTGTTACCTTAAAAAAAAAATTCCAAATCTGGTGTACTTGTTGTATAATTTCTTGCATTATTACTTTTAATTTACATCCCCATCTCACTCTTTACTTTCTGTTGTTGCTCACTGATGTCTTTATGAAAGTGTGAAGGCACATACCCATTGAGGTGTCTCTGGAATGTGCAGAGAATCAACTGGAAATCTCAGTTTTTGCCTGACATGTGCAATGTCAGACTTGTGTTCTAGACCTGATCTTCACAGTCAGGTGTCTGCAGAGAAAGATAATGAATGTGGAAGGGTTCATGTTCACACCAACTTTCTGAGCATTGTTAGTTAACTTTGGGCCAGAGCTGCCATAAATGTGCTTGAGTGTCCTATGTACACACAAAGAATGTATTGGATGTCCTGGAATTTAGAAAGTTCAGGGAATATGGACTTTTATATTTCATGTACATATTATCTATTACTTGCTGAAGATAGCTTGCTTCTAGTTGATACAGAATTAAGAATAGTGAATGGACTGTTCTGTTGACCTTGCACAAGTATTACCCGTTACATTGTATGAATAAACATCAAATTAGTGGTCAGAAATTACAAATTAGGACAAGTGAGCATAAATAGAGCGCTTTTGGGGCCCCCAAATGATTCTTTATATCTAGCTCTGGCTCCAACCAAGTCTTCACTCTTGGATCAATACATCAGATCAAGAATAAGTGGAGCCCCAAAGTCACATCATCCTATCAAAATAATTATCTTTAATTGATATAATTATTGATCATGTAGTAGAAGTCACTGTCTAGATGATATAAGGCTTTTAGGATTTCATGGGAATGCTTTACAACTTAATTATGTTTCCCTGAGAGATTATAACATAATTCAATTTATTTTTCCCATGTGTTTCATCAATCATTATGTGAATAAAAGGAATATCAGAATCTCATTTCTCTGTCAATTGCTGAAGAATTTAGACCAGTCACGTCAGTAGTACAGAGCTGATTAGAAGACAGGGTTCATCCCACATGAGAACAATCTCCTACATCACTGTAGTGCTGGTGCCACATTCTGTTGGTTTCATAGTATGTAACGAGGCTAACTGCAAAAGCCTGTAATAGCTGTGATCCTGCCTTCAGAGACAACCAAATTTAGGCCTATGTGAAGTTTCTGTTTTAGATGTGTAAGGAGCTATGTTCTTCTCTGGGCCTGCGTTTCCTTGTCCAAGCAGGCAGGTGGTGTCTAGGCTTCCTTCCACACGTAAAGCTCAGTGCTCTAATTCTGCTGTGATTTAGCTCTTGCAATGTCCACACTGGTGCGACTCCAAGGTGAATGTACTTATGAATCACTGGGAATCTTGTCAAAATGCAGATTCTGACTTAGTAGCGCTAGTTGGGACCTGAGCTTCTGCCTTTCTGACAAGCTCCCCAGTGATGCCGGGGCTAGTGGTCTGTGAACCACATACGTAGTAGCATGGATATAAATGATGCACAGAGACAAGGGGGTAAAGACTACCTCTTTGGCTTCCTGTGGTAGCACATCCATTGGCCTACCTCCCAGAGCTACAATTCCGAACTTCTTCTGCAGAGCACTGCAACGTGCCTCCTCTTTCCTAGCCACACCACACAGAAAGGGGGCTTCAGGAAGACCAAGTGCGTCCAGATAGAGCACAAATCCTTTCGGCAAGAAGGAAACCACAGAGCTTATCGGGAAAGCTGTGTGCCTCTAATGTCAGCCAGCCCCAGCCTGCTGGAATATGAAATAAATGAGGTGGAGTTTAATTTTAGGGTCTACAAATTTGTAATGCGTTCATCATTCCTGTTGCCATTTTACATGGCAGGCTGAGGTTGACAGGCATGTTTTGTGAGGAAAGCTGCGTTTGAGTTCTGGTTTAATGAAGCGCTCACACCCTCTCATATCCCTCCTCTCATCTCCGGTAGCAGCGATGAGAAAGAGATGCCACTCCTCTTAGAGGTTTTAACTACTGGAAATGTGCATCTCTTGCTTTCCTGGGGACCGTCGGGAGGGGGGGGGGAGAGTTTTCCCAAACTGGACCTCAGACTTGTTTCCCAGCAGAGGGCGCACTGCCCCGGTGCCATGACCCCAGAGCAGTTTTCTCCTTTTCCAGGGCTGACTTCTTTCCCCAGAGGCTGGGTAGGGCTGCCGGACGATCAGAAGAAGTGGACTCTCAGGAAGAGAGGAGATAAAGACTATTTTAAGGGAGAAAATCAAATCAAGTCATTTCAGATCTGAATCAGTGGATTTTAAATTGAAATATCTATTTGGCTACTGTTAACGGGCAGCTGTTCATAATTCTCAGCAATTACAAGACTAACTTTCTTTCTTAAACCTTCTCCAAACTTTGCAGTGTCCAGCATTTGTATCTTTCACTTTAATGAGTGCTAAATAAGAATTATATAAAGAATTTTAATAATTCTCACTGGACAGTTAATTATGCAGTGAGAAGTCTTTCGAACTGTTACTCTTTCTGCCTTTTACAGACAAGTACTTTCACAGATTCCAAGGAAAGAGGTCACATTTATACATATATATAAAATGATGTGTGGGTTAGTAATTTTTCTCAGTAACAAATGACCTCCCTAATGAGCTGAAATAGTGAAATAAAAATCCACCTTTTTGTGGCCCACTTTCCCTGAACTCTACTCTCCATTTTCCTCAAACTTCTTGGCACAGGAAATGAATTCCGTCTATCTTTTTGGGCACTTGAATGTGTTGATCTCAAGTTTTCCAAATTTTCTGTTCCTCTGTAAATCATACGGGCATGATCCAGCCCAGTCATTCATGACAAAATTCTCTTTTTTTCTTCCTTTCTTCCTTCCTTCCTTCCTTCCTTCCATCCTTCCTTCCTTCCTTCCTTCCTTCCTTCCTTCCTTCCTTCCTTCCTTCCTTCCTTCCTTCCTTTCTTTCTTTCTTAACAGCTTCTGGATTTTTTTTGTTGTTTTTTTCCCCTCATTTTTGGTGGATCCTACTACAAACTTCAGCTAGAGTGAGTGCAGACGACCATAACATTACTCTCACATAGAGGGTATTTTATTAAGTCCAGCAGTTAAAAATGCACAAAGTTCCTTGTAATAATCCATTCATTCTGTTCTCGCCTGATTCTTGGAGTAAGCCTGCACAATTATTCAAATCCCAGCTTTTAGCTACAGCATACACCTCGCCATGGGGCTATGCCTCTGTAATCTTGCTTTGGTCTTGCATGTCAAATGGAATTAACTCCCATAAGAAATGTGTGCGAAGACAACCCAAAGTGTCTAATCCTGCTGCTGTCTTAAATTTCTGAAACTCTGAGCTGTCATCTTTTTCTATTGCTTTGTTGAAGTTCTCACTTATGCTTCAGTCTATCCAAAGCTGAAGTTTAGGAAAATTTGCATTTTTATATATTTTTTCAGTTATGCTCTCCCTTGGCCTTTTCACATGTTGTCTTTGTAGAAAGATTTTTTTTTTCTTTCTTCAAATTCCAAGACCATTTTATACACAGTGGAATTTCAACAAGAGATGAATTCACTACCCCCCACCCCCACCCCGGGGAGTACACAAGTTAAAACAGACAACACTAGTTGAAAATTCACAAGCCAAATTTAAACAGATATGGGTGAAGAGGGAGGGTGTGTGTGTCTGTGTGTGTGTGTGTGTGTGTGTGTGTGAGAGAGAGAGAGAGAGAATGTGTCTCTGAGTATTGTATGAAAGAGGGGAGAAGAAATAATGATATCATTATTACTATACCTTAGCCACTCAACCTAGCTAATCACAAAAACTAATTCTGTCTCGATTGGATCTCAAAGTGCATCATCTCCCTCATGAATAAAATGCTTGCTGAAATGAGTTTGGTTAGTCCTCTTATATGTTGTTATTAAGAGTAGATTAACTTGATGAGTAATTTCATACTGATTCTTCTTCTTTAGGGCACACACTGTTTAAAAATCTTGAATACTGAGACTGTACTCTTCCTTTTTCACCATGCCCTGAACTCTATTTCCCCCTTCTGCAATCCGAAGACATGAGGAATCTGGAAGCATACCCAGTATCTGGAACACAAAGCAAGGACTTAATCAATATTTGTTGAATTCCTTTGAATGAGTAAAAACAACTTATTCTGTTCTTTGTGAGTGACTTATCCTGTTGCCTCAATTTACAAATTATATCATTCAATCTGGAAATGAAAGCTGCTCAGACTTTAGTAAACTTTCCTCACAGCCTGTGTGTTCAGTCTGATAATTACATGTGATACATATTTTTAAATCACTACTTATTCAGCATTGTGGGTTTTTCGAGGTGTCTTGACTAAGTGAGGTGTGGAAGCATAAAACTGTAACTTGGTGTGGTGGATATTTAATAAGTGGTAAACCGCGGCATTCTCCATTTGAAAGTTAATTAAGGCCACTAGCTGACCGGGCTTGTGCAGAAAACATGTTCATGGTTTAGCTGTGGAAATAGTCACAACAACGCTCAGCTAAAAATAATGGCCTTAAGAGACATTTCCACTGATCGTTCCTGAATACCTATTTATTTATTTATTTATTTATTCTTTTTTTAAATAAAGGGATTGTCACAGTTTTAAGGAAATACCCAGTAGCTCCAGCTCCTTTTGAGACTTGAAAGTTTTCTTTATGGCTGGCCAGTGGAAAATAAAATGAAGAGTGATATTAGGGTATAGCCTCATGACCAAATTGTGTTTTTAATGCTATGTGTAAGAATGTCCCTTATACAGTAATTATCTGTTCTGTTCTCCCAAATCTCTTTGCCTAGTTAATAATGGCTTTTAATATGTGGATGTAACTAGTTTGGGCACGAGATAAGTTAACTCTTTAGCACCAAATAGTTTATTGTATCCAAATTGGGTTTGAGTTTGCAGGAGAGTCCTCCTTTAGTGACAGACAATATAATATGAATTATCTTTCTGTGTGCTCATTGTTTCTTCATGATGAGAGTACTATAATAAGACAATATATTTTACTGTACAATATATTACTTTGGCTAATAGGATTGAAAAAGCGCAGTAAATGTAAATGTCCTTTCAGCATCTATATGGTGAAGTTAGATTGTCTTATCAAATATCTTAATGCTATTCTAAGATCCAGCAATATTTAATGTAGCTGAAATAGGTGATAGCAATGTATTAGCCAAATGTAATGAAGATGTAACCGACAAAAAGTTGTATCAAGTAGGCCAAAGTGGTTCGTGGGCTTTGTTAAACTGTTGATTTCAAGTTGTTTTTAGTGGAACAATAATAATTCTATTTGAAGTCACTTTGGTAATGGACACACTATAACCCTGGTCCATAAATCCTTCCATTTAATTTTAAACTATCTTACAAGCACTGAAATGTGTTACAAGAATTCTTCTCCTGCTTTTCCATCCATCTGCATTCCAATAGGTCTCTCTAGGCACATCGCAAGCAGAATTTTGAGCTCAAATGACATGTGATTCGTGGCAGGACTTGGTAGAAGGAAAATGGCACAGTAGAGCAAATATTCTTCCCACCTTCTAAGATCTATACCTCATGTCTTTCATATGTCGTCATATAACCAAGTAGAGATCATATCACAACCTGAGAGCTATGAAAATTCAGATGTAGATTTCAAACATCTTCCTGTTTAATCTGGCCATAACTACATCAGAATATTCTAGACAAAATTGACCTGGAATTGTCATCCTTAAGAATTCTTATTGTGGCTCATTTTACCTTAAGTTGAGACGATAAACATCAATCTCTGCCAGTAGCAGTGGAGTTTTTCAGGCTCCATTTTTCTTCATTGACTTCTTTACATGAATACCATTTTTGCTAGTTCATTCCTCCACCTTCCCTCTCTCCTTTCATTTTTGTTATTTGTTGTAATTTAATGTGAAATGCACAGCTTCTGACTATAATCAGGTAAGGAGGCTCGGGAGACTTCCAGCAAGTGCAGGTCTCCTGAAAATGGTTTTTTGGACACAACAGAATGAACCTTTATTTATTATCTCAGGGATAACTGAACCAAGAGAGAGCAAGACAGTGCAGCAGACGTTCTTTCAAGTGGCAGCTTACTGGGTGAAATATCCCTGTCCCAAGGGTGTTAACAGAGCACCCTTGGCTCAAAGTCTTTCCATTGTCCCTAGTTACTGGTTCTCTAGGCCAATGAAAACAAGCATAACAAAACATGCAGAGGAAGTGTCCATAGAAACCCCTCTCTAAGAGCCTAGCTTTTGGAAGTGGACTGGATTTGTAGTTCATACAAATGCTTTAGGCAATGTTTCATTGGCCATGGCCACATAAAACCATGACCTGTCCGTGAGGTAGGACATGTGGCTTATAGGCACATGTGACCTATTTCTTCCATGATTTCCTAGGGAATGGCGTCAGTTTCCCCATGTACCAAATGAAGATTGTTGGAAAGTACTAAACATTGGAGTTTGCAAAGAATCATCTGGTTTGAATGTTAGCTTTCTAACCTGAGAAAATTACTCTCTCTAACCGTAAGTTTCTTCATTGATAAACAGGATAACAACATTTCCCTTTCTGATTATGGTGATCAAATACCGAGATGTATCTTTGAGAAAAATATCAGCATGTTTATATGAATGTAAAGTTTGGTGTGTAGCGCTGATGAAACCACAGATGTGAATGTACTTGAAAAATAGGGAAGCACTGTAGAAATATAAGATATTATCATTAATATTATTATCTTCAAAATATTAGGTTATTTTTCTCCACAACAGAAAAGGGTGGTGATCCTTACCTCAAATCCAAGCCTGGATCTACCACCTCCAGAGGTTCTCTGCTCTCTTGCAAAGAGGAGATGGCTCATGTCTGCCCCTTATGTCTCAGAAATATTTCAAAACAGCTCAGTTAGAGGCGATGTAAGTCAGCAGCCCCAGGGTCCTTCATGGCGCAGATATTAGAGATCAGCAATTATCGTGGATATTTAATGTCCGTGTGCTGTGAGTTTCCAGGAAAGGTTGAAAAAAGCCAAAAGTTTGTGATCATCTGTGGTTCAGTTCTTGCAAGAGAGAAGCATGATGAAGTGGGAAATTGACAGCTCTAAACTATCAGACCATAACCAGTGTCCAGCTGTATGATTTTTTTTCAGAATGGGGAGACATTAGCTTTTCTATAGTTAGTAGCCAGATAGATTTTTGGTCAATGCAGGTGCTTCATCCTGCCACATAAATCTGCCTAAGGCGGTTTGTATAGAGATAATGACTCTCCTAAGGCTGTTAAGATAGAGCAGAGAACGAATGAGAAAGAATGAGTGATACACGCCATGGCCCACGCATGTTTGTGCTCTTTATTCCTAGCATTTAACCCAGGAACTGGCTTTGATGAACGTTGCTTGATTGAAAATAATTGTGGAAGACTGTGACCATGCCATCGTTTTTGTTTGTTTGTTTGTTTGTTTAGGTAACACTTCACTCCCTTATACCTATTCAGAGCATATCACAGAGTGAACACACAACACTTTGTGGCACCAAAAAAAACTTGCCAGAATATTTGACACTTGCCCTTAAAATAAAATAGAAGGCCCTGGAAGTGGTGATGTCTAGATGGTGGGCAGAATATAATGGGCCCTGTTTCTGGCAGCCTGTAGAGTAACCCGAATCACTGAGACTTTTTTCACTGTAAGGGAAGGAATGACAGTGTTCTCAGGTCCAGACATCAATCTGAATTGCCTGGCATCCAGGAATTTACCAGCTGTTTTCACAACACACCTATTTGTGATGAGTCTGGGGGAGTAAAGAAACAGAAAGTAGAAGTTACTCAAGCTCTGTGAGCCTCTGTGTCCTTATCTGTAAAGTGGGCTAGAGCTTTGTGAGTTTCAGAATTGTGAGAAATGAGTGTGGTAATGTAGGTTAAGCCTCATCCCAGGTGTCTGGTTCAGAGGAAGCTCTCAACAAAAGGGAGCAATATTTATTAGGAGGAAGCACATAACTCTAGTCTTTGGAGAGGGCCCCTTCTCTCTCCCTGCCTTCTCCTTCAAGCCTTTGAGCCATTTCTGTAGTAATTGGCTGCTAGGGCTTGGCATCTATATATAGAGAAATATATTTTTGTGAAAGGGCTCTGAGGTGGTGGTGTGAGACGTTTATTTGTGATCTAAGGCAACATAAGTTGCCTCTGGTGTTTATTGACTGTTTGTTGCTGGAGGCACAGAAACGCACAGGCACTAAAGGGTGAGTTACTGTTGGTTGCTACTGTCTGGACCAGCAGGGACTTGGCGAGCTCTTGGAGGACAGTATGTCTTTGCATCAATCAACACTGACCCCTCTGGCTGAATATGTGCAGGCATAAAGAGGCTCCTAAATTAGCCTCTGTTCTCCTTAGCTGGATGGATTGAAGATGAAATGCAATCCCTGGAGTGGGAGGAAATGTGTGTGGGGTGGAGGACTGAGCTGTACTCTGGAAATTCAGGCTGACCCCCCCTGCCCAAAACAAATCTGAAATGCTTTTATTTTCTTTGGCTCTGTTAATTGACATCATGAGACATGAGGAAGGAAATGGAAGATGTGGGGAGAGAAGAGAATGGACAGAGGGAATAACAACCAGAATGACTTGCTTGATGAATGAATTATAACGGAGCAGGGGTGGCGTAGGACTAACTCCAACATTTTTCCAAAGTGTATAGTGATAGATGAACTAAAGCTCTGGGCAGAGGGGTAAGTTGTGGTAATAGTTGGCTGATCACTTTTTAATACCACCTAGAAAAATGTCATGTGTTTTTTAAAAATTAATTGAATATTAATTTATCTAAGACTGCCAAAGATCTGGCTAAACCTCCTAAAGCCAGAAATCATGTAAAAGTTGCCCTCCCTGGATATGATGAGTGTGCCCTACAGAGAATGCTCTTGTTTTTGAGAAATATTAGCATATATCCTCTACTGATTCTTCTGCTCCCTCCTCCCTAATTGTAATTTCTCCTTTGGTCACAAAAGGGAGGAAAGAGAAGGACTCTCCAGGTGAAAGCACACCTTTGAGCCTCCTCACATTTTCTAGGTTGGGTGTATGGTCCAATGGATTTCAGGTCAATGCTGTTTGAGAGCCATTAGTACTTAAAATGCTGGTAAGAAAACAGTAAATTCATGAACTCAACATTGTGTGTTAAGAAATTTCCTTTGCTTCCTTTCCTTAAGGCATAAAACTAGTACATTGATACCTATTCCAGATGGGTATGTGACAGAACCATACCCAGGAGCATGGGGTCATCCCAGAGCCAACTGAGCCAGAAAGTATGGATAACTCGGAAAGTATGGATAACTCAACACAAATCCAGCCCTGCTTCTGCCAAAGCAAATCCAGAAGGCTTGGTGCACATCTGTTCATGAACAGATATGTTACCCCACACACACTTGAACTATGAGGAGCTATGAGAAGCATTCTTTTCTCCGATTACCAGACCATCTCAGGATATCTTCCTTGGAGGGACAGACTGTGAACCTTTGAGGCATGTGGTGGCCTGGATACACTTGAGGATTCCCTTCTTCTTAATAATAACAATTAGCATTTATGGGGCACTTGGTAAGTGCCAGATGCTGTTGTACACACTTCACATATATTTATACATTTTAAATCTCTCAAGAACCTTGTGAAATAAGTCCTATTATAATCCCCATTTACGATGAGGAATTAAAGACAAAGAGAGGTCAAGTGATTTCTTCAAGGTCTCTACAAGTGGTAGAGTTGGGATCTGATTCTGGGCTGTCTGAGTCCATATTCAATGTTCTTAAACATTAAAGTATGCTTATTCTGCCCTGGGCTTATGCTGGGGAGCCTGGAAAGTGAAGATGGACCTTTTGACAACAAATTATATCACTTGTAATTTGGGGAGAGCATTTCTAAGGCAATCCAAATGTGGAGAACAGTCTTAGAATTTCTCCTTTTTCTGGGATCTCTTGGTTCTTCCTCACAAACAAACAAACAAACAAACACCCAAACTAGAAAGAGCCTCCAGGTTTAAAGGAGTTTTCCTAATTAGGATTCATTTCTAGGATAGCTCTTAACAATATAGATGCAGTAGGTGGCCAATAGCTCCAAGGTACCTCTAGCTCTATTGAAGGAGGTCCTTGCTCTTCACAGCAGTGAACAGCACAGAAAAATGTCAACCTGAAGGGGTGTGCCTAAAGGGGTTGCTACAGGTATGGGATTAACTTTATAAAATTGTGAGCATCCCCGAGTGCCAGACACTGACTCCCATTTGCTTCTGCTTGCAAATTCATTCAGGAGGAACCTTTGAAATTTATGTTGTGCAAAGGTACAAGCTAGTTCTCTCTCATGTCTCCTCCCCCTTGCCACCTCCGCCCCCTCCTCCCATCATCAATACCACCATGTGTTTTTAAAGTCCTTTAAAGTTTTCAAAGTGCTTTCAGATACGTACTCCATTCTTTATGTCAGGTCAGGGCAAAATTTATTGCATTTGGCCAAAGGCCATTTTGAAACTTAAAGAGAAAAAAGGAGACACAACATAATCTTTGAAATAAAGGGATTAAAACAGACTCACATTAAAGTTAGAAAGGATTTATGAGTTAAATATATATGTGTATATATCCATATATATGTATATATACATATGTACATATATACACATATATGTGTATATATGTAATATTATATATGTATACATATATGTATATAATATATATATGACCAAATACTTCACGTTTTTAAAACAGTTGCAGTTCAGACAAAAAAACCTAGAAGACATAAACAACATATTTTAAAATAGCGTATATACATTCATTTTAAACAGCTAATACATACTCATCACAGAAAAATTGAAGGATGTGAAAAGTGAAAAATCAAAAATATAAGCATTCATAATCTTATTATGCAGATAAAAAAACCCATGATTATGTTTAGAGTACAATCCTCTAGTCTTTTATTACACACACACACACACACAAAATGGAGTTGGAAATTTTTTCATGCTATGCTCAGATATGCAGAAAAATAAGTGCTGCCCTTTAATTTCTAAAAACTCTGATCTGGCCCATGTAATTCCACTTCACTGAGTGGTAAAAACAACTTATTATCCATTAGCAATATTTCAGTCACTTCTGGTTTGTAAGTCTCCTTTCATTTTAACATTTAATCTATTCAAAGTACGATGGTTTATAGAATCTTCTTTCAAAAACTAAGTCTCTTGATATGCTTAGTCTTTCAGACTGTTCCCCTAGCCCCACTTTTCTCTTCTTTAAAATGATGTCTCAGTGTCTGAAGGATAGGGTTATAGCTAACACAGACTTACACTTAGAATGAATTACAAAAAGGCAAAAATGGTCACTCTTCTGAGATAACCAATGTCAGAAAGCCTCACTTCCTCCAGACCAACAGGGCCTGCACCAAGACACATGATTTGCCAAGAGAGGGTGACACATTAGAGCAGACATTTGTGCACTACCTTCTCCACCCTAAGGCATGTCCCACCGAGGGGCTTGCTCCGTCTCCCTGGGAGCAGAGGAAAGGGGTGTGTGGCTCCTTGTCCTGTCTCTGGACCTGCAGGTCTCTGTAGTAAGGTCTCTTCTCTTCCTGGCTGCTCTTTGCCTTACAGGTGTCGCAAGCACGTTTGACTTGGGACCTGCTTTCCTATTGGTTGGTCAATACTCTCAGAAAACCCCCAGATGGCCTCTGACTCATCTCAGCTTTTGCCAAAGCTTTTGTGTCTCTGCCATGCAGTGTAACCAGCCCCTGTCCTGGAAACTCTTTCCAGAGTGTCTGCTGAAGAGAAATCTTTTAGCACAGGGCTCCCATGCTAAGCCCACTAGGTTCAACTCAGCCCCTCTGAGTCCTCTCTTCGGGGGCATAAAGATACTTCTGGGTCTTGTCCATGCCACATTGGAAGTAAGAACAGCTTATAGAATTCTCTATCTTCTTCTTCCTACCTAGGTGGAAGTACTGGATTCTTTTTATGTGGCCATTCCCCATTATGCATCTAATTGAGATAATTTCAATTTCTGCCTGAATTAATCTAATTAATGTAATAGAAATCAATTCAATTGCTGTTAAATTAATGGAAGGTCAAAGGAAAAATGAAAGCGGTTTCAAGAAACTTTTGTAAAATTTGTAATGCGTATTCTATGTCTTGTCCCAGGTTCACACTTTTTCTTCATAAAGAACTTGAGACTCTGTAAAAGTGCTACAATTCTTTAATCTAGAAGACTTTTCAAGGGAATCATTTGATTCAGTGATTTTGTATTCTGCTAAGTTCATATTTATTATCAAAAAGAACTTTTGGTGAAAACCAACAGCAAAATACAGAGAACCAATTTTAGCTGATATATAGTTGATTGAATGTTTGTATTTCCACTCAAATTCTCACTGATTTATGTTTTTTAAATAATCATTGCTCTTTGCAAACGTTAGGGAGTTTGAACATTAGACTTTTGAAATTTAGGAGTGGCCAGTTAGCTCAGTTGGTTAGAGCATGGTGCCAATAACACCAAGGTTTCTGGTTCCATCCCCACATGGGCCACTGTGAGCTGTGCCCTCCTTAAAAAAAAAAAAAAAAAGAAAAGAAAAGAAAGAAAGAAAAGAATAGACTTTCGAAATTTAGGTAAAGTGAAACAGAATCTTCAACATTGAGCAGATAAGAGATTTTCTTCCAGTTAATTAAAGGTGCAAGAATTATTGAACTTTATAGCCATTTCATTATATCATTAAGGTAATAGTTGGCTAGCAAGGTGGGGGAAAGACTGTGGTGGACTACCGTGTAAACTCAGTCTGACCTTTCAGGGCTCTGCTGATGCTCAGACTGTTGTTACTCACTGTGTTTTTGAAAGATTGTAACTAGACTAACAGACCGGTTGGCTCTGCATATTAAAAGCTAAAAGAGAAAGCTTTCCTTCAGTATGGTTAGCAGTGTGGTTAGGTGTGCTTCTGGACACATATGTCTATCAACACTCTCTCTCTTTTCTCCTCTTCTCTTCTCTTCTCTTCTCTTCTCTTCTCTTCTCTTCTCTTCTCTTCTCTTCTCTTCTCTTCTCTTCTCTTCTCTTCTCTTCTCTTCTCTTCTCTTCTCTTCCCTTCCCTTCCCTTCCCTTCCCTTCCCTTCCCTTCCCTTCTCTCCTCCCCTCCCTCCCTCCCTCTCTCTCTCCCTCCCTCTTTCTCTCTCTCTCTCTCTCTCTCTCTCTCTCTCTCTCTCTCTCTCTCTCTCTCTCTCTCTCTCTGTTTTAGCTCAGTATTTTCATGTGTCAGGAAGAGAAAAATATGGTAACACCTTGGCAATACTTACTCTAACTACCATTGATAGACTTATTTATTTTGTCTTATGTACCAAGGCTTTTATTTTCCCTCATTTAATCCCCACAACCAACTATGAGGTAGGTTTATTATACCTGTATTACAAATGACGGAAACTGAGCCTCAGAGACATGAACTAACTTGCCCTAGGTCCTACAGCTATTGAGTAGGTTTCTACCAAGGCATTTATGACTAAAAGACCATCTTCTGGTCTGTTCTGATGGGCTACCTCCCTTCCCTGCCCTATCTTATGCAATTTGTTTGGAAGATCAACTACAACCATGTATGTAAAAATACAAGCTATTTTCAACGAGGCAAATTCTTTTCAAGGTATTTTCCCCCTCTCTATTTATTTCAGTTACATTTTATTTGTTTGCACTATTGCTGAAAAGACATAAAGAAAGACAATAGTAAATAACAATTATTACATGGATTGATAATTATAAAAATTGTAAAAGAAACGAGGATATAATCATGACATCTGTCTATTTAAACCATTCTTTGATTTGTCTTTGGTTTCTGTCACAAAAATTATAAAATTACTTATAGTATATGTATTAGAATTTGTGGTTGGGAGGCAATTATCTATGATTTTCTATGATTTGTATCCCAGTTAATAAAGAAATGTGGCGGAAATCCTTTTAATGTGTCCCTTGAAAGAAAAGTTGTCCAGGAGATTTTCTGTTCTCTTACGGTAATGCCTTCTTCAAAAAAGACATACATACATGAGAAACAAGTTCTTTTCAGGAAATAGTGGAATAAGATTTGTTATTAGAAAACTGGCGCTGCATAGCTCTCCAGGATGGGGGTAGGGGGAAGAGCAGTTGGAGTGGAGTGATAAAGAGAGAAGGGAAGATAAATATCATTAAGAGACTAACTTTTACATGTCATTGGCACAATTTAGTTTTGACAAATATGAGAGATTTAAAAAATAAAAAGCGGACATAAAACAAACACTTTTGGGGATATGCATTTACTTCACAAATTTAATTAACTAAACATTCTCCAGCTATCTTCAAAAATGCCCACTCCTAAGTCAGAAAACTTTTAAATCGACCACATAAACTCTTGAACCGTTGGCCTCGGGGCATGTTATCTTGTCTAATCAATCACCTCACAAGAATTTTTTTTTGACTTTCTATAAAGTGCTCCAGACTCTGGCGATCCTTTGTCCTGTCACACCCTCGCTCTGGACAACCAGATTCCATCCTGTTTTCTCCTTTATCACGTACAATTTGGTCTTGTTTTTACATTCTAGACTTTCTTCCCTCGCTTTTTCATTTCTCTCTACTGACTCCAAGTACCTTAAAAAAAAAAAAAAGGCACTTTCAACAAGTGGACAAACTGTGTCAATCAGTAGATTCTGCTTTTTTCTTTTCTAGAACAATGGCTGTTTTGTGCTTCCTTGCCATTCCATCACTTTTCTTGAGGTTGTGGTAACGTATGTGTACCAAACTCTCAGAAAGAGTCTTTGAGGACTCTACACACTCCTCTTTTCTCTGTTTTTCCATTAGTGCTAGAGAGTAGATCAGGTCATCCATGTAATTTTCTTGCAGGGATGCACATAGTATTTATTTTCTTTTAGTGGCTATAAGCATAAGCAAAAACATGTTTGAGGAAATTTCTCTCACATCGTTATCCCCCTTCTTTATATTCTGCTTCAAATTCCCTTCTTTGTTGTCTCTCAGTATCATTTAGATGCCCTGCTTTTGTGTTCTCGTGTGCTATACAATTGTAGCACTTATTTTAAAGCAACATAATCAGATTATTTGTCTTTTTTTTCTCCAACAGAGACCTTGGTGGCGAGAACTATGTCTCCCTCAAATGTAATATTCCAGTATATAGCACTGTATGTAGTGCCTCGTAGGAGATGGATAACAGTAAATGGAAACTAACCTCTTAGTGGAATTACCACCTTAAATAAAGGGAGGGATATTTGGGTGAAAGAAAAGGATTGCTAAGGAAGAATAAGAAAATAAAATGGGTTGATTTGGAGAATGTAAAAGGCTAAAAAACCAGTTCTGCTAAGGATATCTATAGAGGTCCTGCTTTTTCATCTGTGGAAAGAGAAGAGAGTACCATCTTCTCCAAGGCTGACCCCAAAGGCACAACCAGTCTCCTCCCAAGTTAAGAGTTTTCAGCAGACTGAAGAATTAAGCAGATGCCTGCATTATCTGCTGATGTCATATAGATATCTTCCATAACTAAAAGCAAAGTGGAGTATAAAAGATTCTATGAGCTCTGAAATTCAGTTCATTTGAGCAAACATGTATTGAAAGCCCACTTTTTGCTGGAGCTATAGATATAAAGACAACTGGGACATTGTCTCATAATAATTCTCTTTTCTCAATCGAATTAACTATTCTAGTCACTACAGCTATCTCTATGTGAGACATCCATAACACCACTCAAAGAGATCTTTAATACTTTTCTCATGAAGAATTCCAAATGGCTTCTTTTCCTATAGGTATGGCATTCTTTTTTGCCCACTGTGAATATAGCCTTAAGTTTCCAGTAGATGATATAGCTAAATAGAGTTCTAATAGATAGTGTTAAATTGGTAGTTTCTTACTATATATTATATTTTTCATTTCTTTATTTAAAAATATTTATTGTGCAATGACTATGTGCCTGAATGCTTTCGTCCACTGAAATACATAGATGACTAAGATAGAAAATATTCCATTTTCATAGAGCTTACATTCCCATGTGGGCAAAGTATAAACAAACATATAAACCATATCGGTCAGCATTTATCCTACAATAATGCTATGAAACAAACAACGCTCAACCTCTAAATTGAAACACAAAACAATTTATTTGTCTCATTCACCATTCTTTGGTCAGCTGGAAGGTGACTGATCTTAGTGTGGTTCAGCTTATCTTGGCTTGAAACCATCAGTGAGGATCAGATATGCTCCCCTTGTCTCTTTGGTTTCTCCCTAGACCAGCAGTTATCTGGGAGCATGTTCTCTTCATAGGGAATGGCAGGAGTGCAAGTCAAAGATCTGGATCATGCCAGCAAGTCTAAAACTCTGCTTTAGACACATTTACTAACTTGTAATTAACCAAAACAATTCATATGCCATACCCAACATTAATGTATCAAAGAAGTATTTTTCATTCATAGTGGGAAGAACTGCAAGTTATATGGGAAAAAAATGTGTGAATGTATAATTTTATAATAGGGAAGCAATTAAGACTTGAAAATAACAATTCAATTTATCCAACACCGTCTGCCTCTTGGTCATGATTGTTCAGAAAACTTTTGCATGTGGGATGTATTCATTGGCATTCCAAAAATCACACAAAGTCTCACCCAATTATGGTATCAGGTTCAAAATTCAGGATTTCATGATCCATGTCAGGTCTAGATAGAAATGCTCGTAATCTGCACATCTATGAACTAAAGGATACATTATCTACACCTACACATCTAATATACAATGTTGGAATAGGAACAGGATAAACAAATTAAACAGTTTCACTTAACAAGGAAAAATCTGAGAGAAATATAGAAGTAACTGTTGATAGCAATTTTGGAATTTTGCTGAGCCAAGTTTGCCAGGTTCTTCTACAAAGAGGTTGGTATATACTTTGGTTAAGCTCTGCTTCTGCACCTGGGAGTTGATCACCAATTTCCTCTTTGCTGTGCTCTTGGAACTCCTCCCTTTTACGTCTTTGGCTTTTCTGATGAATATTGGAGAGTATGCCCTTCTTGGTAGCTGAGCAGATTTCTCAGCCTGCTTCTTGCCTGTAAAATGTTGGGGGTACATAGATCTTTATATATCTCAAACAGACATAGTATTTTTAAATCTAGGCTGGTGGCAATTTTTCCACTAAACTCTCTCAAAATCTTGATGGGTTTTATGTATGATTCCTGTCAACTCCACATGTCAAATGCCTTACCCACAAGCCTTTTAGAGACATGCTTCTTTCTAGAGGTAAGTGTAGATACTTTGCATGTAGCAGTCATCTGTGAGTTGTATTCTCAGTCTCCTTAATCTTTTCAGGGGTCTTAACAAAGCATGTCACATCCACTTTGCTGATTTTGACTTGACTTTATGACAATGTCCTAATGGCCACACCTTTAGATAGAGAAATGGTTTCATTTTTCAAACTTACTATTCCCAGAATTACTAGTTTCTCTCATTTCCTCTCACTCCTGCTTGCAAACCAGTCAACACTTTCCACGCTCATCTCTTTCTTACAGTAACTTATCAACTGCAGATGATAGCAATTAACTCCTACTATGAACATTCTGCCTCAAACACTTCTCAGCCCCATGCTAAGAGTGTACTTAGTACATTTTTTGCCTTCTGGGTTATTACAGTCAATATTTTTATGTTTTGTTACTAAAGAATATGGGCTGTCATTTTTCCAGCTTCTTATTACAGTTATTTAGAGTTTTCTCTTTATTTACTATGTGATCCCAAACCAAATGACACATATTTTAGGTTGTTTGACAGAAGAAGCCCATTTCTGGTATACTTTCTATATTAATTAGCAATTGGCACAATTATGGTGAATGATAAGCCTCACACCCAAGCCCAAATTTCAGAGGCTCAAACAACAGTGTTTATTTTCTTTATTTTCTTGCTAATGGTCCCATGGATAGGCCGAAATAACACTGCTTCAGGTCATGGGGGACTTGGTTCTAGATCTCTGATTAGGTTCAGTTTTGTTCTAAGAGTCTCTTCATTCTTCTTCAAAGAGTGACTACTTAACAACATATTTTCTTATAGGGAATGACAGAAGCACCATGACACAAGCAAGACTCACAGCATATTTAAAGATTATGTTCTCATTTCGCCTGCCAACAATTAATTAACCGATGCAAGTCACACGGCTAAGCCTAACATCGATGGGGTAAGGATTGTTTCCACCCATACTTATCTGTCATATTGCATGTATACTATAGTAGGGAGGGAGTCAAAAAGTGAGAACAGTCCCACTTGCACACATGCAAACAAGAAAATATTAACTAGTATAAATACCGTGAAGAAAATTAAGCAGAGTAGTACTTAGAGAATGCCTGGAAAAGCTACTAAGAATAGTTTCTTGGACATGACATTTCAACTGAGGCTGAATGCCTTCCAGGTAGAGGGAACAGACTGTGCAAACTCCCAGAAACAGGGCTAAGCTCAGGGTGATGGAGGAACTGACATAAGACCATGAGGAGAGTGGCAGGAGATGAAATCATTGAAGTAGGCAGAGGCCAGCTTATTTTGACCTCTGTTATTATTACTGTTATATGTAATATTGTATAACTGGACATCTCAGATGATTATTTGTCAAATGCTGAAAAAAAAAACATTTTTGGTGAGTTCTGTTGTCCTGATAACCCATGAGTAGGGTAGCTGAACTCAACCAGTCTGGAAAGTTTTATACAAATTGAGTTGCATAATCAGTTCTAAATAATTTACCTTTCCACTGGTTCTTAATGGAGCTGGCCAGCTAAGTTGTTTCTGGAACACCAGAAAATACTAAGAATTCTTGACTAGAGAGGTACTGGCTGAAATACTGAAGAGATGAAATGGTGGCCTCTGAAACTACTTGGCTTCTTAACAATTCCAGGTATTTCTTTCTCCCTGGGCTCCTTCGAGCTAAATGGAAATATAAAGACGCTGGAGCCTCCTCCCAGCCCCCCTTAGTCTCACTCTGGGGAACAACCTCTTATTCTTTTGATCCCTAGAGGGTTTTCTAGATCTGAAATAGCAACAGCTCTGATTGTTGGTGATATCTTTTCCTGGGGAAGTCTTTGTGTTGGTGCTTTGGAAAAGGAGAAAACTCTGGGTATAAACCCCAGAGATACAGCCTGCGCCCTTGGGAAGGTCATGATTAATCGCTTTGTGGAATAAGTTTAAGTGGGGGCGCCCTCCTGACCACCAATAGCGCGGTTACATGCAAAGTCAGTTATGAGCATCTCTAAATTTCACTAAATTAGAAACGCAAAGATGCTAAACCCTGGCATGCCCTAAATCATGAGCTCTTGAGCACTTTCTAGAAATAACCATTGACCTTTGTCCTATGTGAAAAACTTTGTTAAAAATTGGCATTTAATTAGCCAGACTTTCTTTTGTCCTCAACTTTCAGAAGACGTAAGGAAAATAAAGCTCTTCTCCTTTCAAACACTTGAAGCAAGTAAATGAAAACCAGTGACGTCGAGAAGCTGCTGCTCTCCCTGGGTCACAGTAACACGTCGTCAAGAGTGCCCTTGACTTCTATTAAGAATGACCATCTAACCAGGTGAAATACAGAACTGTAATACAGGACTGCAGTATCTTTTAGCAACAAGGGAGCTGTGTCTAGATGAATCAGAATATGCTGGCTGGTGGAGCTCAGACACAATGATGAGGGTTCCAAAGCAGTGGGCAGAGATCAGTTAAGCATTGCCACCTGTCTCAGAGGCTACACCTCTTTTTCTCAGGTGGGACCCTGAGGTTGTTAGCATGGAAGCAGCTCATCCTCTGAGCAGCTCCTGTGCCACAAGTTCGGACAGAAATCCTGCTGGGAGGAGGACTTGGGTCGAGGCTCCTGACCACCACCGCTGGACACAGCTGTCAGCACTGCCCAAAGAAGCGAGCATGCCACCTGGCCTGAAGAGAGCTGTTCCAGCCCCTAAGAGTGGCAGGTTCAAAACCTATAGGATGGTTCAATCAAAAGCATTGCCTTGCTCTGTCCTATGTGCTTTTGTACGTTGGAACACATGCTGCTAGGAGACAAAGAGGACACACGTTTATTTTCAAGCGTAGGACTTTGGAACCACTTGGGAAGAATATTCTTGATTGAGAACCAAAACATTCCATGATGCTTAACAAACCTGCAAATTGAAAAATCAGCATAGGCCCATGCAACCGAGAGGCAGGAGGAGGACTGATACCCTGAAAAAATATTTTTTTCCAAATATTCTTTAAATGATATTTGTGTGCATTTGCAACATTACTGCTTTCTAAATCAAAGTCCCAAGCTGTTTTCATCTGAGAACATACATGGTGCCATTAGACAATATCTCAGCCCGCCACCGCCCAGGATGTCCCCCACCGCATTGTATAATGGACAGTCCCGCGAAGAAGATGCCGCAGCTCAGTCAATGCCTCTGTAATAATATTTTAAAATAAATGATATGCATCATTAAATCACCGAGGATGACTAACTCAATTTTAGAAAACCCACAACTCCAGCAATCATAGTTACAGCTCTGATTTGAATATTTTCCCTTTCACCTGAGCAGGCAGTGGGAGCCAGTCAAGCAGATTCGCATCCAGGCTGTACTCTCAGAGGAGCAGGAAGGAACCTGTGATTATGTAGTTACAGGAACGTCGGCTACATGCCTCCTGTCCGCCTGGGCTTTTCAGACTTTTCCTTCCTCCCTTCTTGCCTTCTTATTTACATATCACAGGCATCCTCTTTGTAAAGTTATTTTAAATAATTTATTAGATTGATCTTTTTAAAATTCTATCCTGGCTAAATGTCATAAGGAGAAAAAAAAAGTCTTCTAAACTTATTTAAAGGTTTCTACTGGAGTCGGCCAGTTACCTGCTTCACTGCTGATATTCTAAAAATACCTCCATGTCCGTACTATTATCCATTCTTCACGTCCAATTGCTCTGTTATGGTAATAGTCAGAAGCACACCATGCAGTAATTACTTACAGCTGACTGAAGAAAAGAATATTCAACTCCCCCACTGTTCCACTAGAAGGTCTTTATGCACTATTAACTCATTCCTGTTTATTAATACTCTACTGGTAATTCAGACTGCTGCCTCTTAAGTTTGTAATAGGAGGACTATTAAACAGCAATTACTGACCATGTGGGTTGGCGAATATTTGTTGTTGTTTTTTTGGTGGGCTCCCCCCTACACACACTTGTTTTTTAAGAAGCCATATTACAAAACAGTAAAAGTAACATCACATCTGCATGAGATTAACAAGCTTGGCAGTATTTCTCCCTTAGAAAATGTGAATTTATTCCCAGATTATCAATGCTGGCTTAGGAAAAAGGTATTGTGGAAGAAATAGGAAAATGTGGAAGATTGTTCACATGTGGGAAGCCCCCTCCTTTGGAAGATATCTTGGCTCTTATGTTCTCTAAGTCACCCAGTAGGCTGTTTCCTCTTACTGCCTTTGAGGGGCACTGACCCACCCTCAACCGCCCTCAACTTCTGAAAAATAAGCATACCCACGGAGGAATCCCAATATAATTCCATTTTCCCTTTTAAGTTCCCCCAAACATTTGGAAGTGGTTCAATTTAAAATTTAACATTTAGTAAATTCATCTCTCAAAGAACAGTTATATGAACCCTGGGAGACGGCGAAAGGCTCTTTCTGGGAGAGGGATGGCGTGACTAAGAGGTTCAAGTGAGGCAGGCAGGTGGTAAATGATGATTGTGGTGATAATAATTTGTGGCTGTCTCACAGGTAGTGAGCACTAAGCACGTGGCAAGCACTGAACACATTTAAATAGAGAGGTGTCTTGGAGATAAATAAGAGCCCAAGAGGTGATTTCCACTGAAAGATGAGTTGAGATCTAGAACAGGTAAGTGGCTTGACCAGCAATTTCCACCAAAGTGGTGGGAGAGACTGGGTGTCCAGGCTCTCTGACAGAGCCAGCTTTCGCTCCAAAGCAGCTGGTCCTTGGCGTTTGTCTTCCACGTTCCCCCCTTTCCCTTAAGGAGTCGTTCTTTCTTTGTGTCCAAATCCTTTTAGCCCTTCAACGAACAGGTCCAACCTCTGAAAACTCCAGTTTGCCCCAGTCTTACTCTTTACACACTACCAAGCAAATTTAGTGTTTACCTTTGGCAGGTGGTGGTAGATAATTTAGTCCTATTCCTTTGTTACCTGTTGGTGTTGTGTGAAAGGTTTTTCTCTCAGATACACTCTAAATCTTTGAAGACGAGGCCCATACCTTTTAAACTTTTCTTCTATTTATCCCTGCACCTAGTTTGGTAATGGGTGCTCAGGTGGTGCTAAATAGAGGTTGGAATAATTCTATGGAAATAAGTAAGAGAAAGAAGAACATCAGTCCCTAAGTTTTCTTACTCTACGGAGATGTAGGACTATAGTTTTTGAGTCAAGTATGGAAAAACAAGCAGATAAACCACAACCATAACATGACAGATCTCAGCACAAAAGCAGAACAGTACCAAGCTCATGGATAGCAGATAACTGATGTTCAATGAATTGAATGGAGTTAAACTTGTTAAATCCAACCTCCATAAGATCCTAGAGCTTTTACACAATGGGTTTAAGCAATAGGAAAAAATTGCAAGGAATTTATGTTATCTGTGACTTTTTGATTTGAACTGGAATCCTGGCTTGCTTTGGATTGAGAGGACCCTCAAAGGGAAGACGGGCTTGTCCCAGAATTTCTGTGGTGGGCACCTTCAACAATAGAGACGGATCCTAGGTAGGATCAGACCTACCTGGTGTGATTTGAAAGGCACCAAGAGGCTCAGCCTTCTTCCAACGTCTCGTAGATTGAAGGACCTGACAGGCACCTTAGTGATTAGCTACTCCAGTGAATTTCCAAGGTAACTGTGTCTGTTTTTTTTTAATTTTTTTATTACTATTGCTTTTAAAGCAGATTATATATATATTTCTGATTAAGCCTTATGTAGGATACTGATGCAGATTAAAATAGAACAGTTCTGGTTGAAGTCAGGCTGTGGGGTGTGGATACCTAACCTGAGAACTCCATTGATAAAGCCAACAAAGGGCCCCTCTGGGAGACCCCAGTGTTCCTTGGAACACTATATATATATATATATATAAAGCATTCTTCTACTTTAACTTCCTTTTTATACAAATGTGTAGACTGAATGCATAATCTCAAATACACACAGTTGGCTAACAGCAGAATTGATCCTAGAATACAATCTTTTAGTTAACTAGACAAGAGCTTTATTTTTTCTGTACCCCCTACCTGGGTTAGTGGATTAAGGCCTTGTCACCAGCAGGCCACCACTAATAGGTACCTACGTGACATTGGAGGACCAGGCCATTGAGCTTCCTGTTAGCACAGAGCTGAGACAAGTTTAAAGTCAGATGAGTCAAGGTGAGTTGGATGGAGTGAACCAAAGCTCTTGGGTGGCTACTGGGGGTCTTAAATGACAAAGCAAATATGGGGTGGGGCGGGTTCATTTTACCATGGACACTCCCACATTTTCATGGTTGAAGTTTCAGCACTGTCTTCCCACTCACTTGGTTGTCCTGTGTTTGCCTGGTCCCATGTTTACACCAATTTCAATGTTGTCTGAGTTGAGAGAAACTGCCATAAGACTTATTTATGGTGATGGAAATTATGCTTCTCTTACAGCATATAATAATATAGATTACGCTATAATTTTTCATGTCATTTAAAAAATTTGAGGGTGGGGGATGCCCACAATGCAGATTGTCTTTTCATTCTTTCACTAATAGAGGCAGCGAGATGTAGAAAAGAAACATGGTATGGGGACTCAAGGGTTCTGTATTCTAGACCAGGTCTTTCACCAATTACTGTGTGTCTTGGGGACATATTATTTAACCTCTCTGTACCTCTATATGCTAATCCATAAAATAATGTCCTCTGGCCCAGATTTGCTTCTGAAATACATTTAACTTTACTGGGCCATCAAAAAAAAGAATGTAATCCTGTCTATATAGTAACTCTGAGTTAAATTATATCAAAAGAAAACAAATGAGTATAGTCATATTGTGAATAAAATGCTCATATATGCCAAGAATTTTAAATTAGGCTGCATTACAAAAACATTTATTTCTGCTATCAGTGAAAACTCAAGATAAGTCAGTAAAGATGGTATTAAACCTTGTAAATATCATCCAACTGTGACTTGGAACTGTGGAACTTTCCCCTTGGGTAAGAACATCTGGGCAGTCTGTTGGCTTCATTTCAGGCATCCGCTTATTCAATGCATACTTGCTTTGTTCTTCCATATCTCATTATTCAATTAATAAACATGTATGAAGTTGATACCATTGATTCATTCAATGAACGTATTCAATGTATCTTTAAGGAGGAGACTGCTACCTATATAACACTGTTTTCATTGTTAATAATAATAATATCAATAAAAAGATAAGTTACTGATGGTGAAGAGCTAATAAGCTCATTCAGGAGGGAAAATGTATATGGTAAAACGATAAATAACTTTATATGACAGTGAATGCTTAGGGTCCAAGAGAAGGAAAAAGGCTATATGGATTGGAAGTGAGGGGCAGTGATTATGTGGGCTAGGGCAGGCAGGAGGGGTTCAGGAAAGGCTTCCGCGGGTCCTTGGCACATGGTAATATTAGGACAGGTGAAGAGGATGACAGAGGTCACTTAAGGTAGTGGTACAGAATATGCAAAAGTTGTGAATTGGATAAGATTAAGAGATGTATGAATTTAGTAAAGATTCCCGTCTACCTGGAGGGAAGAGCTTCTATGAGAGACTAGTAGGGGCAGTGATGGTATAGAATCTTCCATTTTGGAGAGGTCTTGGGAGTCAGGCAAGGAATTTTGGCCATTATCTTGCAGGTACAGAGGTCTTTTTTTTTTCTTTTTAAGGGGTGTTGCTCAATGGAAATGTTTTTATTAGTGAAATCATAGAGGATGCCAAAGGACAAACACAGAAAGGAGAAGAGAGTCTTCAGAAAAGTCCCTAGGAGAAAAAGTAAGAATGAGAGAGAGGTTATAAAACATCAGAAAACAAAATTGAGGCAACAGAGCTTAGAGGGTTTATGACGAAGACAGAGACCAGACCCAGCCTTCATTTCAGGGTTCAGTGTCTCTTGCTGTGGATATTGTGGGATAGAAGGCAGTGTGGGGTACATAGGCAACCTCTGGAGGAAGATACTGGAGAAAAAGAGAAGAAAAGGAAGAAACAGGGAGAAGATAGAGGGAGACAGAGAATGAGACAGGAGTGAGTGATGACAGGAACAAAAAGCATATGGTCAATGAGGTGGAAGACAAAGGACATTAATCAAAATTATCATGTGCTGGTTTTGGAGTTCAACTCACAAATTCAGGTATACAGGAAACTCTAACCACGTAAATTTTTCTCTATTTCAAGGCCCTGTTCTGCAGGAAGCAGAAACGTAATTTCAGTCACTAATTTTTTCACATCAAAAAGCTTTTGATAGTGTCAGGGTGATGGAGATGATTACCGGAGGTGGAGCATCTGCACTTGGTGGGCACCTGTCCACTGGGCATGTGTCAGTCCTGCCACAGTCACCAATCCATACAGATCACCACTGAGGCTCCCCTCATGCTTAACTAGCAGCAGGCACTCAGCGCTTCCCACGGCCTCTTCTGGGCCCCTCTCCCTCACTGAGGAATCATGGTCCTTGTGTGATGTGAGGCTCATGAGCCCATCTGCCTATAAGGGCCATGCAGTGCCATCTTCTCAATAGACTTTCTGTATTTCCCTGGATGGGGGTCTTCCTTGCTCTCAGAAAACACAGTTATCTGAATTTTTTTGTCTCTCTGACTTTCCCCCTCCCTCGGAGACCCAACCTCACAGTAGGACCAACCTGTTTCTAGAGTATCCTCCCTTCTACTATAACTTTCTTTCTCCCCGTTAATGCAGAGAATTGTCTCCATTCTTGAGGGTATCCCATTTCTGATGAGCCTGAAACATTTACAGGCAGGAAAAATGACAGAGAGATTATGTGACTTACTCAAGGCCACAAAGCTTTTCAGTAACAAAATGGATAAAAATGAAAACATCCTAGTTTAGTCACATTTTCTGTTTCCTTTCTTCCCTCCCTCCCTCCCTCCCTCCTTCCCTCCCCACATCCTTCCTTCTCCCTTCTTTCTTCTCTCTGTTCTTCTTTTTCTTTTTCATTTAGGTTGGTGCAAAAGTAATTGCAGTTTTTGCAATTGTTTCTAACTTTTTAAACTGCAATTACTTTTGCACCAACATAGTACTTTCTTTCTCTTCTCTCCTGCCCCTCTCTCTCCAAGAGGACTCATTATACATCAGGCAGCATATCAGCACTGCATATACTGTAGTGAACAAATCAAACACACTGCTTTCATGAATTGCCAATCTAGTAGGGGACACGGACATCAAACACAGGCATACACTGCCTCGTAATTAAAATTGTGGACAGTACTATGGGTGTTATGAGAATGCATTCAGGAGGGCCTAATTTAGGTTAGGCAATTAAGGAAGGTCCTTCTGACAAAGAGACATTTGAGCTGAGAACTCATACACAAGGACGAGAGCATTCCAGGTAGAGTGAATGGCTTACGCAAAGGTTTGATGTGTTCAAGGAACTCAAAGACATTCACGGGACCAAAGTATTTGAAAAAGGAGAAGTGGAACAAGATGTGGTTAGAGAATGAGACAGGACCAAAGTCTACAGGGTTTCATCAGCCAACTTAAGAAATTTGGATTTGATTCTAAGCTTAATAGAAAACACATTTAAGCAGTGGAGTGACATAATCTGATTAACATTCAAAAAAATATTCTGGCTGCTCTGTGGGAAATTTAGTGAGGAAGGATGGGAAAGAAGAGACCAATTGGGAGACAGGAGCTTTTCAAGTCGGCCTGGGGACAGATGATATAGGTTTCGAGCAGGGACCTGAACGTGAGGATGGGAAGAAATGGAGGAATCAAATGATGCTTTGGAGGAGGAGTTGACTGATTATTGGACTTAAAGTGTTAGGGGGGACATATACCCCCAATTTCAGACATGAATAACTGGTTGAATGTAGTTCTACATACTGATGGGGAAGACTGGAAAAATGATAGTTTTGGGCAGGAAAAGTTTGGGTTTCCTATAAGAGATTTTTTTCATCTTGTGACCATAGCAGAGACAATGGTGCAGATTAACTCAATGTTTCTAATTCTTCAGCATGAGAAAGGAAACACTTGCGAGCATCCCTTTTAGTTAATTGCAAATTCTAGAAAATGAGACTTTGAGGGAAATGATATGTGACTTTCTGTCCAGATCACATGACTCCCCCACCCCTTTCTGTGGTAACTTCGGAGGCAGCCTTTCTAGATGGTACACCTTCAAGACAATGGAGCCTCTTTACCCTGAGTCTCTGAGTTCTCTGCTAACCCTCAGTGTATCTTTAACATGGATAGTGGGGTTCTGAGGCCAACTTGTACTGGATTGTGAGAGTTAATGGTTAAGATATTTCATGAGCTGGTTTTAAGGTACAACTTACTAAACAGTAAATAAGGACAATTTATAATTAGATAAGTTATATTGCAAAGGTAATATATACTCAATATTTATTCTTCCTAATTATCTTACCACATTTGTCTATGTTCCTGAGGGATTTAGGTCTATTGTATTTCTGTGGTAGAAATACCACAAGATGGTGTGGTACTACACATCTCTTTCCTGCTCTGTGTTCAATGGCATCATGTTGGTAGCTTGTACTCGGCCATGGTGGATGTAATTATACCTTGGAAATTAGCATATGCTGCAAATCAGGGCTTGGTAAATTGTTGGGTTGATTGTCTAGTCTCAAGAAAATGATGGAGGAAATGTTAATAATACAGATTAAAAGTGTCTTGGGTCTATAATGGTTACATAGTGCATAGCATAAAGTGCTAAGAAAATACTCAAAACCATCATCCTATTCAGCAAAGAAGCTGTTCGTGTCATTCATGAAGTTCTGGCATTCATTTTTGTAGGTTTAATATCATCTAACTTGTTAATGTAAACAGGTTTTTGAATCAGAGATTGAGTAAACAGGTTTGTTTTTTTTCAACAGTAAGAATTAGTGGTGCATTTTTATACTACCTATAGGCAATGGTTATAGCAATTTTTTTTTTTTTTTAATATTGGGAAAAACACATAAGTGTCTCAGCAAAATACCGTTCTAAGACACACCAATAAAGCTATGCGGAGGGTAAGGAAGGAAAAGCTCTCTCTTTCAGACTCAGCATTTAATCCATCATTACATTTTGTTAATTGTGCATCCTGTAACTCTCTCAAATTTGTCTTCCACTTTCTATCTCTGCTGACATTGCCGTAGTTGAGCTTGTCATCATAGTTTTCTGGACTCAAAATAGTTCCAGGATGTCCCCCTGGGTCTTCTGCCACATTACTCATAGAAATATCCACTTTAAAAAGATGAAAACTGATCCAGATATCCCAGAAGATGTGCTTTATATATACAATGGAATATTATTCAGCCACGAAAAAGAAGGAAATCCTGCCATTTGCAATAATTTGGATAGGCCTTAAGGGCATTACGCTAAGTGAAATTAAGTCAGATAGAGAAAGATAAATACTGTATGATATCATTTACATGTGGAATCTAAAAAAGACACACTCAGAGAAACAGAGAGTAGAGTGGTAGTTACCAGAGGTTGGGGGATAGACGAAATGGGGAGGTAGTGGACACAGGGTACAAGCTTCCCTATAAGATTAATAGGTTTGGGGATTTAGTGTACAGCATGGTGATGATAGCTTATAAAACTGTATTATATACTTTAATGTTGCTCAGAGAGTAAATCTTAAACGTTCTCACCCCAAAAAAGAAGTGGTAACTGTGTGATAGGGTGGAAACAGTAGGTAATACTATGGTAGTAATTATTTTGCAATTTATAAATATATCAAATCAACACATTGCAAACCTTAAATTTACACAATGTTATGTGTTAGCTATATCTTAATAAAGCTGGAAAAAAATAGATTGAAAAAAGAAAAAAATATATATATCATCATCCTCAGGGTCCAAAAGACAATATGTGGACATTTCAATATGTATACAAGGCCCTTCCCCACGTGTCCCCAACCTACCTTCAAACCTTAATGTCCATCTCTCTCTCACTCCCCTCACACATCTCTTGGCACAAGCTACACCAAACCACTTGAAGAGGCCATACTTGCCCCACATTTCTACCTGTGATCTCGTTTAAAATCCTACTCAACTGTTACCTACTCTATCAACATTCCTCACTATCTCCCCAAAGTGCTCTCCTACCAATGTGTCCCTGATGCTTTTCTCTATGTGCCTCTAGGAAGCAGCACATTGTCTTATAATCACTCAGGTATGTGTCTGACCTGCCCACTAACCTTGAAGGTGGGCACCTTCAGACAGCCCAGTGCTTGGCACAAAGCAGACCCTCAAAAGTTTTTTAGGGATTTCTTTTTGCCAAGTGATAGGAGTGAAGTCGGTGTCCTTCACTGATGTCATCCATAGCCATGAAATGAGTACCATTTATTCGAAAGCCCCAGGGCCCCCGACCAACTTGCTAAGTCGTGGTTTGCCTAAGATGAACATGGCAACTTTTCCAATGCCTTCATTAAAATTAGGCACAATACACCACTGGCTTTACTCATCCAAAGGCATTTCCCTGTACACACTTGAAGGTTTTCTCGTCGTGCCAGGAGGTTCTCACCACACAGACAGTTAGGTCTGATGAACGTTCTCATACACACTTGTCTACTTATATGCTAAACAATTGCCAGATGAATTTGTTTCAATTTAGACAATTTACTTTAATGTCATGTTTGTTGCTGTTTTACTGTTTAAAAAAGTGTTAGTAATGATCCTTCAGAGTCAGAACTCAATGCTTTTATAGTCCCTGAAAAGTAAATGGCATCAGAGGTGTTATATCCAGGCTCTGCTCACTGAAACATGCTCGTCTACATTCACCCAAAAGGCCTAAGTTTCCAAGCATAGGGTATTAGGTAAGTAAACCACATAGATATCAATCTGTGAGAAAGTGGGACTCATAGGGCCCATGCAGCAATCACTACCCCAAGATTGGAATCAAGAAGTAGACAAAGTGGGTCTTGTCCCCATCTACTGGCTGGATGACTTGTACATCACTTACTAGTATGGGCTGGATCGTGTCCCTCCCACCCCCCAAATCAGTATGTTGAAGTCCTAGCCCCCAGTACCTCAGGATGTGACTCGATTTGGAGATAGGGTATTTACAGAGGTAGTTTAGTTAAAATGAGACCACTAGGGTGGATCCTAATGCAATAGAACTCCTATCCTTAAAAGAAGAGGAGATTAGGACATGGATACAAGCTGAGAGGGAAGACCACGTGAAGGCACTGGAAAAAGATCCCCATTCATAAGCTAAGGAGAGTGGTCTGGAACATATTCTTTCCTTATGGCTCAGAAGAGCCAAAAACTTGATCTTGGATTTCTAACCTCTAGAATTGTGAAAAAATACATTTCTGTCGTTTAAGCCACCCAGTCTGTGGTATTTTGTTATAGCAGCCTTACAGAATTAATACACTTACTCTGTATGGTTTGGTATGTCTCATACATTAATGGAAAGTAATAGTTTATACTTAGATTATCTGTCAGCCATTGTCACAACATGATGTACACCAAATCACGCTCAAACTCAGTAGCATACAAGTTATTTTCATCCATCCTTTAGTGGGCCAGCTAGGGAGACTCTGCTTAGGCTACGGGTAACTGGGACAACTCTTGTCATTCTGGGACCTATGCACAAGCATATTTAAACTTTGTACTCAAACATCCCCTGTAATATCCGATTGGCTCAATGTCAATGGATGGGGAAATAAACTTTGAGCATCTTGAGAACATGTCAATCATGTAAATATATAATATAGGAGAATGAAGAACTGGAGACAATAATTCTGCGTATGACATTATGGAGAGGCAAGAGGCTGGACACAATGACTTTTAAAGCCATTTCTCTCTAAGATGTATGGTTTCATGACACATACTTTAAGTCTAACTCAATTGAGAGTTTGCTATGCACCAGACCTTCATCTAAGTTCTTTACCAGGGTTATGTTATTCAATTGAACCACACAAACCTGTAGCTTATTATGAACAAGCTTATTATAAACATGACCTAATCCAGTATAAGATTATAAATTTTGCTATCACACACACGTCAGATGGCAATTTCCCATTTGTAGCCACTTCAAGTACAGCTCCTCAGATTGAGAATAAGGTGTGTAAAGGTGTGTAGACATTGCATGCCAGCCAAAGCATCCACAAACCAGCCAACCCATTGGCAAATGACATCGTGCTTGTTTTGACCATTTTTGTAATTCAAACTACAGGACACACGTAGACACAAAATTCAGATCTTGCCTCCAGATGGATACTTAACTTACCTATCAAGATGTATCACAAATGAAGTCTCAGAAGATACTGTCACAGCTAAGGCTATATATAAACTCAGGATCTTGTGACTCCAAAGCAGTGACACTGGTGGTGGGAAAACCTGGAAGATTGCATTGGCCCCTTTCAATACTGCCCCACAAGTGTCAATATCTATACTCTAGTTCCTCCTTCTGCCTTAGGACAATGTCTAATTTTTTGCCTAGTAAATGTAGGCCAAACATGATAAATAGCCTTTATGAAAGAATTGAAATTCAGGAATATCATTGTGTAATTCTTGCCACTGACTCCCATGGCCCAAAATTTGCATTCTATTTCTTTAGGAAGGATGTGTAATTATTGCTAGATCTTAGCTTGGAAGACGTAGAAAAGTAGACATGAATGTTATTTTTTTACTCTACTCTGGAAACCCTATTGAATCTCATTAAGAAACAAGTTCAGCTATTTTAATAGAAAACTGTGTGAAATGGCCTTTTCTAGACTAGCAGATGTCAGTGTTTCAAGGATATTTGACATCAAGATGACTATATGTGTTTATGGCATATAAATTAGATAAGTGGATAAATCAATAAATCATGAATCTGGTATAAGAAATGTGTTTACAATGCCCAAGCCTGTTCATAGATACTTATTAATAATTATTTTTTACCAAATAACACCAAAATTGTTATTAATATTGATCTCTAAACAGTTGCAAATTTTCAACCACCTTTATGTCTCTTGCCCATATTTGATCCCTATGATAAATAAAGTGGATTTCTTCCCACTCAATAGAAATAAATAGGACCCCAGTAACTGATGGCATTTGCTATAGGTCAAATGACAATTCGGGGCTGAAGAAATAACTGGAAGCTTCATTTTTGAAACAAGCATTGAGATCTAGGGAGAGATAGATGAGCTGCCTAACAGTGCGTCACACATGTTGATTCCTTCCAGTATGGGTTGTTTTCACTATAAAATTTAGAAAGGCAATCTGTAAAATGGTCCTTGGACCTTGGTGAGAATTTCTCAAAGGCTGTCTGAGACCCACAGTAGGAGCCCATACAGTTAGGATGAGAATAACGCTCAGTATTCCACAGTATGTTCTCATTCCAACATCCAAATTCTTATTTGGTCTTCCAATTTGGGACATTTTGACACCCTAACAGAAGGTAGTTCAGTCACCTTGGTAAATGACTTCATGTAGGTTATGCTCACAGTAAGTAGTTCTACCAAGCAAGGAAAAAAAAAAAATCCTGAACAAAATGCTGGAGCAGGTGTTCTAGCTGTTGGAGAAAAATCATTAGCATGACATTACTCAATCACTTTGTTTCTCTTATAGTAATATATTATTTATTAGAAGCATTCATTTTTCTCTGTGTGTCACTTTTTACAAATTTCACATCTAACATTTTCCCCACTTTGGGTGTGCCAGAACAGAAGCAAGTTATGTTTGTAGAAAGTGAGCCAGAAAAATTTTAATCCTGTTTTGAACAAAGCTCTTCCCTAAGCTTATTTAGAAACCAATATAACATTTATCAAGACACTTCTGATATTTTCTGTCTTTTATTTGGGTTTCTCGAATCCAAAATCTTGCATTTTAGAGCTTAAAGAAAATTAGAACACAAACAAAAATCTATTTGTCATGTCCCTTAACTGAAAAATCTGAAAGGATGAGTCTCTGCGTTAAATGATTCTATGAACACTTTGATATGCAGGCCAGACACAGACGTTCATGATACCGCATTTTCTTCCTGTACAGAAAAAGCAGTAATAAAGTAGAATGCTTTCCCCTTATTATTCCAACTAAGAGCAAGAGGGATTCCACTTTCTAGGTATCTTGTTTAGTCAAATTTAGCAAAGCTTCCAGATTTAAAGCCTTTAAGTGAAGACAATAGAGTATGTTAAGCAACCAACTAATATTCTACTGAAAACCTGACAACCCTCAGGGAGACCTCATAGAGTGTCAATTATTGGATTGTGAGTCCTATCCGACATATTTGTGATTTGGATAACTCCAATTCTGCCCCATTCCCTTGCCACTTTAAGCAGCACTCTCACAGTTCAGGCAATCAACAGGGACCTGGAGGAAGAGAACATTAGATCTGCTCTCGGGAACACAGGGGAGATAGTATGTTAAAACTGGGGCAGTCGCCTCAAAATTGGGGCATGTGGCGCTATTATGAACTCCCCTGCCTCTGAGAAGATGCTCCTCAGAAACTTCCTGTCATTCCTTCGAGACTGTATCAAGTCGGCTTGGATGTGACACTGTGAAAATGCTGTAGATGCCACCAGAGGACTAATTTCTTTTCCTAAGAGGATCACTGAAAACAAAGAACTCATGTCAAAAATAAATAAACTTACTTTAGCACTGATTGGTGGAAGAGGAGAGAAGGTGAATCTTGGAAATTCTGTACTTCACATGTATTCATCTTCTGTAGTCTGGATTGGGGGAATAGGGTCAATTAGAAAGGAAAGTAGGCCAAAGATGAGAGGTGGGCAACGAAAAGGAACTTTTAATCAGGCAGTTTCATATGTTGTCAAACATGCAAATAAGCAAGTGGTCGTGAACACAGTCACTTCACAATTAACCATGTTCATGGAAGACAAAAATATGATGGGGATTTGGCGGGTAGGGAGAATACATACACTTAAATAAATAATATGTCATTACCTTAGGCTCTGATTGGCATTGCTAATGTTTTCCAAGGGCTGAGAATTAAAGGGATAGGCTGAATGAATGAACAAGGAAAATAGAGAGGGAGTACATGTAAATGCCATCCGAGGCCAGTGTGATCACTGCGGCTTCCAATACAGCTAGCAAGCATTACTGTGTCCATACCACGTGCCAGGCAATGCTCTAAGGGCCCTCTGTGTGTAAAATTGTTTAACTCCTCACAACAATAGGAACTGTTATTCCCATTTTACAGAAAGTGAAACTAAAGCACAGAAAGGTTGAGTAACTTGCTCTTGGGAACATGGTACTAACAGCAGAACTCAGATCCAAAGCACATCATTTTGATCCTTTACTGTGAATGTCCTATACAGTATCTGTCATGGGAGGACAATGTGGAACTTGGACCTGCATGAAAACCTACATATTAATAGTTGAATTGGCTGTATATGTTAAATTAGCTCTCCTATAGGGTATTAAGCTTTAAGTCTTCCATAAGTAATGGTTTAAGAATAATTCAATTATATAGAAATAATTTAGGAACAAATAGTTGAACAAATAGTGGTACATGTTCATTATAATAAACAATACTTTTTAGCTCTGTAGGACCTCCTTGACAAACGGTGTGTACTTTTATTCCTTTGTTTGAAGTAAACTAGTTGGACTCATGAACCATTGGACAGATTAGGTACTTTAGTCAGTGTAAACTGATTTGAATAAAATTTCACTGAAATATTGGGATCCTAGGTTTAAAACAATGACTTGGATTTTTTTTAAAGAGGACCAGAAGCAATTCCTGTAATCCA
Source organism: Rhinolophus ferrumequinum (assembly GCF_004115265.2). Taxonomy (NCBI): domain Eukaryota; kingdom Metazoa; phylum Chordata; class Mammalia; order Chiroptera; family Rhinolophidae; genus Rhinolophus; species Rhinolophus ferrumequinum. The sequence goes on along the minus strand of NC_046296.1, from coordinate 29,680,141 downwards.
TTTCATTCCTGAATTTCTGTCTCTTATTCTAATAATGTTTAGATAGGAATTGTATGGAACTCATATTAAAAAAAAAAAATAAAAGTAGTTGTCCTATTTCCCTGAAGACATTATAACTGTGTCTAAATGTCGTTTGTCTTCTAGAAAACACAATAAAGAAAAGAGCCCAAAGATTTGAGAGGAGGATTGGAACATGATGATAGAGGAATAACACTCCTAGGAGAAATGAAGACTTTTTTCACCTCTGGTTCAATTATTTTTATGATGAGTTCCATAAAATTCCTATCCAAAAATTGTTAGTGTGCAGTGTCCAGTGAAAGTGATGAGAGGATGGTGTTTGTGACATCCTCGCCTTTCTCAAATAGATTCCATTATAGATGATTGTCCAGCCCTCTTTCACTGTACGCACAGTTTGGTGAACTTTGGCAGGCCTTTGCCTAATTTTTAACTCTCAGTTATGCTAAGACCAAACTGAGCATATGGTACAAATGGAACGAATGGAAGCAAATAAGTGCAAAAAGAAGCATTTATTTAACCTCAGGAAGATAGGCAACTAGGTCTTTTTTAAAGTTGGTATGTAAACATAGAACTATTGGGTCATTCTTTGTGTGATTGTTCCTTTCTAGTTTCAATAAAATATTTCATTTGGCCATTAAGATATAAAAAGAGGGAAACTTCAAAGTATTTGCAACTCTTCTAGAATTTCATGTAAATTTTGTCTCTCTCTCCTCTTGATATTTCTTGCTATGTAAATCATTCTTGTATACTTACTTCTTCCATTGTATTTTTATGAAGAAAACATAGTGATTGTCAATGATAAGCAAATGAGATCAAGGCAGAGCTTCACCTTTTCCCATGAAGTGCTTCCAGACTTGTTTAGATATAATGCTCTTGAAGGAAACACACATGTCTATGTTATCTTTGTTGGTATCTGGCACATATTAGGTACACAGTATATTATCTGACTGTATCAATTAATGAGCAAACAACAATGATGGAGAAAACAGATGTTTCTGTAAGGCTTTTAAAGAAGATTTATGGAACATTTTGGAAATGGGCCCACTTTATTTCCAAGGGAAATTTTACTTTCAAATTAAAATTGAAAAAAAAAAAATTCACCCAAATGAGATTTTGGGGGATTTCATGTGATTAACTCTTTACATTATCTTGTAGTAATTATACAGAAATCTCTATTTATGTAAACACAGTGAATGCATCATAACACTAGAATAAGTATACAAATACTGCATGTCAAATTAGGTTATAATCACTTTCAAGGGACGTGATTTCCTAGTTAAACAGATTCGTTTACATCTTGCAAAATAAAAAATAAGTGAAAATAACTATATAAAATCAGGCTTACAGCTGGACAGATCTTCTTGGCACTGGTCCAGGCACTGAATGGGAAAGCCCCTCCAGCTGAGGCATGCTCAAGATGCCCAAGATGACTTTGGAGAGGGTCTTTGGGCTGCTTTCCCCCTGTCCCTGGCTACCAGTGGGGAGATGCGCTGCCTTCACATTTATGATGAGACTCGTACTGTGAGGGCTTGGAGTGGGGAAGCGGGAGTGGAGTGGAAACGTGCTTAATAAAAGAGGAAACAGAGGCAGCTCAATATTTCACCCTTAGGTAAAAAGCATGATGGAATAAGTTAGAGAGCCTCTAACTAAAAAGCATAGTTAAAAGCTAGCACTGAATCGTAGAGCTTTAGAGTCAAGGTTCGAGTACCACAGATCATCTGTCCCAATCCTGTAATACAGATGAGGAAACACCATAAGGTGAGAAGCAGCACCAAGAATGAGACCAATAACTTTTATTCCCAAATCTGGTGTTTACTTGTAATATAATTGAAGCTCATCCTTTCAAGGGAGATAATTTTTAAGAAGCTGCTCATTTTGATGCATATCTTTAAAGAACATATTGCACATCACCCTGACTCAGCCAACACTTCCGGCAGTGTTCCCTCAGTTCCATGGCAGAAGGGCATAACTGCAAAACTGTTATTACACGTATAGTATTGTAACATTGCGGCATTCTCTATGGCTAATTGTGCAGAGCAGTTTGCCATTCACTGAGCTTCCATAAACGGTGCATTTGGTTATCTTTCCTCTGTATCCCCTTTATATTCATCTATTACTTATTTCTGTTGATTGTAAGAAGTCACTAAAAACAGTTAATTTTTTAAAACCAATAGATTCTAACTTAGAGGTTGCACTATATTTCTGCTATTGAATAAAGTCATTTTAAAGTTTAATTGATACTTATTTTTATCCAAGATGTACTTGTTGAACACTCACTCTGTGCTGTGCTGTGCACACATTAGTTTCTTTCCACATTCCATTGGTTGAATTGTCCTGAGAAGGGGTTGGTCAGCTATAGCCTGTGAGCCAAACCTGGCCTCCTGCCTGTTTTTGTAAATAAAATTTTATTGGAACACGGTCACACTCATTTGTTTGCATAGTGTCTGTGGCTGTTTTGCACTACAAGAGCAGAGCTGAGTAGTTGTGACAGAAACTCTAAGGCCCATAAAGACTAAAATATTTGCAATCTGGTCTTTAACAGAAAATTTTGCAAACACATAGTCTTGAGTGTGAACATTTGATTTTCTAGCTGCCTTGGTAAGAGAGCCAAATAAAATACCTATAGATGACACTAAATTGTAGCTACCCTGAGCACTAGTCACTCTCAAGGCTTTGTGGCCACGAGTCATTACCATGACGCTAAGCAACGAGGAGAGAACTAGCAAAATCCTTCTGAGGAATACAAGGCTTTTCCAGAATTGTTTAAATTGTTTTCAAACCCTGTTCCTAGAACCGTCCCTAATCTCTACTAATACCACAAACTTGCAGCTTCTGCATTACAAATTTATTGTTATTTCTTCTACTTTTTCTTCTCCTTTTTTTTTTCCAGAAAAAGGTAATTAGGCTATAAAGAGAGATCTGACAACTAATTTCAGTCAAAGCAAAATTAGTACAAAGAACGCAGATTATTTTAGTCATGTGAAATTAAAATAGATATATTTTAATGACATTCTAAAAAATCCAAGTCTGAACTTTTTGCCCTTTGTTTTCCCCTACCTTCCCCTGTTCTCTTGTGATCCCCTATTCTGTGTAGGTAGCAGACATGAGCTAATTTAGGTCAAAGACCAGCTCATTGCTATGGCTGTTCTCAGGGTTCCTTCCTCCTGCCCTACTACTGATCTTTGGGTGGAGAGCAGCTACCTGCCTTTCCTTCTCAGGAGTTCCTCTAAGCTGAAAAGACAGGACCAGCTGAGGAAGAGGTAGTCACTACCCATGCCTTAAATTTTCAAATTTTCATCGACATTAGTAAGATCCAGGGTACTAAATCTATATGGGAGCTTCAAGAACTTAAAGGTCAATGGCATTGTGGGTGTGGAAGTGCTTGTGTGAATGTGTTTCTTGGGGGAGAGTCCAACATTGCTGTGTTGCCTCACTCCAAGAACATATTAAATATGCATCTCAATGTCAGCAGCACCTTGAGATGTTATCTCCAAAATTATCACCTGCCTTCTGAAAACCATAACCCTAAAAATATTGATTGGTTAAAAGGCAGGATCTGAAGGAATGAGTCAGTGTCTCCGTGGATTATCCTAATCAAATAAGGATAGTATTAACCTAGATACTCACTGATCTGCCAGTATTTGGTTTGAAATGTAGGCATCTCAACTGAAGTTATGTGTTTCATTCTTTTGAATATTTCTCTCAGACATTTAAATACATTACCACTAAGCCAGAACCAAGAAAAGCATAAAAAGCATTTTAGGGAATAAATTCAGCAAGTTTCCATTTGTACCAGATAGTAAAATTGTTGACATGCATTATGAGTCATGTGTATATTTCAGCCTGTCAGTTCTAAGTCACATGCTCAAGGTGGAATAGTTTGGCTGCCATGTTATGTAGGAAGGTCTCAGACCTTTTAGGTAATAGTGTTTCCTAATAAATATACAGAGTTTCCAAGTCACCCGGCATAGCTATTTAGGCAAGTCAGAAGAAAAGCTTCTTTCATTAATTATGCTATAAATGTAACTTCAGTGAAGGGTAACCAACTAAATACAAGATGAAAGGACTGGTAGGGATTCTCTCCATCGAAGTGTTGAGCTTTACACGATTTTATTTAGAGGTACTTCCATTACTAAGGAGGCTATGAGTTGATCGACTGTGTCTTAGAATTAACTACAGTGGTGAAAACACAAATTGCAAACCAGCATGAAGTCACAAAGGGAAAGGAAAAAAGAAAAGAAGTAAAAGTCGGGGATTCATATGTACTCTTTATTTTCTTTTACGAAAATAAGTATTGGAGCAGCTGCTCAGAGTCCAACATGAGTCAGAGCAAGCCTAATTACTGTTAGATAGAGGGCCTAATGGGAAGTGCTACACACACGGTCTTCCTTTCTCATCTCATTTTTCTCATCTCATTCTGTTTCCAGAGGAGTCTGGATTTTTGTCGAAGACAAATGATTATGTTCCCTCTGCTCGGTGTGCTAGAATGAAATATGGTTGGTAAAGAAAGGGAGGACCTGGATGGGAAAGTGTCTTGTCTACAAATTGTTTGTGTGGACCACTGAGGAAGGTTCCAATGTAATATTGTTTGTAGCTCGGGGAGGAGGTGACAAGAGCTTGGAGCTCACTTAACCACCATACATGAAGCCTGTTGTGGGCACTTCTCACATCTCCCAGAAGTGTAAATCGTAGCATTCACAGGGCTTCCTTTGTCCTTTTCAATGGAGAAATCTAGCACATATTCCAATTAAGCTTTAATCCTCACAAGAGAATGGTAATACTTTTTCCTCTTTTCCTGATTTCTTGACTGATTTTTCTCAAGATTCAGGGCTCAGAATAATATGTGTGTTTCCCACAAATGGCCAGGATGGAAACACTAATTAAAACACTAATGAAAACACTAATCACGATCTATTGAAGAATAATTCTATGAGTATGGATTCTGTCATATACATCTTTGTGTTTCCTATGGTGATATCAAGACATATTTGTTGACTAAACCAATAATTGTGAAATAAACCATAAAGATAGTTAGCTTTTATTTGCATATCCCTTTCAGTTATCAAGTGATCCCATGACTATTAGCTCTGTTGTTATTAGAAGATAAGCTCACAGCAGAGTGAACTTCATTATCCTCGTTTTAGACGTGAGGAAACAGAATCCATGGCCAAGATTTGGTAAAGGCTAGGTGGCTCGTAATTGCCAGATTCTTGACTAAAACTCGTGACTCTAGATTTATAAGCATCATGCTAAGTTTCCCGCTAGGCTATAAAATCTTCAAAACATGTATTCAATGTATTGAACTTTCCTATTGGCTTTTACCTCTTGAGACTCTAATTCAGAGTAAAGTTAGTTAACATCCTCGAAGCATATCTAAATTGCTGGGAGTTGTGGTGTGCTGGAGCTGGCTCTGCTCACAAGAATCAATGCAGCCTATCTCTTCCCATTTCCATGTTAGGTTGTATCATGTTAGTAGCTTGAAGTCGACCAGAGCAGGAGTGTTTACACCATGGAAATTGGCAAACACTACAGATCAAAGAGAATTGATTGTCACCTCCCAAGAGCGTTGGTTGTCAAATATCTATCAGTACATAACTGGTTAGAAATCTTTTGCCTGGGTACCCAGGCAAAAATCCTGTAGCTGGGTTTCTTGATGCTTAGAATATGTTCCAGTGTGCTCAATTTGTAAGACACCAAGTTTCTTTATGCATACTTTTGAGTATGTTCTTTTGCAGTCTTTTGAAATTATACGTAGGAGAACATCAAAGTATCTTCTCCATGAGGGAGAGTGAGGTCTGGGAATAAAATTTGCTACTTGTTTAAGACTATGCGTATTTGTGAACATGTGATTGCCCTTTAAATTACACATAATTTTAAACAACTGTGTAAAAAAGAGTTTTAAAAGTTTAATGGTTCTGAATCAAGAATAGGAATTAAAAATTGAAAAGAAAATATGAAACTATACCTTATTTTTCTGCTTTAAAAAATAAGTTTCCTTCTCATTTGCAATTAAGATGCTGAGAATTTGCATAAAATGTGTAAAATTAGAGATAATTGAACTACAGTAGCTATAAAAGTGGCTTTTCCATTTAAAAAATAAATCAGATGTCCACTAAAAGAGTGTTAGAACCATTCCCCCCGCCTCCTCTCCCATTTGGGTCTCTGGTATTTTTCACACTTTTATTGCTGATTTTTATTGCCAAACAATCCATGGAGTTTGTGGCAGCTCTGAGACGGCAGCTGGCCCAGGCAGGCCTGTTAACTGTGGCATGTTAAGGACCCTTCAGACGATTTCCAATCCAGCCTCAGCACCCAGGTCAGTAGATCAAATCCAGGGAGACCAAGGAAAGGCTGCAGTGGGAATGGAAGGAAAAGGGATCATGAGGAGTAAGGAAGACAAGAAAAGCCCAAGTACAGAAATGCCTTTAAACTAAACATCAATAGCTAGTTTTGTTTCCCTGTACCAGGGTGTCCCCTGGGAACCTCACGTTTAAAAGGGCCAATCTGTAAAAGAGTGCACCAATGATCAAAGGGGCCACAAATGATGGTCCCAAATGTATATTTGTGTATTGATTGAAAGAGACTTTCTCCCCAGGATGAGGTGCAGCCTCCATTCTGAAGGTAATCTCAGGACCAGTCCCGAGCAACTTCATGAAACATATCTTAGACCGATTCCAAATCGCCCATCCCTGAGATGGGCTTTACCTCTCCCTATTTCGGGCCCAAGCATATGATGACCAAGCACTGGCCATGCTATTTGCATGCTGCTCTCCTCAGATGTCTGGAATGTATAATGTTGAACACTCGTAGGCACACTCTTCATTTTGCTTCATCTGTCTTCTTCCATGAAAGTGCAAGCACTTCAAGGGCAGAGATGATGCTTATAAGGAGACCACTGTGCATGTGTGTGCATGTGGTGGGGCGGGGGGCAGTTTCACAGTGATATCAAAAGTGCCCGTGTGGGGAAAAATGTTGAATTCTCAGAAATGTTATAAAGCTTTGAAAGCTATTTAAATGGAAAAATGCTAGCTGCCGCTGTATATCTTCTGATAAAGGGTAAAATACAACAGCTTTTTATTTTTTATTTTTAAATCATGGTAATAAGTAAAAACAAAGATAGTCTCTTAGAGTGAGATCTCCCCTATGAAGCCATTTTATCTGTAACCCTCAAACATCTGCTCACGCTGTGCCTATGTGTTATTCAGTAGGTCCCAGAACATCTAGAAGGTATGTAAAAAATGTTTGTTGATTTGATTTGACATCATTTATTCTCAGGAACCCAGAGCCTTCATGGTCAGCTCTGTCTGGAGAGATGTTTTCCGTGTAGTTCTTTGCTGCTGATGTTCCTACTCAACTACATTACATCTCTTTAAAATAATAAAATAAAAAGTTACTTTCAGAACCCGTAGACTCCTATCCTCTCTTTGAAAGTGATTAGCTGATTTGATAATATGGAATACGGTTATTGATTTCCTGTGTGACCCCTGCCTAGTAGCTTGTTTACTTTCCATCTGGGACATCCGGAGATGATATGTCAACTCAGAAGTGATTCTCTCTGGCCTCTGAGACACCATAGAAGGCCAGTGGCAAATAATGGCAGCAGGATGAAAATATTCTGAATCCCTGCAACTACACTACCCGGAGAGCTACCTTCTCCATTTTTCCATTAGGCCAACCTGGATGTTCTCCTCAATGTCTATGGCTATCTATTTTACTTACACCGTGCCATATCCATTTCCCATAGAGAATCAGCATAAACCTAAACTTATTTTTATGTATTCTGTTTTCTGTGTGAAGGTGTATGACTGAAATTATTCATAGTTAATAACATGTATAGCATATCCATACTATATAATATATATGATATATAATGAATCTTTATATAGCCTAACCTAAAGTTTCTAGCCTACTAGGATGGAAAGGTCCGAAAATGTTCTGTGAAGATACCTCTTGAAGAATGAGGGATATGGAAGAGCGTCTCAGATGAGAGAAGATGGGAATACTTTGGCGACATCTGAGACTGGAAATTGGCACCTGTGGGTGAGAGAGCTGGAATACATACTACCATTTTCCTCTTCATGCATATTGAGACTGCACGTGACCTCAGAAATTTTCTCAACACAGTGTTCCAAGAAGCAGTTAGTTGAAGTTGGTCAGAGCAACAATGCCTCTTTTGGCACTTTTGATGTTTATCATAGAAAAGTATGGCAAATAATGCTGAAAGTTTCTGGATTTTATTTTTTTATTTTTATTTTTTAAGTTGGTGAGCAGAATCTCTTCCAAACCTTTGGAAACAATTGTACTTTATCAATATTTAATTTAGCTTTTTTCTTGCTTATGCTCACCACCAGCTTTCCAGCCTGTTTACATGGGCATGTAAAAATACAAAACTAGCATTCATTAAAAGCTGGCAAAAGCATAAAATAAAGGAATAAGAGTAAAATATGTACCACATGATCTTCAGAGTTTCTTCCAGGGGACTTCAAGCTTGAATTTCAATTGTCTAGCTCTATACTGTCAAAGAATGTCCTTCAAAGGCCACATAATGACTGTGGCAATCACGAATGGGGCTCCAAAATGCTTGAGGGCTTTTGGGGGCACCATAGCCTATTTGGGGGACACCTTACCTTCATCTTTTCACTCAGACTTTCCCTGTGTGAGTACTGAATGTCCTGTCCCATGGGACGTGACCCTTTAGTGCCTTCTCTCCAACTTGGAAACTTCCATCTTAACCTGTTTTCTACCGAATGTAAATTCTATAATTTTTCAAGTCTTTTGTGTAACATGGAACCTTCAAGCAGAGGACCCAAGGCATTTTCTTTCATGAAACTGATTCTAATTTCATCAAAGCACTCAAAAGAAACCCATTTGGCTTTTTACTTGTCCAGTACTCTACTTACTCTGAATTGCATTCAAAAGCTACCTCTCTGATTTGAAGATGCCTCCGTGGAATTATGTAATTGGACCAACAGTTGCCAGTTCTCCACACTCTTGCTACCCCACATTATTGCAGAGCAGACTACTGTTTTGCAGACCTTCTTTATTGCGTAAATGGCTACATTATCACTGTGTACACATTAGGACAAGCAAATGGGCCCCTTAAGGCAAATAAGGGTTCAAATAACCCAGACAAGGTAGCCCAACTGAATTGAGGATTCACCCTTGTTACAACCTTATTGCTTTATGGCACATGAGCTAGTGGAAGGGACAGACTGCTTCAAGTGTGTTTCTACTGATCCTGCTGGCAAATCACAGCTTTATTACAGTAATGAGCCTGACCATATTTCTGTGCTTATGCATATTAGGCACCAAATGTATTTTCTGGCCCGCCAGCCTGTGGTAGTAACTAACACAAGCAATTTGTCCCGGGTTACAATGTGTGTGCATGCATTAGGTATGAGCACGATAGTTGCTTTGGGTTATAAAATACTACATGTTTCATCATGCGTACTTTTATATGCACAACTTAACTGTATGCAAAATAGCTTGGCAATTAACCAACACAACTTATTCGTTTATTATAAGATTATTGCATAAACATATGAATTGCGGACAGCCACAAGTTCAATTCAGCAATATTGAAAATTTCATAGGATTATTAAACACCTAAAGAAAATGCTGACTTTTTAAATTCTCTATGCTGTAAGTGTTAAGGATTTTTAAAATATATATCCTGATTCTCCTCTCACTTTTATTTTCATAAATAACCCTGAGTGACACTCTTTTTAGGAAGCTGTGGGATTTTTAGACCATGAATTTTCCCATTCTCACTGTGAGCTGACATTTGGCCTTTGACCCCATCAGCTTTTAGGTAAAGGTGAATGGTCATTATTCTAATTTCTTCCTCAGAATCATATTTATGTATGCCATTTATTGGGGCCCTGATTATTAAAATATTATATCAGCATAATTCAGCTCAACCATTAAAAAGAATGTATTTTTTCTCTCTCTTTCTATTGATTCTGGGAATCAAAAAGCTTGGTGCTGTTTACTTGATTGTATGACCGTAGAGGAAGCGCACTAATTTACTTACTCCAAAAGATCATATCCATGGAAATATGTTCTTCTGAACACTTCATTAAAGCGTACTCTTTCTCTCACTTCCCTACAAAACAAACAAATGTAAGTACGTAAGCAATTAGAATTTGTGGGAAGGCTCTGTTGAAGGAATGGCTGCTGTTGCTACATCCACACATCAGTTATTTTAAGTTGTCAGAGAACGACTTTTTTCTCTTCCATGCAGGTTGGATTTATGTAAATGACCACACAGGACAGGTGCCTTTATTTAGTCGTTACTAAAGCTGAAATCATGTTGTACAAGAGCTGATAACATGAAATAACACGAAATAAGTGGGCTTATCCCTTCTGAAGCTTGCTTTACAGTACCGGTATTTCTCTTCAGCAAATCCTGCTGCGGTTTTAAGTAAGACGATAAAACAACATAAATGTCTTTGTGGCTAGAACTGATTGTTTCAGAAGCAACATGACTGTTTTATTCTTATCTTTATTCTCTTCTACACTGAATTTTTGAGCACAGGAACAGCACCCTACCCTATGTGTATATAAGGGGTGATTTGCTTACGTACCCGCCAATTATTCATGCACTATAGAAAGAAAGAATGGGAGGGAACCCCATGTTCATTATAGCAACACCCCAAATAAATATAGAACCAAGACTGAAAAGTGCCTTTTGCAGTCCTGTCACCGATTAATATGGCTCATGATAGATACTTAGTTCTCTGACAGTTTCCCCTGCACCTTCGCTGGGAAGTTGATAGAAATGACTCAGGCCGAATGCTTAAAGCAGATGTTATCCCATTAATTAGCTCCGGACCCGGGTACACTCGAGACTTTCCCTTTTTCAGGCCGAAAGGAATTGGTCCCAGCGAGCGTGCTCTATATCCACATTTAGCATCATCTCATAAACAGCAGTGAAAACACAGCAGGCCCTTGATGAAGATACATTAGCTTAGTTCTAATTTAAAGTTATGTTGCTTAACCTTAATGTAATTGGTCACCGGTGGCCAACTGTTTGTATAGAGTGTTGATGACCAAAGAGATGTAATAAATTATAAAACTCTCTGCTTAAAAGGAGGGAACGATGGTTTTGTTAAAAGCCTTGCATGTAATAATGGTAAAATAATTGCACCTCAGGCCGAATAACTGTGAAGCTCTTAATACGAACAACAGAGTTCTCAGGATAGCTCAGGCCACCCCCATTTAGAACAAATACATGAACCTGGCTCTTGTATTTAGCCAAGGAGTAACTCATATTGAATCTCATGTTGATTAAAACAAATGAGGAAGTCAATCTGTTATCTTATTTGGGAGTGATGATGATGGGTAGGGTGGTAGTGGGGTGAATTAAAATAACCGATAGCTATGGTTAACCAAGAAGCAGAAAGCACAAATAATTCTATTCTGTGCATTGGTTCGTAGTCACTGCAGACACGGCTTTTAAGAAGTCTTGATTAGCTGGTAGAATAACTGGGATAATAATCAAATATGAAAGTAATTGACACAACTTTAATGTTTAATAATGAATAGTATGCCAGGGGCAGAATAAAGGGAAACTGTCTTCCTTTCTGAGAACAAGTTCTGACTTAAAATTTCTTAGGCCAAATATAGATAGCAATGACTCGAGGCTTGTGAACTACAATTCCAGGATTATAGTTAAAGTTATAAATACGGTTAAAATGAAATGACACGATTAACAATATTCACTCTATCATGAGAAACGATATTCATTCCATAGGTTTTCTATGTGTTGCTATTGAAAATTCCCCCCTTTCCCTGTTAAAGGTTTGTGCCTTTAGTTTAATATACAAAAGTGAAATAAACACATTTACGCTTCTGTCTGGATGTTCTTTTTTCCATCCTGGTTGGATTGTGTTAACTAGCTTTGCTGTAACAAGTAGGAAACGTAAAGTTTTTGTTTTTCTCAAAAGATAGTCCTTTTCTCTAAATATTATATTAGCGTTCTGAATTTGGATCACCTCCAAAGAGTACTACTCACTTCACAATAGAGAAAAAAGCATTTCTCTCCTTTCTCACATTACATTTCTTAGAAAGACCTTCCAGTAATTTAAACTATTTACAGTACCTCTAGGTCATTATTTCCCCTGACTCCACTGAAATACCCTGGGACACTATTTATGGCTGACTTCTGAGTTACCTCACAGGATCAGTTTACAAAACGGAGACTTCACCATGTGAAAGTCATTATTTTGTTTAACACAACTTGCAATGTTAAGGTGTTTTTTTTGTTGTTGTTGTTTTTTTTTTTTTTTAATTTGCCATTTTCACACAAACACTGCCGTGGCTGGCAGTGTTAGTTATGAAAACCCCAGAAGCTCAGATGTGAAGATATGTATCTCTCCAGGGCCAATCTATCAATATTACTTGGGGCTAACTCATAAAATCAAAGACACTGAAGAGAAAACAACAGAAGAAATGGGATTTTTTTTTTTTTTACTTCCAGAAAAAAAAAGAAAAACTTTCTATGAAATAATTAAAAATTCTGCATTATAAAGAATAACCTACCAGGCTTTCCAAGTAGCAGAGGACAGTGGGCTATCCCATGAAGTCCAGGCTAATTGAAACTATCAAAGGGAAGTCCCAAGTTTGTATGGAGAACAGTTGTGCCCTGGGAATAACTTCAGAGCTGCCCTTCTTAACAGTAAAAATGGCTCTGTTGCTGTTCCACCTAAAAATCAATGTGGCTCACAATTTTAATAAGGAACATGAATCTGAAAACGTGTTTAGTATCAGGTTATATAAACACACCCTAATGAGATACCATAAAATCCATCACATTAAAGGCTGGTTTCCTGCGAGGTATATTAGCTAAAAATGTTCCATATATTAGGTCAGTATACAACAGTACACATAATAAAGCAGCTCTGTCAAGATAAGATGCATGTTTTGCCCCTTAAAACTGTTATGTTTTGCACATTTTATAAGGTTCCTTGAATACATGAATAAGATAAGTTATTCCCATCTCTTTCTTAAGCAATCTCAGAAATGGCTATGACCTGAAATTGGAATTCTTGTAAACACCCATCCGAAGAAAATGTGTGCAGCTCTGTCTTAAAGAGACGGTACATGTGTAATTATCCCAACTTCTTCTAGCAGAATACTATTAACACGCACATTAGCGTCATCTCAGTGGTTCACCCTGCTGCTCCACCTTAGGGGCAGCAGTAGGAGCTAATCTTATTGCTCCCATGCGCATAATAATGAAATGTGGTCTTGTCTCAAGGCGGTGTTCTTTGGTCTAAAGTACAGCTGGAGACATTACTGTTCTGGAAAATTTCTGACCGATTCTTTGTGAAAGATGAAGAAAGGAAATAAAATACAGTCCCAAACAACGATTGTGAAATACATTGTTTTACCTGGAGTGTCAAGTAGCAGGTGACTGAAAGTATGAATGACTTCATGTTTGAATACAGACGGGAGTGGAAACTAAAACCTTAGATACTGACATCTCTGTACATACCAAGGAGAACACCCCCCCCCTTGCCCATAAACCCCAGACAATCGGTGTCTACCTATGAAACTTTTGTTTCTGAATGCTGTCTTCCGCAGTGTACGGGTGAGATAAAAATAAACCCAAACCATAGAAAGAACCCTTTCCTCACGTCTTTTTCATCTGTTTTCCAAGGAACAATGACAAGATCGCATGGAATATATAATACCCTTGCCTTTTTGCAGGCAATGTTGGAAAGCTCTAATAAAAAATATGCATACACCGCATAGCACACACAAAAATACATGTGGATTCAAGGCTACTGAATTAAGGGAGGTTGTTCCCACATTTCCCCTACTGTACATTATTTGTATTCAAGGTTTTTGAAATGACATTGTAATCTGATGATGCACCAGCCTATTATATTGTCTAGCAGGACAAATATCCTTGCGTTTTCTGTGTAGAACTAACACAATTTTTCCATGTCAGAGGTGCATAATATCCTGGCGGTCATAAGGAATGATGCTATTAATCCTCTTGGGCAATCTCCAGGTCTGATTATTAGGGAAATAAATTTGCATGCTGCATATGAGCTAGGTGAATCACCGAGCGCACAAATTATATTTCCTGACAGCAAGTTAGAGAATGGAGCCGTGTCGCTTTTTTATCTTCCCCCCCCTCTGAAAGCTATAGAATTTCAATTCATTACATGAGATTGGTTAGAATTCAAGTCTCTTTTTAAGTTGATATTAAGTTGAGTCTGTTATCTCTGCGAAGGCTGGTAGGTTCCCCAGAGTATCCACCTAATCACTACTTAAAAAAAATCGAAACGTATAGTTAGTGTCATGATTTAGGTACCAGAGCTACTTTATTTATCAGCACAGAGTGAGATAATTTCAATTTGAGCCTCCATAGCCCTCATGAATATAACTGACTTGAAAGCTTTTCACCCCAACTCCCTTTCTCCCTCCCCCTTTTGTTGCATATTGTAATAATAGTTATTCTGGGCACCTTCCTTGCTGCCATGCCAAGCATTGCACGAGGCTCCTTCCTCTATCGTAAAGACCTGATTCTAGCCAAGCTTGTGCAAACAGCCCCTCGTTTCTCTCTCCACATCTGACTGCTTCCTCTTTGCCAGCAGTACTGCCAGGCGTGTCTGCATTCAATATCCATGATGAATGTATTTTTATTATTTCCAGGGGTTGGCATCTGAGAAACCTTTTTGCATTATTAAATTTGAGCAAGGAGAATGATAGCAAATAAGAGCATAATAAATTGCTTTATGTCCTAATGTATTAATTAAGCAGACATTTATTATAATTGTTGTTTTATAGACCCATTGTAAAAATGTATGATTGTGTGGTGATACTCTTAGCTGGAGCCACATATGGTAACTCGGGTGGATGGGTTGTGACATTTGTCAGATTAGAAAGGGCTCACCAGATCTAGTCTGCAAATTCACAAGGAGGCAGAGAACCTGGCTGAGCTGCGCGTTTGGTGAAAAAGCATTGCTAAGGCTAGTGTGCAAGCAAGAGTCCTTTTATTAATTTTGTGTAAAACAAAAATATAAATGCCACACTCAGTAAATACCGTGTGTTATATAGTGCTTTATAGTTTTTAAAGTACATGTACAGATGAATACACAACAGAAGATAGAGAAGATTATAGAACCTTCCTTCAATTAAAAAATGTGTATTATTACCATTGTTTCAGACAGAAATATGCGTACATTTCAGAATAATGGCAAATCCAAGAAGCAGACAATTTTGGAATATATATGATTCCAGTGTTTTAAATTATACTTATTTATTCAGAGTAAACCAAAAGCAGCACAGCTTCGAAGGTTATGTCTTGTCTTTCTGCTTTCTTGAGCCCTGGGTAATTGTCGAAAACAAACAGTTCTTTCTTTACCTTGCTTCTTCACAGTGGGTTAAGTAATTTTTCTACCATTATGCCAAGTAAATAAATGAATAAATAAAAGGCTCTGGCGAGTTCTTCCATCACTTTGGTCTCCCATGCAGTCAATATGGTTTTAGTGCAATTGTTCGCAGATCAGAAATACCTTTGAAACACAGGTGTGCTTCATAGGCACATGGCTCGTGATTCTGCATTGTCAGGAACTATTCTCTAAATTTAAAAAAAAGAAGTTACAGTTGCAGAGAATTTAGAGAATGTCCATGGGGAAGGGTGCTGAGGGTCTCAAGGGCTGCTGCTTTCCCTCCTATGGGGGTTATTTTTGGCTTCAAATAGTAATGTTTTTCAGCACTGTTGACTTTAATCCCTACCTAATACTAGACATGGAGGCTGATAGAGGTGATTGGTAACAAGCTCAGAGAAAGGCATGAGGTTAGATGTGAAAATGCCTAAAACTAGTTACTGCCAATAAAGCAAACCAAGTCCATCCCCAGTGTTATTCTAGACTCTCCTCTGCAGGCATTCAGCACTGTGGCTGGCTGCAAATGTCAGAATGATTAGGGAGAGGGAGAGAGAGAGAAGGGACAAGGCTGGAATATACTGAACACTGAGCGCATATGAGAGGCCGTGGGTATGACCACTGGCCAGCCATAAAAAAGACGCATAGCAGCCATGTGAGGTGCATCCATGAACTGGTAGCCAAGTGACATATAATCCACAAAAATACTGCCTCCTTCCGCAGGATGTGGAAACAGTCATTCAATTTAGTGAAAACATATCAGCCTGGCAAGTACCTTTATATTTAGAAAATGATAAAATCTGAGTGATCTGAATTTGCTACTTTAGGATCAGTTGTTCAGATATCATGTACAGATTAGAGAAGGAATTTTCATTGCAAATTGCCAAGCATCGGCACCTTGCTTATGTTGTTTTCTGTGATCTGCTCTATGGCCTGACATAGAGTGAAGGGGTGTAGGTTCATTTCAGATATGAGGAAACTGAGGTCTGAGCAGTTAAGCCGATGCCCAAGCTCAGAGCTAGGACTTGGTAGAGCTGGTGTTCAAATATGGTCCCGGTGCCTCAAATCTCTTGTTTTTATCTCTGGACCAATCTTTCTCCTAGAGAGGGAGAGAGAAAGAGAGATAGAGGTAGAGACAGGAAGATGGAGAGGGAGAGGAAAAGAAACAGGAAGGAGGGTAAGAAGGGGGGGAATGAAAAAGAGAGGGTGGGGAGAGAGAGGGAGAGGGAGGAAAAGAGGAGAAGAAAGAGAATTTGACTCTTCTAATGAAAAGAAAAGGAAGGTAAATGCTATCTAAAATATTCTTCTATTTTTTCACACTTTTGTTCCAAATTTGAGACTGAATGCTCTGTCTTTACATCAACAGGAATAGCATGTAAACGATTTCTGTTTGTTCTTGAGGTTACATGACTTCTGGTCATTGCCTTTCGCAGATGTATTAGGATACAGAGACCATGAACCCTCATGCCCCTGGATTACATTGTTTGGATTCAGACAGACGTAGGCTTGATTCTTTACAAACTGTCATGTACTAGAGAAAGCCACTTAACCTCTTTGAGTGTTCAATTATTATTATTGTTATTATCAATATCATTATACTTAATAGACTCAATTGTAAAACTTCATGAAGCACGGTAGATTCTCCCAAGTTTCTGGTCAAAATACAAATTTGTATAGTCTAGACCAGGGGGTGTCCAAACTTTTGCAACGTTTTTCACCAAGGGCCATATGCGGTAAAATATACAAACATCCGGGCCACTCACTCGAGGTGAAGTACATATTGCCTCACCTGGTTTATTTAAGTAAACTAAATATATTTTTGGAATTTGCTGCAGGCCAATTAATAATGGATTGCGGACCGCAGTTGGCCCGCGGGCCGCAGTTTTGACAGCCCTGGTCTAGACTATACAAATTAAACAGGCAGAATCCAATCCTATGTCATCCACCCAGCATCAAAACACTGATTGGCTGGGCCCAAGACACTGGGCATAAAACCAAAAGCTGAGAGTGGCAGTGATTAGCCTCTCACACCGTGATTGTGTGGAACTTGGTAATGTGTTCAGTTATCATCACAGTAACTTCCATGACTTCCATTTGTCCTGGCCTATGCAGTGAACAAGAATTTTTACTTCAGTGTCCTCCCATGAGTCTCATAATTACCCCAAGAAATAAATGATACTTTTATTGACTTTTACAGATGTAAAAACTGAGTTTCAGGATTTGGAATGACATGCCCAATGTCCCCGATAACTAATACAACAGGACCTGAAACAAGTTTTCAGCTTCTTGTGGTACTCCTTTAGGGACCGAAATGTTTGTTCTTGAATTTTAAGTTGAGGTGTTTCAGAAAGAGAATGGAATATGGAATATTTTCAATCAAACTATTTGGCCAACACAAGGATCACCAAGCTTCGTATAAGATCTGGATCCACAAGGTAAGTTGACTGATACAACTTTAAAAATTGCACAATTAAACAGCACCAATACTGCTAAAATTTATGTAAGGCTTGGATTCCAACCATAGCATACTCGCCGTGAAAGTAAAGATTAGCTTTTCAGGATTTTGCCCAAGGACCTGGCATCCACTTGGGAGATGGCAGTCTACTGTTAGCTTCTGTGCAGTGACCTATCATGACAAAAAAGGAATTTCACACAGCCCAAGCAACTGACAAAACAGCTCACCTTTCAGGGAAAATGTGATATTTTCTGATAAGCAGCTTATGCTAGTTTTCTTAGCAAATAGCCCGGAAGCATTTCTGTCTGTGGCATTTCTAGATGTGATAAGTTGAAGGGAACCCCTCTGACCATGCCATAGTCAGGCAGGCCCTTTTCTTTCAAGGGACAGCTATTTGGAAAAATATAAACATGTGGCCATTTGAAAATGATATAAAGTAATTGATCACACAGACAGCCCAGAGCATACATTGTTGACAGAAACACATGCCCCCGTTTATGGAGTTGTAAACAGAAAAGTGTGCATTTATTGTTGGAGGTAGAGGCCAAAGCCTGGGGCAAGATTAGGTCAAAACCTTGTCACTTTTGCACATGGCCACACATAAAACCAATGCACATATTTTAGTGGTAGTATTTTCCAATGTGTGTTCAATGAACAAGGGACAAGGTACCGGGGTTTTCCCTCCTGGGTTTCATTTGCTCATCACGGAAACTTAATGAGGTGATACGATTGCCATTTTGTGGCACAAGAACTGATGATCAGAAAAGTCTAGTAGCTCACCTTACATGAGGAAGCTAATTCATAGCTACAGTTATGATGTGAACCAACTTCTGACCCCAAAGCCCAGGGTCCACCATACCACTCTCCTTGTTTTTTCCATGTTTTCAGAACCAAAAAAAAAGTGAGATGTGTTGGGCAGGGCTTGCCTACATCTGCTTGTTGTTGTGAAAACCTAGGGTTATGCTGTCAGACCCCGTTAAGACAAGGGGTCATAGTATTTTGTCCCTCTCTAATTATGTACCAAAGAAAAGTTAA
Organism: Rhinolophus ferrumequinum; assembly: GCF_004115265.2. Taxonomy (NCBI): domain Eukaryota; kingdom Metazoa; phylum Chordata; class Mammalia; order Chiroptera; family Rhinolophidae; genus Rhinolophus; species Rhinolophus ferrumequinum. The sequence continues at coordinate 29,661,232 of NC_046296.1, read as the reverse complement.
GGAGGTGACATATCTCCTCACATGTCTGAGTACCAAGGGCTTGGTCAGGCTCTGGCAAACGATAAAGGCAATTCTTTGGGGGAAATTTCCAAGTGACTTACAGCCTTTGCATTGCAAAGAACGCTATTGTGCCTACAGAGTTTGCTTTCATAAATTTGGTTGCAGGCTATTTTGAGGGAAAAATGCATCCTATCTTCCCTTTACCTTGCAGGTATTCGGTAACCATTAGACCACATTTTAAAATGAATCGTGTGCACTGATGTTAGAGAAGGTTAGACTCTCTGAGCTGCCACCACTGACATATGACTACAGTGACAGACAGTCAGCGGTATTCAAACTGAATTAATCAGAAAACACAGCCGACTTCAATGTGACGTTTAGAGGGAGGAGGAATAGCTACTTATTTACCAAAGGGATGTCACTGAACCATCTTTCTAGCTGGAGGTAGCCTATGGCTACATAATCCTTTCAAACCAGCAGTGGAGCGATCAACTACACTGGGAGCTGGGTCTTTTAGGCCGGTTCCCTCTTGTTCTCTCCTCTTATTCCTCTGGCTGGCCCTGATTATTTTATTTTGGGCAAGGCCACAAGATGAAGTGGGGGATTCGGATGGCTTCTATGGTGACAACAGGGGCACAAAGCGCCTTTGGAGATTGAGGCATTTGCTCTGATCATTCTCGAAAGCGAACACGCATCTGTATCAGCACTCTGGAAGGAAGGAAATATGGTAATAATGGTGCTAGTGGTACCTTAATTTTACAAATATGTAATGCTAATTATGTAAACATTTGAGAACTCTGAAATCTCTTCATCATGCATGTCATACAATGGAAATATTATGCAGCCTAACTCGACATTATACAGTAATAATGTTATTTCACATTGGCTAGTTGACAAGCACGGGCCAATGCTGTCTATCAAACAAAACTGTTGTGCCAGATTGTATCTTGGCGATAAGTAGGGAAAGAGCCACTCAGAGTCTGTTCATGTATTAATCAAGGCATTAGACTCAGGCCACTCCTACAGATACGTCTGTACTAAAAAAAACATGGAAATCTTTTGCATAGCAGGTGTCTTAGTCAGCTCAAGCTGCCCTAATAAAACGCCATAGACTGGATGGCTTAGACAACAAAAATGTATTTTTCACAGTTCTGGAGACTGGAATTCAGGCTTTCAGTATGGTCAGTTCTGGAGAGAGCCTGCTACCTGGCTTGTAGATGGCTACCTTCTTGATGTGTCCTCACATGACAGGGGTGGGGTGGGGTGGAGTGAGGGGATGGGAGGACAGGGTGGAAGAGAGAGAGAGAGAGAGCAAGCTCTTTGGTGTCTCTTCCTATAAGGACACTAATTCCATCATGAGGACCCTGCCCACATGACCTCATCTAAATCTAGGCCCTCATTTCTAAACTCCATCACATTATGGTTAAAGCTTCAACATATAAATTTTTGAGGGACAGAATGCCGTCTATAGCACCAAAGTACAGCTGGATATTTGTTGCTGACATCCCCCACCCAACCACACCCATCCTTTGCTCACCAATTTTTATTTAGGCTTCAAAATAAGTACAATTTAATGGTTCTGTTTTTTCCAAAAGTTTAGGAACTTATCTTGCTATAACTTCCTAAATTTTGTATGCCTTTCATTCACACTTAGACAAGTGAGATGGATACCGCACAAATTTGTCAGTACTGCAAGCAGACTGCTTTGTACCCAGGTCAGTTAGATTTGTGGAGGGATTATGACAAGTGTCCCAAGACTAAGTACTTTGCTTCTAGAACAGATCCAACATAACATGTTCATTTCCATAATGTCACCCATCTTCCTTTCTACCTAATACTTAGCAGACACATTTTTTTTTTTTTTTTTTTTTTTTTTTTAGCATTCCATAATAGTCACAATGGGTAAGAGCATTCAGGCCTCACTGCCAGAAATGTCTAGGTTTCCAGTTTGAAACCAAACTTACAGTAACAATGTCTGTTGGGTACCTGAAAGCAACACCATTGACTTTCTTCATACAGTGAGTGTTGGAGTATTTCAGATGAGTTGTTCAACTAAAAATGCCTTCAGTCCTTAGATGATACACACACCTAAATGGAAATCAAGGGTGAAATTCTTTCTCTCTCTCTTTTTTTTCTTCTTCTCCTCCTTCTCCTCCCTCTTCTTTTCCTCCTTCTCTTCCTCCTCCTTCTCCTCCTTCTTCTTTCTGTTTTGAAGAAGCTGTGAAAAACCTGAGGCATTTAAACCATTAAAGGAAGATATTATTGAGTAATTACCAGCCAGGACTGACTTGTTAAGACCTTGGTAAAACTTAGAGGCTAAGTCTACATAACATAAAGTGAAGATGATATTTGGTAATTATTATTTAATTTGAGCAATCTTTGCCAAGAGGTTGTTTTACAATTAATTAGTCTTCATTTAAACACAATTTCATAAGTGGACCCCGAAGTATCACCTCAGGAGAAAAATGCAGTACCAATAATATTACTATATCAAGAAATATCATAATGGAATCTACGACATGGCACAAATAATTATTCATAACCAAAACAAAGCATTCTCTAATGTTCAGAATATCAGTCCTATTTCTCTCTCTCAACTTCTCCCTCTCTTGCTGAAAGACAGGAAAATTTTCAAGACCTACATGGAAAGAGTAACTTAGTAAAATGCTTCTCTTAATGTAGATTAATTTTGCTGTGTGACTTGAACTTAGAAAATGCTGTTAAGTAAACTCTTCAAGGATTTATCAGGGAATTTCTTCTATAAGTTTATAGTATAAATAAAGAACACCCTTTAGTCTGATTTGCAGGTGATGCCAGGATGGGAGCATAATGTACACTTATTGCCGTAGTTCTGTTGTATGTATTTTAATTCAGCTCAATTCATTTCAACTACCTGTAAGGTACACATGTAGGTGACACCCACTCTGTTGCAGGCACTGTGCTTTCTGGGTAATGAGCTCCTGCTAGATAGCAAATGCTTTACAGACAGGAACCAAATCATAATAGACTTTCAATCCTCATGTTTATCAATCAATATTCAAGTGTGAACATGCACAGTGTGTTTGGGGAGTGCAGTAGTGGATAGCACTGGATAATAAGTGTTAGGGTAATAGGACAGGGGACCTGATTCTGGAAAGTCTTGAATATAGTCAAGAGAGACTCAGGCAATAATGATATAGAAACCATAAAAAGTTCCTGTGGTAAAGACTTCATTCCATGTAATATCCATGCCATTGTCCAGTGCAATTTATCCAGTTGGCATTTTTTTTTCTGTAAAGTGTGAGATAGTAAATATTTTCTGCTTTGTGGTCTCTGTTGCAGCTACTCAACTCTGCAGCCATTGTAACAAGGCAAGCAGCCACAGACAATATATAAGCAAATGGAATAGGCTGGATTTAGGCTGGAATAGGCTGGGCCATAGACTGGCCACTTCTGATCTGGTTCAGTGCTTACTGTTTTTAAAATTTTATAACAAAAGATCATATGACTGAAGTCTTTTGAATGGAAAGAACAGTAGTTCATGACTAATGTTATTAGTGTTTTCTGATCACACACAAACTCCATACAGACCAACCAAAAATAAATGACAATATAACTCAGAAGTCACTGCACCTTTAAAGCCTACATTTGTAATGCTCAGATTGAATTATAGGAATATGGATTGAGTGGTGAGTGAATACTGCAATGATCCTACCAAAAATAATGTTCAAACAAAAAAATTGAATTTCAGTGACCCGGTGAGACTAATTTAAAGTCAAAATATCAAGAAACTACTCAATTCTCCTGAGAGATCTGCATTCATTTCCAGATGGCACTCAGCATGAAGACAAAGACAAGCTGAGTTCTTTGATCTGTGCCAAGTTTGCTCAAACATGAAGATGTGAATCACATGAGGTGCCTGGTCAGATGCTGCGGTTAACCTCCTGCCATCCTTGTCCAGCTATGAAAGACTGTGTGCGCCCAGCTTAGGATGTAACCCAACCATTGGCAAGAGCTTTTTCAGGGCATAGCTGTGGCATCTCAGAGTCAGCTGTCTGCAAACATCTGGAACTTCTACCTCCTTCCAATACTGTTAAGACACTTGTCACCTTTGACAAGATAGTGATAATAATAATAATAATGGCCCAGCAGAAAACTGGCTGTGGCCCTTTGGGTAAGTGAAGATGGAGTGACATTTCCTTTGCTTCATCTCTTCCACTGGTTCCCTGAGTGTCCCTTCAGCCCAGGCATGATTTTTCTCTCTATAGTAGTTTTTGAGATTTGAATTGGAGATCACACACCTTTAAGGCTGTTATTTTCAAGTTTTAATAATGTTTTGCAACTCATTTCCTGTTTCTCAGCTGCCAACCTTGCCAAAAGCATTCCTTGTCAGGTACTAATTTGGGTGACGTGACGACCACTTGATCTAAATTTTTGGTGGGTAATTACTGAGTCAGAAGTGAGTAATTTTTTGATATCCAGTGGCAGTCAGAAAGGTGGGTATTTTACTAACCACTCATTAGAGATTCTCCAGTAGTGAAATGTCCTGAATTTTGCTCTGTTTGCAGACAGAAGAAAAATCTGACTGCTCAAATAAAAAGTAACTTCCTGCTTATTTTGGCAGCACTTACAGGGTGTATTGAAGTTTTTTATTATGAACCAACTCCAGGGTTTCATTGTAGCCGCACTATTAATTTTGTATCGATCACAGTTTTATGAAACGAACTTCTCCTTTTTTTTAAGTTAGAGATCTTGCATTTAATTTAGAAAATAGTTGAAGATATTTCAGTTATTAAGGATTTAAGAAATATTAGAAGTACTCAATAGTAAAACTTAGTTCTTGAGAGTAAAAAGCTCATCTCTTCTCTGAAAGTGCTACTCCTTTTCATGTAATACTTCTGGTGGGTACCTTTTAAGTTTCTAAAATTGTTCATTTATTTTTTCTACCAGAAGAAATAAACAACAGAAATGTTCTTGCTGAGAAATGAAACATCACTTAACCTTGAAGCAGTCTCATGAACCCATTTATTGGAAGCAGTGAAAACATGAAATGTTTGTTTTGGGGAACTTCTACTTTTATTTTTTTAAGATGTTTATTTAAAATCTAGCTAGCATACAATATTATATTAGTTTCAGGTCTACACCACGTTATTCAACATTTATGTACCTAAAGAAGTGATCACCATGATAAGTCCAGCAACCATCTGACACCATACCATGCTATCACAATATTATTGACTATATTCTCTACGCTGTACATTACATCCCCATGACTCATTTGTGTTGTACCTGGCAATTTGGACCACTTATTCACCTTCACCTTTCCCCCTCCCCTTTTTAATTTTTAAGTTAAAGTTCACATGCAATATTATTTTATATTAATTTCAAGTGTACGGCATAGTGGTTAGACATTTATATAATTTAAGAAGTGATCCTCTGACTAGTCTAGTACCCACTTGGCACTACACAGTTATTACCATATTATTGACTATTTTCCCGGTGCTTTACATCCCCATGGTTATTTTATAACTATGGAATTGTTCTTCTGAATCCTTTCACATTTGACACCCTGCCCCCCAACCCCCTCCCATCTATCACCACCATAAATCTCGTGCCCATCTGACACCACACATAGTTATTAAAATAGTATTGCCTATAAGCCTTATGCTATACCTACAACCTATGACTACTCTGGAACAACCAATTTGTACTTAATCCCTTCCCATTTTTCATCCACCTCCTCAAACCCCTCCAATATGGCAGCCATCAAGAAGTTCTCTGTATCTATGAATCTGTTTCTGTTTTGTTTGTTTATTTTGTTCTTTAGATTCCACATATAAGCAAAAATCACATTGCATCTGTCTTTCTCTGTCTGACACTCCACTCAGCACAATACCCTCCAGGTCCATCCATGCTGCCGCAGATGGCAAGAACACATTCCTTTCCCTGGCCAAGCAATATTCCACTGTATATATGTACTACCTCTTTTTTATCCATTCTTCTATCGACAGACACCCAGGATGCCGCCACACCTTGGCCATTGTAAACAATGCTGCCATGAACATATGGATGACTAATGTCCCCTGGAAGTAACGTTTTGGGTTTCTTTGGATAATTATCAGGAAGTGGAATTACTGGGGTCCTTCTTTGTTTCTTGTGATTTTGTTTTAAAGTCTATCTTGTCTGATATAAATATTGCTACACCAGCTTTTTTGTTTGTTTGTTTGTTTCCATTTTCATGAAATTACTTTCTATCTATGTGTGTCTTTCAATCTGAAATGAGTCTCTGGTAGGCAGCATATGTAAGAGTCTTGTTTTCTTGTCCATCCAGCCCTCCTATGTCTTTGGAACATTTACTCCATTTACATTAAAAATAATTGTTGATTGATATATAGTTATTGCCATTTTATTATTCATATTTTTGATCTTTTTATTTTTACTTTTTTCATCGTAAAGACATCCCTCTAACATTCCTTGTAATACTGGTTTGATGGTGATGAGCTCCTTTAGCTTTTTCTTGTCTAGGAAGCTCTTTATCTGTCCTTCAATTTTAAATGATAGCCTGGCTGGGGAGAGTAGTCTTGGTTGTAGATTCTGCTTTTCACCACTTTAAATATTTTGTGCCAATCCCTTCTGGCCTGCAAAGTTTCTGTTGAGGAATCAGCTAACAGTTTTATGGGAGCTCCCTTATAGGTAACTAACTGCTTTTCTTTTGCTGCTTTTAGGATTCTCTATTTGTCTTTCACCTTGGCCATTCTAATTGTAATGTGTCTTGGGGTGGGCCTGTTTGGCTTCATCCTGTTTGGGAATCTCTGTGCTTCCTGTACTTATATGTCTGTTTCCTTCATCATGTTAAGGAAGTTTTTCAGTCATTATATTTTCAGGTAGATACTCAGTCCCTTGCTTTGTGCTTTCTCTCTTCTCCTTCTGATACCCCTATGATGCTATTGTGGTAATGCTTGATGTTGTCCCAGAGGTCTCTTAAACTATCCTCACTTTTTTTTAATTCTTTTTTTTTCTTTTTGCTGTTCCAATTGGATATTTTCTGCTACCTTGTCTTCTAAATCACTGATTCGATCTTCTGTGTCATCTAATCTGCTGGTGATTCTTTCTAGTGCATTCTTCATTTAAATTATTATATTCTTCATTTCTGACTGCTTCTTTTTTATGGTTTCTATGTCTTTTTTAATGCTTTCTATCTCTCTCAACAGAGAGATAACCTTTGTTGTGAATTCTGTCTCTGGTAGGTTGCTTCCATTTCATTTGGTTCTTTTTATGGATATTTCTCATGTTCTTCCATTTTGCATGTGATTTTTTGTTTCCTCATTTTGGCTGCCTAACTGCCTTTGTTTCTATGTATTAGGTATGGCTGCTGTGTCTCCTAGTCTTGGCCAAGTGGCCTTATGTGGTAGGTGCCCTGTGGGGCCCAGTGGCACAATCTCTCTGGTCACCTGCTCTGGGTTCTCCAGGAGTGTCCCATGTTGGGTTGTGTGTGCCCGCCTGTTATAGTTGAGCCTTGATTGCTATTGGCATGTCAGTGGGTGGGATTGGCCCTCAGGTTGATTGGCTGTGGTTGATAAGCTCTGTGGCCACATCCACAACTTATGCAATGCTGTGCAGGGTGCTTACCCCACTAAGTGGGATTCACCCCAGTAGGCTCTGGTGCCTGTTGAGACTACCCTTTGTGTGTGTTGCTTGTGGAGCTAATTGGGTGGTGTTCTCTGTGATCTAAAGCCAACCTCCAAGTATGTTGGTTCTGGGGCCTCTATGAAGGGCCTCCGGTGCATACCCAGGTCACCCACTGCCTGTGACTGGCCAGGGAGTACCTATAAAGCGATCCACCTGGAGGTATGTGGGAGAGGCCACACTGAGAGCTGAGGATGTCTACTACTGGGTCTTTGATAGCTCGGCGAAAAGCCAGGACACTCTGAAGCCTGCTGCCAGCTGTGGGCTCCCATAAGGTTCAACTGCTGATAAAGCCTCCTGCATTATTTAGTTGGGTGAGGCGGGGTCTCAATGAGTCAGCACTTTGGAGCAGTGGAGCTCACCAGGCCAATCACATTTAGATTTGGCCTGTGGGGGTGGAGTTAACACAGGAAAGATGGAGTCCGTCTTTAAGCTGCATGGGATCAGGGCCTCATACAGGGAAAATGGGGACTGTCCCTCCAGCCTTCGCCCTGAAGGTGCACAACTCAGTCTCTCCCCATATGTCTCCAACGCCCCCAGAGTCATTGTTTCTCCACTGGAGCCCAGGGTAAGTGCCTGTGTGGGCCCTTTAAGAGGAAGTCTGGGTTTTTCACAACCTTCCATCCCACGCGATGGTCAGAATTCCTGTGGTTTTTCACACCCAGAAGTTGTGGGTGCTCTTCTTCCCGGCACCAGTACTAGGGGTTGGGGAGCCTGGTGTGGGGGGCTGGGGTTCCTCACTCCTTTATGGGGGACCTCTGTGGCTGAGATATCACTCCCAATTTTCAACTGCTGCAAACGGGTGTGGAATCAGCCCGTTTTGTATTTCCACCCTTTCTACAAGTCTCAACATGGCTTCTCCTTTATATCCTTAGTTATAAAATTTCTGTTCAGCTAGACTTCAGCTGGTTCTCCAGGTTGATTATTCTATAATTTAGTTGTAATTTTGATGTGTTCACGGGATGAGGCAAGCAAAGCATTTATCTACTCTGCCATCTTGAATCTCTTTGATCTGAACATGGGGATCTTCTACTTTTAAAAACAGATAGCAACATATCGTATCATGTTCCTTTAACCTCAAACAGAAAGTTGAACAGACATTACAATCACTCATAGAGTTTTTCCTTTAATAATGCCTTAGGATTATATCACAACTTTTAGCTATAATTAGTCCAAATGCACAATGTAGAATTATATCTTTAAAATACAGTTCCATTGTTTAAGATTCTATTCACAAATATCCAGTTTAAAAGAGATAAAATTATTTAATTCATTTGAGCAAATTATCTTAGAAATATTGAATTGAATAGAATTGAATAATTCTGTATTCGCTGATATAACAAATTAGTGCAAAATGTGTGGTTTAAAGCAACATAAATTTATTCTCTGATAGTTCTGGAGGGCAGAGTCCAAAATCTATATTACTAGGGTGAAATCAAGATATCAGCAGGGCTATGCTCCTGTGAAGGCTCTAGGGAAATTTTTTTTCCTTGCCTTTTTCAGTTTCTTGTGTTTGCTAGCATTCCTTGGTTTGTGGCTGCATCACTCCAATTTCTGTCTTCATGGTTACATTGCCTTCTCCTCTTCTCTTTCTGCCTGTGTGTGTGTGTGTGTGTGTGTGTGTGTGTGTGTGTGTGTGTGTTTGTGTGAGAGACTTCCCTGTGCCTCCCTCTTACAAGGATACATATGACTACATTTAGGGCTGACCTGGCTTAATCCATGGTAATAGCCCCATCTCATCAAAACCCTTAATTGTATTAGCACAGAACCTTTTTTCCCCCCATATAAAATAACTAACATGATCCAGGGAATGGGATGTGGGTATCTGGGCCAGGGGGTAGGGGTCATTTTTCAACCGATCACAAATGCTTATTGAATATTAATACTGTACAAGACAGAAGAGCATCTATACCCCAGTTGAAGCATAATATATTGCAAGCGTTTGGAGAAAATAACACTTACTCTCTCTTGAGAATAACAGAGGTTATAAAGAAAGGGAAGTGTAACTTGAAAATAGGTATGAATTTGAAGGCAAGAACAGGTTAGAGAGAAATTCCTAATGAGTGGAAGATTTTAATGGAAGCTATAGAAGGAGATAAACTTGATAGGTAGATCGTAGCATTGGATTAGAACCTTGGGTTCTAAAACCAGATTCTTCGGTTTAAATCCTCACTTTGCCTTTTTCCAGCTGTTTGTTGCTATTGCCATCCCTACATGTCTAATATTTTCTTATTGCTTATGTTTATTCATAAGACGCTTGTTTAGAAGGTGAGTCAAAGATCCAGGTTCATATATGACCTTCAGTTGTCAGCTCAGTCATGCATTTTCTTCTCCAGACCAAGCTTCTTCAGTAGTCTCTTTAGAAGACCCCTCATTTTGGGAAGAAGCAGCATGATACAGTGAAAATAACATATACTTTATAGTTACACAGAACAATGTTCGTATCCAGACTCTGTCACCTGTGTGACCCTGAGCAAGTTGCATGCCCTCTCTGAGCTTCACTTAGCCCATCTGCTCAAAGCTATTGATAATACATTTCTCAGAAGGTCATAGTAAGAATTTTATTGGGTTCCTGTGGCAGATGCAGAAGGCCTCACCAAATGTTCTGTCTCCTCCCTCATGTTTCTTTGCTGCCTAGCAGTTAGGTGGTGCCATGTGACTAGTTCTGGTCAATGAGTTGTAAGTGCCACTCTGGGCCAAAGCACACAAGAGCTGGTGTGCAACTCTCCAGATGCCTTGCCCCCTGAGAATCTAAGGGATCATATGTTCTGTAAGGTATATTTCTGAAAAATTCTGGGGAGTGTCCACCCCTGGACATTCGCATGAGACACTGAGCTGGAGAAAGAGGTAACTGTATGTTCTGTTAACATGTGAGGTATAGGGGTTATGACATAGCTGTATCATTTTTACATTGCTACATAACAAATGACCACAAACATAACAGTTTAACACAGCATGCATTTATCGTTCCCCAGGTTCTGCTGGTCAGAAGTCCAGGCTTGACCTGGGTGGATTCTCAGTTTAGGGTCTCATGGAGTTGAAATCAAGGTGTCTGTTCTCATCTGGGGTTAGGGGTTCTCCGCCAAGCTTACTTATTAATTTCCTTGAGCTTGTAGAACTGGGGTTCCATTTTCCTTGCTGGCTGATCTTAGCTCCTAGAGGCCATCTGTTTTCCTTGCCATGAGGCAAGGATCTCTTAAGTATGCCATGAGGCCCCTTCCACCTTCATGTCACAGAGTATTACTTTCTTCAGGTGTTTCAAATCTCTGATTTCCTCTTCTATGACCAGACAAAACTTTCTGCTTTTAAAGGGTTGCTGTGATTACTTTAGAGACACCCAGATAATCACCCTATTTTAAGAGTAATTGATTTGGGGCCTTAATCACATCTGAAAAAGCCTGTTTCAGCAGTACCTAGATTAGTGTTTGTGTGTGCGTGCCAAGGATTGGGAGTCTTGGACATCATCTAATTCTACCTACATAGGATGATATCTTAATTTGCAGAATACCTACTACATAATAGGTGCTTAATAAACATTAACTTTGTCATTACCACACTCTGACTGGACATTTACCCACATGTCAGTATTTCAGAAATACTACACAAACATCCTCCTTATGAAAAGTCTTAATTTCTTTCCACTCTTCTGAGAGGAAGAGAAGCTCAGTTATCAATTTCGTGAGAATAATATCAAATCATTTGCTATTATTTATATAAATACATAAATAGCATTATCAAACAGAGACTATGGCTTGGTGTGTGTATGTGCATGAATTTGTTTGTGTTTGTGTGCATTTATATACTATGTTTTTATATAAGTAGCATCATACTAAGTATATGCCATGCAACTTGATTTTTCACTGAAGGAAAACTCTTCTAGATGTTTCCATATTAAATGTGTGGAATACATCAGAGACCACAGCTGTTGCACAACATCCATCAAAGTCTGTTTAGCTGTTTACTTGGTAGACACTTAGGTTGATTCAAATTTCAACTATCACAAATAATTCCACAATAAACATCCATGCATATGATTCTTTATACTCATGTCTGAAAGTTTCTCTAAGTTAGATGGTGAAAAATGGATTTGCTGCACAAATCACATGTATATTTTAAATTGTGGCCGATGCTGCAAAACTGATCTCCAAAGTTCCTGTAAAAATTTTAACTCCCACCAGCAGTGTAGAGAAATAGTTGTTTCCACATACCCTCACCAATATTTGATGTTGGTCAAAGTTATATATATATATATGCAATTTTATGTGTGAATATGGTATATGACTATTTTATCATTTTGGAAGCATTTATTGATAATGTTGGTTATTTTGTTTATTGTTTTATATTTAGATTCCAAGTAACTTACAAAATATTGACTTGCATGATCTCTTAAGTATGACGACGTGTAGCCTTTATCTTAAAATAGTTCAGATTCCTAGATACTCACCTCACTCAGGTCCTTACTCTTCCTTTGAGGTCTAAGAAGGACCCATTTCTCTTAATACTCTTTCTTATGTCCTTGGGTCTTCTTTGAAGTCATCAGCATCTTGGAAGGTCTTAGCCGGGAGATAGGAGGAGATAGGGCAGTGGAAGATAATAAATTAGAAATGTGAATAATAAAATACATCATACTGTCCCCTGCCCCCAGATATATCTGATAATGTTACCTGGCTGTGGTGCTCATGTGCACGTGCGAAGGGTTTTGTAAAGAGACCTATAATAATAAGCCCATGGCCATCATTTTAGACTAAGAAAGTGAGAACTCTTTTTTTTTTTTTTAATATGCGTCAGAGGCAGCATTGGCTAGTCCGATACCAGCATATCTTTTGCTATCTTCTACTAGTAAAACTCTTGCAGTGAACATGAAATTAATGGAGAAAATATTGATTTTGGCTGTTAATTTGCTTTCAAAAATTGAGCTCCCACAATCTTGGTAGAGTAAGTCTAAGACATATCTGTTTATCCATTTATTCCTATTAAAATGGCACTTCTAGAAAATATTATTTGGTATTAATCTGGTGAATAGTGTTATAAATGCCAGAGTTTATGTTTATTATACTTATTAAACTGGTCCTGATATCTCATAAAAATAAAATAAATGGCAGGGTTAGAAATTGAATACTTTGTATAATTCTTCAAATCTTTAATATTCTGTTTATTAAGTTTTTATTGAAATACAATACGTGGAGGACAAAGTGAGTGAGTAGAGTTGCAGAGCTATATAGGAGCTGAGCTCCAGCAGTCCTGGGAGAAAAATAGTCATGCTCCTATATCTTTTATGAAAATCTCTTAGACTTCCAAAGTCTCTACATTCCTGGAAATTGGTTCTTCAGAACTAGGATGGGGAAGTCACCTTTTTCCTTTAGGAAGTGCTTTTGTTGAAGAAAACAGGCAGAATTAGAGACTTTCCACTCCTCCAGACCTGATTGAATTTACCATTGTCACATTTCCAGCGGGACATAAACAACCTGAGCAGTGGGAGCAGAAGGAGCAAGGAAGGCACCATGACAAAGGCTTAGAGAAACACACGGCAGAAATAACCTTTCTGGAAATTCTTGGAGGAAAAAAATAACACTGAATTTGCACCATCATTTCTTCATCTAATAATAGTGCTGAGCATAGGATATGCCTCTTGCCCTGCACCATTTGGGGCAGGGAGTAGCTATGTTGAAATTAGGATCCAAAGTAGGAAATTCCTAGAAGTCCAGTTTAATGAAATTCCAGCTATTGCATAAGATAGAATGAAGCAGCAACCTTGTTGCTAAAACTTAGGAGTAACTTTTGCTGTCAGGGAATCAAGCTCTTTTATGAATCACTTAACTCCCTTGTGTCTGCTTTCACAACTGGACAGTTATAATATCAATGACTTTTTAAAAATTTCCCTGGCCTGTTAGAGTAAAAAGCTAATTATCGTAAAGCACTTGGAGAACTTCCAAAGTAATGCACGGTACTATTAGAGCAGTACTAAAATATTCCATATGCACCTAAAATCTGAATGGTCACATTTCTTGTTTCTCTCTGTGTGTCAACACTGACCTAGAAAGAGGACTAACATGGAGAGTAGCACAGTAAGTAATTGCTTTCATAGGATGAATTAATAAGTTCTAGAAATACCTCCAGTGCCTATGACTGGGTATAGCGATTACAGAGTCATTTCTGTAGAAGAAGTCATTGAAACCATAAGACAAAAAACAAACAAAAAAAATCCATTCTCTAAGTGAAAGAATACAGAGCTGGAGAAGTTAAAGATGAACCTGGAGTAGTCTGCACATTTTTTTTTTTTTTTTTGTCAAGGGCCAGGCAGTAAATATTTTAGGATCTGAAAGCCATATAGTCTCTGCAGCAAGTACTCAGTTCTGCCATTGAGCGTGAAAGCACCCATAGACAGTACATAAACAAATGTGCGCAGCTGAGTTCTAATAAACTTTATTTGCCAAAATAGGTGGTGACTCCTGCCGTAGATCGTAAGCCTTTTAAGGACAGGAACTCTATCTTATTCATTACATGTCCCCAGTAGCCTACGTAACTGATACATAGTAGGTGCACAACTAAGATTTTTTTTAATGAATAATAAATTATTACTTTTCTTTGTTTACTGATTCAAATTAAACACTGTGTTCTGATTCTGTTTCAACGCACTTTCTGCGGGATGCCTAAAATGTAATGCACTGTACTATTTTTCCTGACAGCTTCAACTGTTTTATTTGTTGACCTTTTTTTTTTAACTTCGACTTACTTTTTTTCTAGTTGCTTCTGTTGTGTAGTTGCTTATTTTGACTGTCAGAAATTCCTCAGAAGGAATTGAAAGTAAGCACATGTGAGAAAGTAAACAATGAGCGTTTTTATGAATTTGCATTTTTGATGTATTTATTTTACTAAAATATATCCTTTAAGGGAGACATCATTCCCTCATGTGCATTCTATACAATGCCAGTTCTGCAAGACGTTTCTTAAAAAAAGGTTCCTTAGTCAAAAAACTTGGGAAACGGTATATTCTGTCTGTTGGAGAGTCAATCACCAAAGGCACTAGGTTGTACACTAAAGAATCAAAGAATCCTGATAATTTTTGTTTGACCCTCTCATGCAATGGCCTGTGTGCAAACACCAGCAAATGTCATTTGGTGCAGGATCACAGCAGGTGCACCGGTCCCTGTTCTCTGAGTCCTGGGGAGATGTGAGAGAAATATGCTGGGTCAGAGCACAGCAGGATGTATTGCAGGGCTGTATTGCTGTAAGGGACTCTGCCACCCTACTGCTCTCCTTTTGTATGATGTAAGCATGAGAACAGTCTTCAATGAGGAGAAGTGGGCTCAGACATCTAGCAATCTGAACTTGGACACCAGCCATTTGGATGCTTGCTGGAAATTCCAGTTGCCTGGTATCTGGAGACTTGAGGAGCCTTTGGGAAACTGAGTCTCAGCGCACCTGCTGCTGATTAGAGGAGAAGGAGCTTCTGACCCCATGGGGAGTTGAAGCTGCTCCTGCTGAGAGAGTTAGCGCCACTGTCCCTGCTAGCTCATTTCTAGGAATTGCAAGAGGGATCCCATAAACGCAATTTTCTAACTGTATTTGAAAAATGCTTCTCCCTTTTGATATGTGTGCATGTGTGTTGTTTTGCAAATGACCAATGGAATAGGTATTTTGTGCAGCATATTTTAGAAACACTGTATTAACTATCATGATAGAACATTTTTTTTTTAAATCGCCATGAATGTTCATACCTTCTTATATCCACATCATTTTCAATGTGACTCTGTGGTTCTGCCCATGAAAAAGAGGAGGAGTCTCTTTCCTCTACCCTTGAATCCAGCCTCAGGCTGTAAGTTGCTTCTGCTAATGGAATTTGGTGGAGGTGACGGTGTGCCAGATCTGAGGCTAAACCTCAAGAAGCCTTGAACCTTTTCACTCACTTCTTTGGACCCCTGTCATCACCATGAGAATCAGCTTGAGCTAGTCTGCTGGATGCTGAGATAATGGACCAGTCACCCCTGATATCCTAGCCAAAAATCAGCCAACCATCAGACAAAATAGTGAGGCCATCTAGACCAGCTAATCCAAGCTGACCCCTAACCATGGGGCAGATCGCAGCCATGTCCAGAGAGCTGACTACTCAACCCAAAGCTGATAAGAGTAAGCCCAGCAGACAGCAGAACTACCCAGCTAATCTGTAGACTTATGACTAATAATAAGCACTTAATGTTTTAAGCCACTGAGTTTTGGGGTTCTGATAGCTTTGGGCTATTACTTACTATTATGCAGTAATTGCCACTGACACAGTTACTAATTTTTGGCCTTTTCCCCCCATTTTTTATCCATGAAATCAAGGTTAAGCAGTCACTTTATTGAAAGAGAAAATTGGATCATACACCAAAAATGATAGTCAATGAAGAGTACCATAGCAAGAATATATGTGTGTGTTAAAAGGTTATTGTAGATGTATTGTTTTCACTCAACATGGACAACCTTGTATAGTTATAGACCAATAATGTGAAAGACAGTGTGGTTGTATGTGAGGGGGATGGGTCTCAGTGGCATAGGAGACCATATGTAGAGAGATATTTTTCTGATTCTCTCCCACAGAGCCTCCCCTAGGCACTGCATCCATCAGGTATCAGATAAAGTTCTCAGGCAATCAGATAACATTTCTGGAGATTTCTTTCTGACTTAAATTTTTTTTTGAAAAACTGTTTTGTCTGGAAATAATAATAAGTAATAGTGTGGAAAAAGTCATTTTTGTTGTTGTTGTTAGGTTTCAAACTTGGAAGGTAGAAGAAAAATCTTCTCAAAGAGCTAGAAAGATTGAAAAACAATAAAATGACACAGAGTACCCTCCTTCTCCCACCCCCGGTTTCTGTCCAGGGGGAACATTGAAGCACAGAGGCCTCTCTCCTCTCAAAAAAGCATTCATGGGTAAACAAATTGGTGCCATCTTCCTCGTGCCCTGAGAAGCTGTGAGTGCAGCGTGGGGACAAAGGATCTATCTTCTAGGGCAACAAAACAACTGCCGAGCTGCTCACAGAAATCGGGGGCTCGCAGGACCAACACAATTCCCACATCACACACTTGAGGCACTTAACTACTGCGATTTGCTGGGATGCAGCCAGCTAATGGAATTTAAATTAATGATGCACATTTCTTTTAGTTTAAGTTGTTAAACTGTATTTCCATGTTTGATAGTCATTTGCTAAACCTCTGGAAAACATTGCATATATAATAATATGCTGGAATCCCCTGTGGCATTGAAAAAAAAAGCTAACAAGTTATATATGATTTACACATTTGCGACACATCTGTATTTTAAAGAAACATTAGTATAATCAGAAGAAGGATTGGGTTATTGATTTGAATTCCAATTCAGATATTATTTAGGAAGACTACATTGGAAACAAAAGATATACTTCCATCTTTCTCAAAATGAGAGGCTTTGACTCACTTCCTTAAAAAAAGGAAAAATAAGAGATGTAGAAAAATAAATAATTTTTTCATGACATAATAATTCTTTTTTTAAGGTTTAATCAGACAAAATTTTTTTTTTCTTTTCTTTAACTCCCTGAACCGTAAACAGCAGAGGTGAAAAATAATTTACTCATAGCCAATTAATGTGAAAAACTAAATATGTGATTTTTTCACAACATAAATGACTTGATTCTTTGCACTTTGCTAATTTGGAAAAATGCATAAGTTTGCAAAAAATTAGGGAAGAACATTTAAGGCAGATTTCTTGAAGTTTTTCTCATTATCTCTGTCTATAGTGAATTTATTACAAAACAAACATAGACAAGATGCTTAAGTTTGGTTTATATTATATATGGGTATGTTCTTTCCATATATATAATATTGTAGTGGAAATGACACTGAGCTAAGGGTCAGAAGACAGGGATCCTACTTCAATCTCTAGCACTTAGGAACCAGGAAAGCTCAAATTGGTTGCTTAACACCTCAATAAATTCATGTATTGAGTGGTTATACTAATATTAGTTTGGTGCAAAAGCAATTGCGGTTTAAAAGGTTAAAAATAATTGCAAAAACTGTAATTACTGTTGCTCCAACCTAATATTAGGTTGAAATATGTAAAATTGTCAGTTTTTGACCACTTTTGACCATAAAAAATGACAATTTAATATGGTTCAACCTAATACTGCTCTTATAGGGCTACTGTGTGAAATAAAAAAAACAATTAATGTATTTTGGAATACTGTAAAATGTACGTAAGATTTTTATTATCCGTGTGTGTGTGTGTGTGTGTGTGTGTGTGTGTGTGTGCAGGAAACCCATTTGGTGTGGTTATAATAATAATTGATACAGATTGCTACACATTGATTTGCCAGGGATGCAAAAAGGATTGAGGGGACTAGATAGAATGAGCCAATTTTTATGATTGTTCGTTTCTTCTCCATTGAGATGTCTACAATCCGGCCTTTACATTTGAAAAAAATGTGAGTTACAAACTGAATAGCAAGCAAAAAATTAAGTCTTTCTTTACCTATCAGACAAATTAATGAACTGGCTTCTCTGTAGCCATCATCTGGATACAAAGCATTTGAAATTGCATCCAAATGTGTCTTTCTTTAAAAGACATTTAAACACTAGATTCTGGTTCAAAAGCAAGCCATGTTGGAGAGTCACAGGTAGCCAGTGGTCTTATGTCTTCGGCTTCCCCTCTGGCCATGCCCAAACACCTACCCTCCTCTGCTGTGGACTGCGCTGCCTCTGCCTGCCTCCAACACTCCACACCCTCCACCCCACAGCGTGCCCAAATGAACACCAGCAGCTTCTCTTTTTTGCTAATTTAGGTGTGCTTAGCTCAGCCACCACTGTGAATAGTTCTTTGAATTGAGGTCCTATGGAAGTAGCCAACCCATCTGCAGAGAGGAAGAAGAGGCATCATGAAATGCACTCAGGGGATCAAGTGGTCTCAGGAAGAGCAAACTAGTTCTCTTCCTTTCTTACGGCTTTCTGACTCATAATTTGTGGTCGTCCGTGGAGCCCAGCTTTACCGCCTGCCCTGAGGTTTTGTGCATTATTGTGCATTCTTATTATGTTTACTTAAACTGTTCTGAATGGGTTTCTGCCCCCTAAAAGCATAGTTCTGACGCTCAGGACACCACGTTCCAGGGACGCTGCTCTTGCTGCCACAGACCTTTGTCTTGGTTAAGAATCCCTAGACACTATCTTTCTCCCCTTTTTAGATGTAGATCTTGCTATTTTATGTATGTTATATCAACATACAGAGTTTTTAAATGCAATTGTTTATCAGATTCAAGTGACTTTTGGCTTTTAATCAGAATCAAATTCACTCCAATTTTTAAAAGAAAAAGAAAGGATTTATAATAGTTAAAGATATCCAAAGGGCTGTGCTGTGTGAGACTGAGAAGTACACATCCAAGGAGGAGGTTCAAAAACCTGTTAAGTAATTATAGCTTCTTTGGACTATTTGGATGGCCTCGTACACTGCCTATTTTTGAGGTAGCAACCGCAATGGGCACGATAAAGAGAAAGCCACTTGTCAGAGTTGCACCTTGAAATGCCTGTTTTAAGATCACCGCATGATGATGGAATTTTAAGTAGTATTGATACTTTTCCCCCTATGAACCTCAAATTTGTGCTTTTTAACGATT
Organism: Rhinolophus ferrumequinum; assembly: GCF_004115265.2. Taxonomy (NCBI): domain Eukaryota; kingdom Metazoa; phylum Chordata; class Mammalia; order Chiroptera; family Rhinolophidae; genus Rhinolophus; species Rhinolophus ferrumequinum. The sequence continues at coordinate 29,641,952 of NC_046296.1, read as the reverse complement.
GAGATTGACAATTATGGCTACCAGTAGCTTAAAGTAAATAAATATAAACAAAAAACCAAAAAAGCCCAAATCACAGATTTTTTTCCCAGTCTAGCTGCTTCTCAGTGGTGTGTGTAATCAGAGCAGTGGTTTCTTGAGTCTGTTTGGATAGAGCCTCTTCCAGACTTATTTTATGTAACAGTGGCATGATGCCCTTTTGTATTTCACCAGCAAGAGAAGTCCTTATGTTATAGTCTCATTGAAGGACAGCAGTGACACTGTGCTCTGGGAGATATTTCTTGTTTAAACAAGTTACAAGAAGATTATTTGAAGGGTAACAGCCAGGTTATGTACCCCATAAAAGTACGAATGATTTACAAATATTTAACAAGGAAAAAACTAATTATGCTGCTCCTGTCACAGAGAGGCCAGCCTCAGAAATGGTATAATCAATATGGGAATGTTAGCTGTAATACAGTCTGTCAGCTTTTTAACCAACCAACCAAAAAAAGAGAGAGAGAGAGAAATCAGAAAGTCCATACGCAAAGTTTAGCCCTCTCCTCCAGACCTGTGAATTTTATACGTATACGTATTTAGTTGTATATACCTTTCATATGTCAGGCGTCTGAACACTTGGAAGTTATTTCCAAGGCCATTTAGGAAGGCCCCATTGGTCTGAGTTTATATGGAATTCTATGACAACTGGGGGTTTCCCAATGGGTCACTGTACACAAAAGACAACATTTTGTTCTCTGGGTGCTAGTGTTTCTTAGGACACGTGTCCTTTCCCACCAGATTTACAGATATTTGATCTACTGAGGAAATCGTTTTCTTATCCTGTGCATGTTTGAAGAGGTGCACACTATTTTCTCTTTTGCATGATATTATAGATGTATATAAATTTAATGATACAGATATGTTTGTGGGTATTTCAGGGCCCAAGAAATTTGCCCGTTAGAGAGGCATCAGTCTGGAATGTTAAACAAAAGTAACTCTGAATAGAGTGATGAAGAGAGGCGTCACGCAATGGTCGTGAGCACAGCTGGGGAGTGTGACTCCATGAATTTAGTTCCCAGCTCTGGCCACTTAATATTTAGGATCTTGGGTAAGACTAATGTGCTACAAATCTTTCGTTGTAGAAGTGAAGCAAGCAATGGGAGTTATTTTATCAGTTTATGGGGAATTAAATAACACATGAAAAGTGTATTAGACAATCTGTAACATGTAGTAAATACTCAATAAACATTAGCTTGTAGTATCAAACCAAAATAGTTCCCATTTCTAGCTCATGTTGTCTTAGCCTAGCTAACTTCTGGGAACAAACAGGGTCACATTCATAGCAATGGCCCAAATGTTGGTGATATTTGCCAGCATCTGCCGAACATTTGGAGCTAAGCACTCTGCAAGATTCACACACGCGTCTCTGTTTCCTCAGCCCCCACCAATATTTCCTGCCATTCTTGGCTATTTCACATGAGCTCATGGACCATCTCCTACTTTTCTTGTTGCTGTTGGCTCCACCTAAAGCCCCTGATGGGGGTGCTTTGCTGCTGTAGTTATAGCCAAGATCTGAGAAGGGCTCTGCATCCCTCCTGCTGCTTCCAAAGTTAGCAATTTGTCAGGAGTCAGAGTGGCGCCATGCCCCTTTATTGTCCCCACACCTTGGGAGTTCCCCAGTGTGTCTCTCTGCCCCTCCATGGCACATTTTGTTAGCTCCTTTACTTACAGAAAAACAAAAAACAAAAAAAAAAGCTTCAACTGTGCCTGCAGCATCCCCCACAAAGCGCTGGCATGCACTGGTAGGATCAAAATAGAGACCGATATCTAACATAAATAGGATGCTTTCCTCTCCATCTAAGGCTTTCTTTCAGGCATCTGTACAAAAGTATCCTTTCCCAGCCAATTTTCTCAGGAAATTGATTCCTTGAGACTCTGACCAATACACCAGTTCTTCATACATGCCCAGGCATTTCTGAATACCAACTTAGACTCAGCAAAGTTTCCCCTCTATGTGATGTAAATGGCATGGAATAGTTCTATATTCCAACAGAATTTTACCCCATATAGTTTTGGGGGACATGGTTTGACTCATGGCAGATGCCTGAGTCCACGTAGTACTTACTGAAGGTTCCGACAGGTCTTGTGTGTTATGTGTTCAGAGATGGGAGCTTACCGTAGCTTCTACACATAAAGTTCTCAGAGTTGGGCCACCTCTGATTTGTGGCTTTGTTTCATAGTTTGGGTTGGTTACCACATTTTACATTATACTAACTTGACTTTATTGCTACTGTCACAACAAAGCACAGCAGCTATTATCTTATAACAAACTAAAGCTGCATTGCTAAACCATTGCATCTAACCAAACCACAGAGCTATAACACCTAATTTACAGTTTATTCCAATTGCATGGACACAAGGAGCATAAAATAAAAAAATATATATATATTGGATTTCATTGGCTCATCTGGGCCAAGGGCTTTGAAGTTTGGGAGGACGGTTATAAAACAGCTGAGGTTCCGTGTTGTACACAAGACTTCTACAGAGTGCTGGGCAGCTGAGTACACATTAGGGCTGACTTAAAATTGTCCACGTGGCACATTGACATCACACCCAAATTCTCACCCCTCTGTCCAGCCAAGCTAGAAGCCAGCTTCCCGAGCTATGGGCACTGCTGTATAAAGGATCTTAAGGGTGAAAGAGTCTCAAAGACAACCGACAGGCCTGCCAGTTACGGGGTTGGAAGGTCAATAGGAGACAGCGCAAGGCAGAAATGCAAAGTAGCTTCCTTGTGCCTTGACAAAAGCATACTGGTGTGTTTCCACTGAAGAGTACGGGTCTAATCAATGTTAGGGATGAATTACCCTAAAAATAAACTAAAGAATGGAAAGCCTGACTCCTTTTTCCCTCTTCTAGGTTCCTGTGCAAGACAAAGACAACGTGGCACAGATTCAGAATGGCCTTACCACTCCTCTCTTATCCAAGGTGAACCTTTCCTTCAACAGCCAACCACTTCCAAAGGTAACGCATAAGAAGTTCCCAACCAGGGGCATAACATAGCTGTTAGTTCCTCCCCTGCTGCTCACCACATCAGGCTCAGCTCTTTCTCTGAGCTCATAACTCTCAATTACTCCACAGACCATGGCCCTTGGAACAGCTGGCGGTATTGTGCTCAGCAATCGGGCCGAAGGGGCATTTGGGAAATGGAATGGATGAAGCAAATGTGGAGGCAAGGAAGTAGGAGAGATTTAGAGTGATCCCAGGTTTCTGGTGGTCATGGTCGGTGTGGTAGAGCCATTTATTGACCCAAGGAACCTGAGAAAGGTAGAGATTTGTGAGGTATATGAGTTGATTACCTACTTCTTGATAAAGATTTGACTATTTTCACCATTTGTCACTTACAGTGCATCCCCTGGCACTGCCATTCAGAGTTTTCAGCCTAGCATGATGATATTATAGGTTAGTGACCAGTAAACATCAGTTAATGGCTGTGGGACCTGAGCAAGCCAGGTCCCCTTAAACCTGAGCAAGCCAGGCCTCGGATATCAGGGTTTGGAAGGCTTCTCCCTGGTTCTGACTTGGCTGTACTCCTCCCTACAAGGAAAAGAGTTTGCAGGGTTATGGGAATGACCCCGAGCAGAGACTGCCCTCACTTCTAGAACATGTTCCACATATCCCGAGCCTGCTTCCAGGCCAGTGCAGACTTCCGCCAGTTCCATCTTCCTGTGCACAGACCATATTACTGGTCAGTGCACATCTGGGTGCCAGGAGGGGTCAAGGTAAGCCAAAGGGTGGTTGTTTGCAGGCATAAGGTGTGAAAAAGTTTGGATGTCCACACAAATTGGTGTGGGATGAAGCCCATGTGGAAGTGAGTGTGTTGTGTGATGAGGCAGGATTTGGGGACTGACGACCAGCTTTCTCTGCACTTTCGAGTTTCTGTAGAGAATTCCAAGGACTCCAAAAAATCTTAATTTGGACCCTGAATTTCCAGGTAACTGTAAATGTGTATTCGCCAAGGTAGGGGGATAGAACATATATTTTTTAAGTAGTTTGCTAGCTTGACCTACTTTAATATTTAGGTCTCGTACATGTACTCGTGATCTCAGTCCGGAAATGTCAGTGGTGGGTCTGAGAGCGGACGCTGCGAAGCACTTCATGATGAGGGTACCCTACGCACACCTTCTAGGATGTGGCCACGGCAGCCCCCAGTGTTGAACCTGGTGAGGCTCCATCACGGATGACTGGCTTTTCAGCAGGCCTGAAACATGGAAAGAGAAATGTCACAGATTCAGGCAGTGGCACAGCAGGAAGGACCTGGGTCTTTTCTCTTAAATTATTTTGATCCGTAAGTAACTCAAGCTCAGTCCCATTTCATGCTTAATCTATTCTCTCAGATAATATCATACTAATTCTCTTTCTTTCTTTTGAAAGAATAACATTGCAGTGTTTGATTTTGTTTGTCTCTCCCCACCCTGCCTCCTGGGTGTTATACGGAATTGCTGTGTGTTTCATAAACTGTAATACTCCCCCATAGTCGGCCTGTCATTTTAAGGGTAGGAATACTTTATTTTCCTTCAGTTTTTAGTAATGTCTATATTTCTCTAACCTGAATTATTACTTTGACTGTTTTCTTATTCTCTCACCTTTTTCCCCCCCACTAGTCTTTTTCTATCTACCTTCTCTGTTTCCTCATTCATGTATGGTGGAGAGCAGTGCATATGGATCTAACGGGATCATTTGACTTCCTCAAAATACACTGGGCCAAAATGGTGAAGCCAGAGTATGAAGAAGTATCTCCAGGCTTTACACGTGTCAAGTGCAAAACCTACACAGGCAAGTGACTGAGAGCATAAGTGTCCATCATCTCCTGGCGTTGGAGACTATACAGCAAAACATGGATGCAAAGGGAAGATGGTTTGTGGGAAAAGAGGAGGAAGAAAAGACGAGCTGGAGGTGACTGCAAGAGAAAAGGTTGGGGGGAACCTTTCATAACTTATGGCTGAGTTTCTGTGGAGATTCACCGAGTTGCCAGATTCCCCGCCTTTTACTGTGCATTGCTTGAGTTGCTACAGCGAAATGGAAGAGAATGGCCATGGCAAGGACAGCTCCTTCATCCGATACTTATTGAAAGGCATCTCTTTACCCACTTGGCACTTCTACAAAGAAGTGGAAAACAGTCCCTGCTTGTAGTGTTCTCAGGGTACCAGTGTTCACACATATGAAGATGACATAGGCCGGAGCTGTTTTCTCAAAACAGGCAAAGAATAAATCCCAACCTCATCTGTCATATGGTGCTTGTTGACACTTGTCCCAGAGGTAAATGAAAGGATGTCTCTCTTCTGGCCAGGCCAACACACACAAATATTATAGCAATTTTCACTCTGCCTGTGGCATACTAGACCAGCTGTAGTACTTCATGTACCATATTCTCAGCAACCTGTGCCTGGGCACATGTATAGTTGACCCTTGGACCACACAGTTTGAACTATGTGAGTCCTCTTATACACAAATATTTTTCAATAATACTGTGAATGTATTTCTTCTTCTTTATGGTTTTCTTAATAACATTTTCTTTTTTCCAGCTTACTTTATTGTAAGACTATAGTATATAATAGATATAACATACAAAATATGTGTTAATCGACTGCTTGTGTTATTTGGTAAGGCTTCCAGTCCATAGTAGGCTATTAGTAGTTAAGTTTTGCGGGAGTCAAAAGTTGTATTCAGACTGCACCAGTAGCTAGCACCCCTAATTGCTGCTTTGTTCAAGGGTCAACTGTATAATGAAGATCTTCATTTCTCTCTGTGTAGCTCTAACTCTTTACGGGGGGGTACTGCTTGTTCAAAACAAGGAAATAGCAACTCCTTTGTTCTTTCCTCTCTGTTTTATGTAAAACATTTTATTGCTACATTTTTCTTTTTACACCTTGGAAATGCTGTTATTTTTGGCCTAGCCATGAGCCACAGGTCGTATGTGGTTTGGGCATATTGTGTACATGTTCTTGGACTTTATATAACAAAGATTGTAGCAAACAAAGAACTCCTAAATTGAGAGACTTCGCATATTTTTTTTTCTTTTCTTTATCAAATCATTTGCCATCTAGGGCCTTCTCCATCCTTACCCAAGCCAATCATGGATGCATTTCATGGACAAACTCTATTCTCACCAGTTTCTGAGCCAGCCTGGACCAAAACTGAAAGGGTAGTATCATGCTCATGCCACCAGCTAAGTGATCTGGAATCATTCTGTAATAGTATTTTTGCAGATACCCCTATACATTTTAATTTCCCCCTTAAAATTGTGTTTCCCTTACAGCCTTTTTTCTTCCCAGACTGGGCTCTGTGGTATAGTGTCCCATGGCAGGAAAAAGAGACTTCTTGGCCTTTTTAGCAAGACATAAAATTGAAAGCTTCTCTTAGAGAGTCAGACCACAAAGTTTTAAGTTAAGGGTATCCAGAGGGAAAAGGAAGGGGCAGGGCTGGCTGGGGTCAGGGAGCCCACCTCTTCCACCCCTGGAGAATGGTGGAAAGAAGATTGAAATATGGGAAAAAGAAATATGTTAGATGTCATGGGTCCTGGTGGCCCCTCTTTGGGCTACAGTTTGGAGAGGGAAGATGTGTTAGGTATTATAGCAAGAAAAAGAGAATTACATGGCAGATTTCAATTGAGACTCTAGAATAGACCATCCCTTCCTTGGCTGTTCTCTTCTCTCTCTTCCATCCTCACCCTTCTATCCTAACCCACCATACCAACTTTCAGTGCTCCCCTATGAAACTAAGTTTGGCTTCTCAAGCTTGGTAGGCAGACAGCAGTCCTTCAATTTTTCTTTCACAGGCCACTCTCATATTCTGTGTGGCATTGAAGAGACTCAGAAGTCTCCTTGTCCTTTTCAGAAGGGATTAGAAGGCAGTTGAGTTGAGATCCAGTAAGATTGTGACCGCACGTCCTATGCCGATAGACAACATAACCTTCAGCAGAGGCTGAGAATGGGACACAAGCAATGGGATGGATGCAAGGTGTGGCAGGTCTAAGGTAAAGGTAGATCAGGGAAAACTCCAAGATCTTGATACAGCCAGGAGAGAACAGGTCATGAATTGCACCAGCCATAGACATCATCCATGACCACCAAGGGCAAGAAGTATTTCTGCACCTCGCTAACCCCTGCCCCAGGTGATTTTAGTTTTTAGGAAAGTCATATGACAGGATTGGCATACATTCAGAGTGGGCTGAGGTCCTGAAGTTAGGACTGCAACTGTTTGCATAATGAAAATGAAAAGGCAGAGGAAATCAGCCCTGTCATCCAGTGTATGATGGCCACAATCACCCCGCTTTTGTCTAGACTTTGGGAATCTGAGCTAGCTGCTTACTGCATGCCAGGGAGAATAGCTGGCCAAAAACAATGATGGACAGTCCAGTGACTGAGCCACAGCCTGGGCTTGCACACAGCCAGCAGCAAGCAGACATTGGCAAACTGGCAAGGTGACATCAGCAGTTGAGGAGCTTAATCTGATTTTAATAAATATGTGGATTTTATTTCCCTAAAAAAATAGCAAAAACAGAAAAGAGAGAGCCACTGCAAAAATCCCCTGCTTGTACTAATTCATGCCGTGTGGCTAAATTTCAGCTCTGTGCTGATATAGGCATTCTGTTTCTCTTTAGTTGTGCTGTAAAAAACATATTTGCATATTGCAAAATGCTCCACAAGCATAAACTTAAATTCTGGTTCTTATATAGAAAATGTCCACAATTATGTCAAAATGAAATTGACAAATATTCATAGCTAGCTAGGCACCATGAGAAATAAAAAAATAAAAAAAAAAGGGAAGCACAAGGTTGGCAATTAAGTGACAGCGACAGACATGAAGGTGTGAGAAGCTAGTGGCTTCCCATGACAAGGAAAGACTCAGACCTAGGACAGTAAATGACCAAGAAAAGGAGAAGGGATAGATCACCTCAGCCTGTGTGGTTGGTGGGGTATACCCTAAAGGCTGAAACAGATAAAGAGTGGGACCCGGTGGTCATGGGGGAAGATCAATCGACAAAGTATACCATAAGGCAGAAATACGGTGCCGATTAACCCAGCATGGAGCTGCTTGCACAAGTTTCATACTGTAAATTGGCCCAGCTACCACTAAAGTAGGCAGTGCCATACTATGAGAAAGGAACAAACCAACCTTACTGGCGCTACTAAGTTAGAAGAGATTTTTGCAAGTTGGGAAATATAACCCAGGCTTACTTCCAACCCCAAGGGCAGCTTACTGATGACACCTGATATCATTGTCTTTGGAAGCTGAAACTCTGTAATAGAATGATGAGTATTTCAGTACAATTTTTCTGCATCAAGACTTTACGAAGTATGAGTAACTTAGTGCTATCCAATCACAAGCAATGGGAGTGGAGAGGAAACTGAAATGAAAAGCAATCCCAGTGAAGTTGAAATGGTACATCACGTTCAATTCCTGTTATGAATATGAAGAAAAAGGTGTACAGATTGTATTCTTTGAAATCTTGTTTTTGAAAGAATACTAAATTATCAGCTGCCCGTGGTGTCCACTTGTCTCAGCCTAGCCCTGAATAGAACCAGCATTTAATCTGGGTGCTAAATAAAGGCAAGACATGAAAGTGCAAATAGTCCAGACAACTATAAGACAAGAGAAGTGCCCTTCTGGCAGGGAGGACTTCCTGTCTGGATTTCCATTCACCAGGACAATTTGGGGAGTTCACACAGCAGTGCTAGCTGGGCTTATTTGCCAAACAGAAAAGCTTTACCCAATGCCCTGGTCTTCTCTAGCAAGTAGGTACCCCCAAATATCTGGCAGCTTACCTTTCTTGTGCATCTTGTCTAGATGCTGGGATGGTAGAGTGGGGATGAAGAGTAGGCTGGTAAAGTCAGCAGGTTTGGGCATGAATTCAGGCTCCATCCCTTACTGGTTGTGAACCTGAGCCAAATGTATGTATCCTTTCTAGACAGTCTTTATTCTCCTCAATTTAAAAATGAGAATAATATCAATGGTCATGTAGAGATGTTGCATTACTTGAGATAACACAATTAAAGCATCTATCACCTGAGAAGAACTCAATGATGGTAGCTTTGATCATTACTATCCCTGCTTTGTTTTTCTCACTGCAAAACTTCCAAAGAAGAGCAATGTCCCTTCCTTCTGCTGCAACCAGGCTTTCCCTGCCTCTAGTTTGGTATCAGATAGCAAGTCTTTATCTGATATGTTTTCAAATGGTCATTTTCTTGGCACATCTTGACATTGTCTGATCTGATCATTTGCTGAACTCTTTGCTCCAGAAGAGTCACCAAAACATGACTGGAGGTGGGTTTTCATGACCCATCAATCAATTGCCATGGTACAAAATCTACTTGTACTTTTTTTTTTTTTTTAATACTCTGAAGTAGACTATGGTGGCTATTGATTCTGCCTGCCCATCATGTTTTCCCACATCACTTTTTGAGTAAGATCTCTTCCCTTTATCTACAGGATTAGAGTTTGACACAAGGCCGGCCATTCACACTACTCCATCCCCTTGGCTGCTGTGCTTGGTCCAAGACATAATCATATCACTCAAAGGTGGACCAGTTGATGCACTGGGGGGAAAAAGCTGTTTATTCCTCTGAAGTTATTAAGCTAGTCCTGTTTAACCCGATGCTGCCAGAAGCGATTTCTTTACCACATGAAGTGAACTTTGCTGTTAGTATGAAGAGCTAGCATTAATTGAATGCTGCCTATGTGCAAGTACTGTTCTAAGAATTTTATTTGTATTCTCTCACTTAATGCTCACAGTATCCTTATCTTGTAGATCTAGCTGTAATTATTATTATTAGAGAGAAGGAAATTCAATCACAGAGAGGTAAAGTAACTTGTTCAATGTCATATAGAAAGTGATAGAGACAGAATTTGAATCGATGTTATTAATTTCTAGGCCGTGGTTCTCAATTTTTTCCCCCAGGGAAGCTTGAGTGATATCTAGAGACATTTGTGGCTATAGAAACTTGAGCAAGTGGTGCCAAACATCCTATCATATGCAGAACAGTACCCCCCCCCGCAAAAAAAAAATGTAATCTGGTCCAAAATGTGACTAGTAACACGTTTGAGGAACCCTATTTTAGGCCACTCAAGTTTCTAAATTCTGATGGACAGAAATGAGAGAAACACCCGAATTGTGCTTAGGATGGTCCCCAGGCTCAGAACCTTCCAGCTACCTAAGCCAAAGTTGTCCTTTATGTTTAGTAGAGTTTGAGTGAGGTATTCTTTCAGGTTGCCATCAGGAGAATCCTGACTAATAGATATGCAATACCCATTTTTATTCTCCTCTAGTCATAGACGTTTGAAAAGATATGTAAGATTTCTGTGTGTTCTGTCGAATGTCCACCTCAGACCATCAAGATGATAGTGACTGTTCTTCTCTCTACATATCAAGATGCTTAATTAGCACTTTCGGGAAAAAGTGAAAGTGATGAGCTATAAGCCATCACACTTATCACACAGGTCAGGGTGGAAATAATCCTCAACAGTGTTTTTCTCTACCTTTAATTTAGAAATTATGATTCAGCGAGAGATCCTTTCTCAACCGTTTAGTCTTAGAAGCCAATGCCTGCTCAACACATCTGCTCTGGGAACCATTTTTATGTGCATTTTACTTTTTCTCTCTTTGCATCCACTTTGGAATTCTTTCTCATCTTAGGTACAATATAACAGACTGATCTGTTCTAGTAACACATCAATAATTCTGTGTGTCTGTGTGCCTGAAGGTCAACAAACCACTTTATTTTTTCAGTTACAATCAAATGACTACCAACACCTAGAAACAACTAGCGAGCTGGGGGAAAAAACAAGTCTATGTGTAACACACATTTGCAAGTTCAGGAAATGTGGAATAGACCTGGAAAATAGCCAGGAAGCTCCCATTTCTGTGTATTTTACAGCAACCAGCCATATATGAGATGCTAGTATTTATTTATAAGCCTCAAACTCATGGAATTCTGCTATGGATTGGACATGTCACTTTCTTGTAGCAATGAGGTGCACATTTTGATGCTTAACAATAATAAATCTCATAGGCAAATGATTTTCTATATTTTTTTCACTGTTTTAACAGGGCTGGGTCTTTCAGATACAGATACCTTAAATTATGAAACGAATCTTCATGTAAACCAAATCTTAAATAACTAATTGAATTACGTCAAAATTTCTTAGATGCTCTTCTTTTTTTCCTGTAGGATCTGTTTTTTTAAAACATTTCAAATTGTCCACTGAAGCTAAAATGTGCTTGGTTTCTGACTATTAAAAGCTTTAATCTGATTAAACTAAATGAGCTTTTAGGATCTCTGTCTTATAATGGACACACGAAATAATTTTCAAATAGACTTCTTGTGGGGGTCACAGAGAAGATGAAAGGATAAAAATGGCTTTGCTTGGCCCCAATGAGACCACTATAGTTGGCATCATGTTATATTAAAATCAGAAAGTTCTCACCTATGTCAAGCATTGAATTGGATGATATTTTCTAGGTATTATATTTTCTCTCTCTGTTTTACTTGTACATCTATTATATGGAATCTTTTTTCTCTGTTAAAACAACTTTGTAAAACATGTTTCCCATCTTCTTTAAACTTTGCTAGCACAGAGTGCATAATTCACTGTCATATATTGTTTCATGTGAATATATCATTTTATTCTAGTTAGCTAAGTGTGAGGGATTCTCTTAAATCTAGAGAAATTCTACTTACGTGTTCCATAAATATCTGCTGAATAAGTTGAGAGGCAGCATGATAGAGTGGGAAAAGTCTAGCTGAGGGTTTAATCATATATATTAATTGTGTATATTGGAAAAGATAAATATCTGAGTCTCAGTTTCCCCATCTGCAATAATACACTAATGTTTCTGGCCTTGACAAATTAACTGGGACCAGACTTACCCTGCCTGTGAAGAACTGGTAAACTGGACAAAATATATGAAATAACTGTTTTTGGATGTTGGACAACAGGCAATGCAGAAATGTGATCCCTGAGACAAGGGAAATCAGCGAGGTAAGACCTACAAGCACCTTGGCTTTTAGCCTGGAGGCATGTAATGGACCATAGGAAAAGGAGGAAAATGAAAGATGGAAACAGACATATCGCTGATATGAGGAGACAGAGCTTGGAATGTAGGAAGGATGAGGTGGCTGGAATTTGTGATGCAGAGCAGTACAGAGGAGCAGCACAGAGAAAGAGGCCTAGCAATCTGTTAGGGACCTTCAGGAGTCTCTGGTTGGAAATTGCACAGGGGAACTCCATAAGGCTCAGAAAAGAAGAAACACGAGCACTGCAAGATGAACAACCCCCAGGGTTCACACTGTACTGAAAGACATTCAGACATGCACCAGCCAGATTTGAGAGAAAAAAAGTCCAACATCAGAAAAGAAGGAAGAGATACACCCTAACTTCATTAAATGCATAGTACAACAATATTATTAAAAAAAAAAAAACATTAAGCTAATAAAGTTAATAACTTAGATGAAATAGATCAATTTTTTTGAAAGACAGAAGTTACCAAAACTGACACTAGAATAAATAGAAAATATAAATAGCAATATATGTGTTAAACACATTGAATTAGTAATTTTAAAATGTTCCCAAAATAAAAATGCCAAGTCCAGATAACTTCACTCGTGAATTCTGTCAATCATTTAAGGAAGAGATTATAACAAATTCATGCAAACTATTTCAGATATTAGAGGAGGAGAGAACATTTTCCAACACAACTTATGAAGCCACTATTTCATACTGTGACACCAGAACAAGACAAAGATATTATAGATCAACATTCTTCAAAAGCATTGATGTAAACTGAACAAAATATTAGCAAATCAAATCCAACAATTACATGAAATGTACATACATGTGAGCTTTGATGACTAAGTGAGCTTTATTCCCAAAATGCAAGGTTAGTTGAACATTCACTAATCAATACAAAATCACTGTGCTATCAGAATACATGTGCTAAGTCGTGTGTTTATATATGTGTGTGTAATCATAATACATGCAGAAAAAGTGTTATCAGAATTCAACTTCAATTCATGATACAATTAGCAAACTAGGAATAGAAGGGATTTTTTTTTTTTTTTTAAACTGAGAAAGAACATGTATCAGAAAATCTACAAGGCCCTCATTGAATGCGGGGGCAGCTGTCAGGATCTATCTTCTTTGCAAGCTGCGCTTACACTGAAGAAACCATGTCTAAAGGATCTGCAGTTGGCATTCATCTTGACACCATCTACTCTTGTGTGGATGTCCTTCCAGCATGAAAAAGATGAAATAATTGCCAATGATCAAGGAAAACAAACCACCCCAAGTTATGTCACCTTTACTAATACCAAACAAATGATTGGTGATGCCACAAAGAATCAAGTTGCAATGAACCCCACCAACATGGTTTTTGGTGTCAAATGCCTGACTGGATGTAGATTTATAATTAAAAACAAAAACAAACAACAACAACAAAAACAACAACAACAAAAACAGCTTTAAATGCTCTTGTTCAAGTCGGTATGAAGCATTGGCCCTTCATGATAGTGAATGATGCTGGCAGGCCTGAGGTCCAAGTAGAACACAAGGGAGAGATAAAAATTTTCTGTCCAGAAGAAGTGTCATCTATGGTTTTGACAAAGATGAAGGGAATTGCAAAGCCTTCCTTGGGAAGACTGTTACTAATGCTGTTCTCATAGTATCTGCGTACTTCATTGACACACAGCGTCAGGCTTCCACAGATGCTGGAACTATAGCTGATCTCAATGTACCATTAGAATCATCAATGAACCAACTGGTGCTGCTATTGCTTAGGCTTAGACCAAAAGGTTGGAGATGAAAGGAATGTTCTGATCTTTGACTTGGGAGGTGGCACTTTTGATGTGTCAGTTCTCACAGTTGAAGATGGAATCTTTGAGGTCAAATCTACAGTTGGGGACACCCACTCAGGTGGAGAAGACTTTGATAACCGAATGGTCAACCATTTATTGCAGAGTTCAAACACAAGCATTGGAAGGACATTAGGAGAAAAAGAGGGCCGTCTGTCACCTCCATACTGCGTGTGAACATGCTAAGCATGCTCTCTCTTCCATCACCCAGGCTAGTATTGAGATGATTCGCTCTATGAAGGAATCGACTTATATACCTCTGTCACCCGTGCCTGATTTGAAGAATTGAATGCTGGCCTTTTCCGTGGCACCCTGGACCCTGTAGAGAAAGCCCTTCGGGATGCCAAGTCCCAGATCCATGATATTGTCCTGGGGTGTGCTTGTACCTGTACACCCACGATTCAGAAACTTTTACAGGACTTTTTCAATGGACAAGAGTTCAATAAGAGCATCAACTCTGTTGAAGCTGTTGCTTATAATGCAGCTGTCCAGGCAGCCATCCTATCTGTAGACAAACCTGAAAATGTTCAAGATTTGCTGCTGTTGGATGTCTCTCCTCTTTCCCTTGGCATTGAAACTGCTGGTGGGGTCATGACTGTCCTCATCAAGCGCAGTATTACTATCCCTTCCCAGCTGTCACAGTCCTTCACCCCTGCTCTGACAACCTGCCTGGTGTGTCCATTCAGGTTTATGAAGGTGAGTGGGCCACGACCAAGGATAACAACTTGCTTGGCAAGTTTGACCTCATGGCCATACCTCCTGCAGCTCATGGGCTCATGGTGCTCCTCAGACTGAAGACACTTTTGATACCGATGCCGATGGCATCCTCAGTGTCTCTGCTGTGGATAAGAGTACAGGAGAAGAGAACAAGATGACCATCACTCATGACAAGGCTCATCTGAGTGAGGAAGACATTGAGCGCATGGTCCAGGAAGCTGAGAAGTACAGAGCTGAAGATGAGAAGCAGAGGGACAAGGTGTCTTCCAAGAATTCACTTATATCCTATGCATTTAGCATGAAAGCAACTGTTGAAGATGAAAAACTTCAAGGCAAGATCAATAGTGAGGACAAACAGAAGATTCTTGAAAAGTGCCATGAAATCATCAACTGGCCTGATAAGAATCAGACTACAGAGAAGGAAGAATTTGAACATCAGCAGAAAAAGGTGGGAAAAGTCTGCATCCGCATCATTACCGAGCTGTGCCAGAGTGTAAGAGGCATGCCAGGAGGGATGCCTGGGGGCTTCCCTGGTGGTGGGGCCACCCATTCTGGTGGTGCCTCTTCTGGCCACACCCTCAAAGAAGTTGATTAAGCCAACCTTGAACATAGATTTAACATTATTTGACACAAAATATGGAAGGACCCAAATTTGTAGCAAATCCCATGGCAATTTTAAGGTTGAGCTGCTATATAGTAAAGAACAGCATTCTTGATACTTAATTATGGAATATGTGCACAGGGAAAGGAAATAACAATGAACTTTATCAGCACTGTATTGTAAAGTGTAAAATGTGACGTCTTGAGTAAAACTAAAATTGGCACAGAAAGAAAGAAAGAAAGAAAGAAAGAAAGAAAGAAAGAAAGAAAGAAAGAGAAAGAAAAGAAAGAAAGCCTACATGACTAGACCCTATTTTCAAGCACTCAGGTTTCCCTGAAGCCAGTGACTTACAATTATTACCAACGTAGACTTGCCCCAGGGTGGGCTCCATCTGTGTGAGTAATGGCTTTATCTGGTCTGCCCAGACTTTATGTCAATGAACCTTGGTAAGTAAATCTATGGCACTGATTATTGCAAAGGCTGCCTATTTCAAGTAGTTATTATTCTCATGTCAGTTTCTCATATTTTCAAATCTATAATTTCTATAAATGCGTGGACCACATTACACAACTCCTCTACCTCTATTCCCATTTTATTTATAGAGGCTACACACTTACTAAATGTTTTGTTGTTGCTGATGATGGAGTTGATTTAATTTGTTGTAGCCAATAGCACGGTATAAGACAGAATTTTGGATAATTGTAAGCAAACATCACAACCATATTGTTAGGTCAATCCTTCCATGGTTTAAAAGAGCGTATATTCTGATTATATTAGGTTGGTGCAAAAGTAATTGCAGTTTAAGAGGCTGAAAATAATTGCAAAAACCACAATTACTTGTGCACCATCCTAATAGATGTTTGATAAGAACAGCAATTGAAACTCCTATGATAAAGACTCTTTACATTGAAAAGCATGGCCATCGGTAACAGAAATGCCAACCAGTGGTGTATATCAGGGACTAAATATTTTATACTCAGATGCTTTCAAGAAGAAAACATGGGTTATTAACTAATATGCAAATTATTAATAATGTGAGATTGATTCACATTAGCGTCTTCTCAGTAATCTCTAGATGTTGTTAATTTTCAGCTGTCTCGCAAAATAGATAAAAGCTACCAGTTAAATATGTCCTCTCTGATGCCAAATACAAGGATAGGTTTCTATTCTATTTTTATTTTCATTTTCCTTAGTGTATTGTTGAAAAGTGATATTCATACCCATTAGACAAAGGTACTTGGAATTGTTGCAGTTATATATGACATATCAACACCTGCTTGTTTCTTCTCATTAAAAATGTGATATGTACTGAGATCTGGTTGCATTTGAAAGGGTGAAAATGCATATCAGAAGCAAATCAAAGATTTTGTAAAAGAGCAGTGGTGCAAACCTCTGAGAGTATCACTTCTTGAAGATGATGTATTGAAATCTGTCCTTTTTATGAATTTTCTTGTGCAGCCTCTTTAACTGGTGAAGGCTCTCTTTCCTAACCTGATGGATTTTAAATGGATGTGTTGGGGATAAGGTGTAGGACTTTCATTTATGTGACCTTTCCAGTAGGACGTGAATAATGAGAGTGTTCTAGAAACATCTTTTTGACTGCCACATCTTATTCTGTCTCACTCTGTAATTCACTTACGGGACACTTAAACTGTGTTGGCATTTTAAATTTGTAAAAGACTCAATGTTTCCAAGTATTCCAAACTTACCTGGGGTTTTTAGGATGGTACAGCTAGGATAAATGAACCTGCTCCAAGAAGCATGAACTTATTTCCATGATGACAAGAATTTCCAAGGGGGCAGGGGCTAAAAAAGTCTCGGTTATTTCTCACTTGACAGGGAGACATGGATTCATAATCACTGACATAGGCCACTCATGGGACATTTTCATGTCTGAAGCATGTTTAATCATGTATGC
This sequence comes from Rhinolophus ferrumequinum, assembly GCF_004115265.2. Lineage (NCBI taxonomy): Eukaryota > Metazoa > Chordata > Mammalia > Chiroptera > Rhinolophidae > Rhinolophus > Rhinolophus ferrumequinum. The sequence goes on along the minus strand of NC_046296.1, from coordinate 29,624,833 downwards.
TTTTTAAAACATTTTAATCAATGTGAGTTGTTTACACATTGCTTTCTTCAGCTATCCTTTCCTAAACGTGACAAAGGAATCTGTAATTTGGCTATATTTAATATGGTATTTAGAAGGGTCTTGATATGATTTAGCTACTCGTCCTCCCTTATATTTCTCAATAATGAAAACATTTGTTTTCACCCAGCTTATTTCCCCTTGTTTATTAGGTGCAAGAATATGGGCCAGCTATAATTTGATGAAAAACCAGAAACAGGAAAGATTTTGCACTTGAACAAATTAGAGAGGGTAGGCTAACCACTGTAACTGACAACCTCAAATCTGAGTGACTTGAAACAATAAAGGTGATTTCTTGATCATGTTAATGTGAAAGGAAGACCTTTGTAGTCATTCAGGAACCAGGTTCCTTCCACATTGTGGCTCCACTACCTTCTAGGTCCTTGGATATCTCTCCATTCAGCAGGCACATAGAGAAACAAGCAGGGTAAGGATCACGTAGGGAGTTTTTATGGGCCAGGACTGTTGGCAGACATCAATCTGTGATGACCGCCACCACTTAACTGCAAGGAAGGCTGACAAATGCAGTCTAACTGTGTGACCAGAAGGAAAGGAGAAAACATTCACTGGACAACTGGCAGTCAGTGCTACAGGAGCTGACATGCCAATTTCAGAACTACAACACAAAACTCAATGACTCCGATAAAAATCCAAACCTATCACTAGAGCCGTCTATGAAAAATTGTGTAGGATGTTCTCTCATTGAACTACTTGGTTAGAGAGATACAATGAGGTTTTCTTCCACAAAATGCTGGATGTTATTAATGAAAGAATCAAAAGGAACAAGGGCATATCTTCACTCTCATCATCCATTTTCTCTTTGATTGGCAATTGATTGGCAACTACATTTGCTGAGTTCTTGAGCTCCCAGGCTTAAGGTAATATTAGTCTTGAGTGTGAAGATATATATGCCTCAAGCTAAGATTCTCAGAGGCTCATCATATAATTCAAACATTTCCCAAATTGTCATCATGTTATATTCATAGTAATAAGTAAGCCTGTACCAGAGGCTATAGAGCTATGAAAATAAATAAATAAATAAATAAATAAATAAATAAATAAATAAATAAATAAGGGTCATTCTCCTTTAAATAAAATGTGGCATATTTTCTACTAAAAATGAAAATTTTTTGAAATAATAGGTAAGCTGTCCTTGTTATTCATAAACATCTTATTTATGCATCTTCACTGTTGTGATAAATTAGCTGGGTTTGTTTTATATTTCCCTACAGTTTACTTTAAATAATCCTTCACAGTCGTTCACCACAAGACCACATAAGGTTCTTTTTTTAATACCCAGAATGCTGAAATAGCATTTTGAGCACAGACTGTAATGCATAACAAGTGTATTATTTCTTCTTGGGAATGCCATACAAAAACTTGTTCTTCTCATAGTGTCTGTTTTTATTTTAATTTTTTAAAGCTGCTGTGTGTTTGAGAAGGTAATATGCTTTGACCTTACACCCACAAATCACTCCAACTTTCCTCCCCCACTCTCCCCATCAGCCTCATTTTAGTATAACTATACCCTGAATTTCATTGCTACAAAATACCGATTCTTTAAATGAGATCATTAATAGAGAACATTGTTCACTCTCTTTTTTTCTTCTATAACCATCTCCTTAGTTCCTCCACCACACCCATTGAGCCTGTTCTAACTTCCCAAGGGGCATTCACTCATTCCGCCCACCTGCCTCACCCAGTCCATGAGTGCTTATGTCAGTGATAAACTGTTTGTCGATAAAAAATCCCTAATGATGATTTCAAATCTTAACATACCACCAACCACCCAAACCCCACCCATTCATTCCACCACCACTTTTGCTGCATACATGCCCACTACAGACCTTTAGCACTCCTGACGTATCTGTTAAAGGAGACACATTTGACCAATTTGAATTTCCCTTTAGAGGCGTCTTCTTGTGACGCCTGTGAAGGGAAATGCAGACCTGATTGCTGCTGAGGAGCATAAAACATATAAAAGTGCTTATTCATCTTTTCATGATGTATTATGAAGGCTGTAGAGAATTGTATGAAATCATTCATTCAAAAGCATATTGAGTCCCAACTCGGTGGAGACAGCAAGATAGTAAGAACTAAGACCTGATTTTATGGAGTTCACTGTCAAGTGAAAAAAGACAGTCACAGGCTAAAAATAAAACGTGGTAAAGGCTATGAGAGTAGGTGCAGGATACCATACAATTTCACATTGCTTTGCTTTTTCCTGCTTTTCCATCTGGTCCAAAGGACATTCCACTTTAAATTTTAAACTACGGTTCATCCTATGTTATATTTTGTATTTGAACATCCTTATTTATGCCCCACCCTTCCTGAAAGAAGCACTACCGTGTTTCCCTGAAAATAAGACCAACCAGACCATCAGCTCTAATGCATCTTTTGGATCAAAAATTAATATAAGACTCAGTCTTATTTTAATATAATATAAGACTGGGTCTAATATAATATAATACCGGGTCTTATATTAATTTTTGCTCCAAAAGATGCATTAGAGCTGATGGTCTGGCTAGTTCTTCTTTTCAGGGAAACACGGTACTTCCTTTGTACTAATAGTAACCTTTCTGTGTATTCTATTAGGTATCCATATTATCATATGGTACTAAAATCATGTTTACATATCTCCTTCTTTCATTGAGTCCATGAACTTGAGATCATTTTTATGCAATTTCATATCACTTGTACCTAGTATAGTACCTAGAAAATAGTACATTTAAATACACATTTTTTTGAGTTCAACAAATGCTACTAGGAAAAACCATGGAATACTTATAAAAGATGTGATCTTTGGACATGAAAGAGGGAGAAATAGACCCAAGAATGAGAACAGTGTGTTGAAAGGCACCAGGTCCTGGGAAACACAGAATTGAGGCAGGGGTGGGGAGAAGGAATCAGTGTCTCGGTGTTTCACACGCATGTGACAGCTGAAAGGAAGGAGCTGTGGGAGTTTAGAAAATGAGATTGCTGAGGAAGTTTGGGTAGATAACAAAGATTTTCAGAAAGCAACATTCTGAAAGAAAATGTATTTCAAAGCACTTGTCCCTCAAATTTTTAAGAGTCAGAAAAAATAAACACGTTTTTAATGCACAAATGCTATTACTATTTTGGGGACCTCGAAATACCTAAAACACATCCAAGGAACCCTGGACAAAAAATGCTTTTTTTGGCTTTTGCTTTCTTGGTAATTGGAAGTCATGAACGGTTGTGATGTCACCTTTGGTTGCAGAGTAAATCTAGTTAACTAGTCTAACGCTCAGTGGAAAGAGAAGAGGCCAGGAATCCAGACACCAGTTGAGTCTGTGAAGTCACTCAGAATAGAATTGCTTGGTCTACAGTTTTTAGCGTCTTCATCATCTTGGGCCAGGGCCATCTCCCTATAATACTAATCTTTTGGTTTCCCTTAGATGGAGCTCCTTGGCTCAGGTGCCATTTATTTAGTCATGCATGTTTTTACTGTGCTAAGTAGAGTACTTTGTGCTAAGTAGTCATCATTCAATAAATACGGTTAGAGATGGGGAAAAAAAAGTGCATCTGAACTAATAGAAATGAGACAGATCATATATATCTACTTTTTCTCTAGAGAAATTATTCTCCAAATTTATGGTCAATAGAGCAAGGTAAAGATTTCATCTTTTGCATGAAGTTATAGAAACTTTGCAGCAAGTAACCATGCTGACCTCTCGGGCCATCAGCAAACATGTCATCATTCTGCACTTCCTCATCCATTGCAAACATAGCCTCGTTGAGTACTATGGTAGGCAGGTTTCTGTTAGGTTGTTGCAAAAGTTATTGTGGTTTTAGCAATTATTTTTACCTTTTAAACTGCAATTACTTTTGCACCAACCTAATAGCTGTTTCCCATCGTGGTTGGTCTGTGTGAACAACAGAATATAACAGAAGTGATAGCAAATCACTTCTGAGACCAGGCTGTAAAACTTGTTATGCTGTCCCTCAATAGATAGATAGATAGATAGATAGATAGATAGATAGATAGATAGATAGATAGGAGATAGATAGATAGATAGATAGATAGATAGATAGATAGATAGATAGATAGATAGAAGATCGATACATATAGCAATGTCTACACCTATTCCTATATCTATAGCTTTGATCATAAGCACTGGGAAAGTCAACTGGCGTATTGAAAGGAGCCGCCCACATGGAGAGGAAAGACAGCTTCTAGCCAACAGCTGTGATGAGGACCCAGCTGCTAACCACCAGGCTGAGTGAGCCAGCATGCATGTGGACCCTCTGTCCCCAGTTAAGCCTTCAGATGACTACAGCCTTGGCCAATATCTTGCCTCAATACCTCCTGGTTCTCCTGAGCTAGAACCACCCAACTAAGGTGCTTCCAAATTCCTAATGCACAGAAACTGTTTCTTGTTTTAATCAGTTAAATTTTGAGGTAATTGATATACAATAGATAGATAATATAACCGCAGCATTTTTTTGCTCTGAGGCCAGCTCAGAATTTTTTTTCGGCTTTGTAATCCAGGCAGCCACCACCAATCCACTGATGTTGGCAGGGGTCAAAACCCACTTGCTAGCCTGTTTTGAGCAGAAGTCCAAGGTGTGTCCCCATGTTTTATACCACCACTTGCTAATGACTAGGTTGTCTTGCCACTGGGACTTCTATCCCACCCGCCCATCCGAATGTTAGGAATCTGTGTATATATAATCTTAGCAGAAAGGGGCTGAAAAAGCCACAGTCTGGGTTAATCGAGGTCAGAATGGATAAGGGCAAAGGAATCCTTGTAGTTCAGTCCTTCATAATAAAAGGCCATATAGAGGGTTGGAAGGTAAATCTTATTGTGAAAAGTCTTGTGTGTTTCCTGGAGTGTTCTAGTTATTCAACTTTTAAGAAATGACTAGTCCATAAATGCTGCCATTCTTAATCAGATTCTAAAGTTTGTCCAGTTCAGCATTCTATCTTCAATAACTTGAATGGGTTGCTGGTGGGTTTGGTTGGGTATGAAAGCCAAATATGATGCTAAACTCAGAAACTTAAGAATGTTTTCTATTTAAGTCTCACTTCCTCTTCACCTCCTGCTGTGCATTTTTTTCATAACTTTATGTAAGCTTTTCATGAAACCAGTTATTGTTTTCTCTACACTGATCTTAAGAGTTTTTTTTTTTTAATGTATTAAGGTAACTGGTTAACAACATTATATAAATATCAGCTGTACATTATAAGTGTATGTCTATACTCTATTTCATGCTCACCACTGAAGGTCTAGCTTCCTTCTGTTACCATATATTTGACTCCCTTTATCTGATTCACCCTGCCTTAGCCCCCTTACCCTCTAGTAACCCCCATTCTATTGTATGTTTCTATGAGTTTGCTTTTGTTTGGTTAGCTTATTTGTTCCTTTTTTGTTTTATATTGCACATATGAGTAAAATCATGTGGGTTTTTTCACCTTTTCCGTCTGACTCATTTCACTTAGCATAATACCCTCAAAATCCAGCTATGTTGATGCAAATGGCAATATTTCATTTTTTATGGCTGAGTAGTATTCCACTGTATATATGTATACTACCTCTTCTTTATTCATCCATTAATGGACACTTAGATTATTTCCATATCTTGGCTACTGTAAATAATGTTGTGATGAACATAAGGTACATATATCTTTTCAAAATAGTGTTTTCATATCCTTCAGACAAATACCCAGAAGATAAGAATTCTCTGAAGCAAGAGTCGTTATGCAAAAATATTAAGTGGAATATCATTTGATTCAGGGGTCCCTGGGTATAGAAACTATGGAATGTTATTTTTGGAGATTTTTGTGTTTTGTTCCAAAGGATTCTTTCATTATAGAGCTCATTAAATAGAAGTTTTTAAGCAAATTCATTGGGGGTCATGAGATTGAGGTAATAATGCAAGCCAGGTTTCTTATTATGATTTCTACATTTTTGCAAAGTAGAGAAAATTAGTCTCCATACATTACAGAAACATTCAGTAAATTCATGGATTCAATGAAAACTAATTCAAAAACAATGAGTTTATTCATTCAACAAACTTTGAATGCCAACTTAATGCTGTAAATACACACATGGTTTGCATTAAATAAATATTTAGTGATTGTAGTTGAGAAACTGGAAAAGTGGGGGAGGGATTTAGTAGATTTCCTTATAAGAGCAGAAAATAATATACAGGGGAAAAGGAGACAGGGAAATGGTTTTGTTTGTGGTAGACTGAGTGATTTTGAATTATAAGACTTTATATGGAACTCTGATAAAACCCTGCGAAAAAAGACTGATATAGTTAAGTAAAGGAAGAAATGATATTTATTCACTCAATTTAGGCTGGAATAGGTGGGAAGAGCCTTTAAATTATGAATTTTGCAGCAACAAAACTTACCGAGGCCGCTTCTTAAAGCCCCCGAGAAATTACTATGGTTTTCATCTTCAGGTCGACATTGGCTTTGAATACCATCAGCCTTAGAGAGTTTGAAGTTTCTTCTCTGTGCTCTCATTCCTCCCTCTAGCCATCAAGTGTTGAAAACCTTTTCATTTCAGAGACCAATTGAGTATGTTGGCCAAAGAGAAAGTTTTTCACTAGACTCACTTCTCTATTTTCTTTCTGACGCAGAAAGTTGGAATCAGACCTCTGGCCAATAAGATGGCATTGACAAATCCCTGTGGTGGCCAGCACATAAAACATTTATACTCAGAGAGAGTTAGACTAAGTAGTCATCAGAGTATTTTGCAGCGTAGAAACCAAACACCTCTCTGAAAGAACAGAGCATGCTCACGAAAGCTCCTCTGTATACATTGAAAAGTAAACTACAATTTCCATAGTAGAAAGTTGCTTGATGCTCCTTTGGTGCTTGCCAGGGGCCTCCTTAAATCACGAGTTACTTGTTTGAAGTGAGGGAGAAATTTTTTTTTTTTTTTTTTTTTTTTTAGATTGACTTTCTTGTTTTTGCCATTATCAAAGACATCCATTTCTGGATAGGAGGGGTAGGTTTCCACTAGTAGGCCAAGAGTTCTTCTCCTAGAGAATGAAGTCCTACGGCCCCTGACCCAGTGGGTGGGAGTTTTGAGCAGAGCCTCTTGTTTCACCACTGCGACATTGTTTAGAATTGTGGAAAGCAGAGATGAGTTCTGATGTTGGAGACACTCAAAGGAAAGCAAAGGACAAGGGGAAAAGTGCAGTGAGTGTAGCACTACTGACCCTAGACAGGCTTGGCGGATACTCCTGGCCCAGCCTCGTTTCCATGGCCTCTCCATCAGCAGCAAGGGGGCAGAGAGGGCTTTCCTTTTAGTTGAAAGCAGAGGGTGAGCTGAACAGGCAGTTCAGAGGGTCATTAGAAAGCATCAGAGGAGGCAGCCTCATGATGGTAATAAGACGGCTGTGAGGAAATAAAGTGGGCATTGATCTGCACTATCGAGTGTGACATTTTAACCGAAGCTAAAAGCCAAGAGCAAATCTAGCCCTCTTATTCATCTGCCTGCCTGTTTTAGTAAATTGTCTTCCCCCTCCCCCAAACCACTGGCCTCAGAGGTCACTTCATATTAGCTAGCTTGTTAATACTGAGGCAATCAATACTTAATCAACAAGTAATGGGATTTTGCAGTCATCCTGTATGATCTTTCAATAAAGCCCTGAATCCATCTCGGCCCATTCCAAGCCTGACGAAAGGTGTGCGGTTGCAGCAGACCCTGGATTTGATGGTCTGATGCTCTTTGGCTGATCTGCATCTTATTAAGACACCAGGCAGCCACCGTCCTTCACCCCTTTGTTTCCTGATCCCCACAGAGCGCAGCGTGGCACGGAATCCAGGCATCTAAGATTTTACATGCATCAGTAAGAAAATTCAGATTTCTTTACTGAATAGGGTTCAGGACTCTTTGGTAGCATTACACAATTTAAAAATGAATAAAGAACTGGAGAAAGGAGAGAGGCAGCAAACAGGGGAATTTAAAAAGGGAAAACAGTTGTTTTAATATATATTAGGCCAGGAAGCTGGAATCCCCATTTGTCCCAATTATTGAACACTGGGCTGCCCAAACTCTTCTCCGAATGGACTCAATGAATGATGAGGAGAAGGGACACAGGACTTTTCATTGGCTCTGGACATCCAAAGAGGGGTCCGATGAGGCCACCTGGGTACTGCCATATGGAAAGAAATTGGTTTTATGACACAGGACTTAGTTTTTAGTACTTCCTTGGTATATATTGATGAATATGGGTGTTTGCTGCAATGGTCTTCTGTAGATGTTTAAAGGGGTCTCGCAGTAAAAGGGAGGGGGGCCTCCCAAAGGAAGGCCTTCTGCAGTCCTCACAGGACCCCTGAAGCACGAGTCCCTTGGTGAATTAACCACTTGCCATTGTCTCACCTTTAGACCTTCAGACTTGAAAAGTAAATCTTGACAGAATCTGACTCCGTGCTGCCAATTCATGCTAGTAAAGGTGAGTAAATGAATAAAACTGGAATGCTGATTTATTAACACAATTTTCAGGCAAATAACCTACCCGGCAACTGGGGGCAAACACAAGGGTCTTGCCAACATATCCTTTCCTATCAGAAAAGAAGCTGTATTCTTAAAGACCGATTGGCAATCACAGAATTACAAAAAGAGGAATTATGAGATGGAGGTGATATGAAGATTTAGCAGCAATAGGATTTAGCGCTGTGATACATGCAACTCCACAATCTACTCCGCAAAGTTTGCTATGTGTCTGTGAACACCCTACCCATTACATGCATTATTTCATGACAGCCTAAGAAAATAAGTATTATCAGTATCCTCATTGCACAGGTGAATATATTGAGACTAAGAAAGTGGTTGAATTGCCTACCCAACATCATGGCAGCGAACATATAGGAGAGCAGAGTTCTGAACTCACACAGACTGACACCGGGGCGGTGACACAAACCACTAAGCCATATTGCCTAGGCTCTGCCATTTACTAGCTGTCTGACTTTAAACATGGCCCTTAAAATTTTTAAGCCTCAGTTTTTCTTACTAATAAAATGGGAATATAATCATGTCTATCTTATTGGATTGAAAATTAAATGAATTATGCAATTAAAGCCTTTAGCATAGAGTTTGGCTTAGAGTAAACACTCACTAAATGTTAATACTATTACCATGACATTGTAGCATTATATTCGTATTCATATCGGCTTGATACATTGTCTGCCTTCTTCTACTCTGTTTGGATGGGCTCTGCCAATATTTCTCTCTGGAACAGTTCTTTGTTTAGGGCAAAGGTTGACCTACCACTCCCCTAAATGGCACAGCCTTCCTTTAGCTGTGTTTGTGACTTCAAACATGAAATAGTACATTCTGGGAATCATAGGAGCTAGTCTATCCTTTTTGGTTCATAGTTTCATTCTTAGAGGTAAAACCAGTTTCCAGGTGCTCTGGTAGAAGCTCTGAGTAGCTAGGTGCTAGCTCAGGTATTTTGTGGTTTTCCCTTTGCATTGCTGGTGACGGCTAGAAAAGAGTACAACATCAAAAGTCTATTTTCAAGAAACTCAGTAGATTTGCAACAAAAATAGTTTTGAGGATCTTAGCAGCTGGGATAAAAAGAGAAACTCAAACGTACCATTTCTTTTCTAAAATATATCTGACTTTATGTTCAAGAGAGACAAACATGTTTCTTAACACTAAACTTTTAAGAATTCATTTTGTTTTTAAAACGAGCATTTCTAATTACAGAAACAATACAGGTTCGCCTTTTCAAATTCAAACTTTGCATACATTTCCAAAGGAGAAAGAGAACGTTTTTCGGTAACATCAGCTTCTCAGTTGATCTTCTTGACTTAGACTATTGTGATTTCCATCACTTCCTTGGTTAGATGGATCATCCGTACATATAGTGTTTGTCAGGTCACTCAGCTGCTAAGTAACCTTCAGTAGCTATGAAATCACTACTGCATGAGGCCCAAACCCACGTCCTTTCTTTGTTCAATGCAGGGCCTCTAGCATCATCATTGGCATAGCTCCCATAGTGAGAAAACCTTTGTTTCAGTTAGAGTTGGGCCTCTTTCTTCCTGTTGATGGTACCACAAGGAATGTGCCCCATCCCCCACTTAGCCTAACTAAACCACACCTAAGGTGAAGGTCCTTCCTCCATGACATTTGTTCTGAAACTTCAGTCCTTTTGATCTTATTCTTCTCTGAGCCTCTTTAGCACTTACTTGTCGATATTACATGATTGGCCTGATTATGTTGTCTCATGTTTTCTGCTCTGTTTCCTACCTGTGCATCTTATCTGTCCTATTAGATCACAATTTCCTTTATGGTAGGATCCAATCTTGGACTTGTTCTATCAAGTTTGTATGAAAGCATTAAGTGCTTGGGAAGATTTTAATATATACTTGATTAAAAAGATTGTACTTAGACGAGTAATTATTGTGCTAATAATATTAAAACTTTTTTATCGTTGTTAAGAGCTAAAATAGTACCTGTTATTATTATATGTAATAATATATAAAAATGTAATTATAATACTTGGTAAATTATTATTTACCAATCAATCTACCAGCTAAAGAGTTGACATACAATCCTCAAAAAGTGATCTAGATTATGTATTTTTGTCCTTATTTTAGAACTGAGAAATCTGAGTGTCTAAAAATTTGAGCAATTTGGCCAAGATTACAGAGCTGGGAAATGGTAGATTTGGGGTTTGAAAGCATGATTGTCTGATTCTTATTTACCGTATAATACCATATGCACCATTCTTGCAATTTTTTTTAAGTTGTTTTCTTTGTAAATTAAATCTTGATTGCCACCCTTTGAAACTGACCAAAAGAACTTTCTTTGCTTGAAAAGAATTTTACCTTTACTCTCCTCACGTGCAATCTTATTGCCCAGTAGCCTAGGGTTTTCTTCCCCCAGCCCACAGTGAATTTCTTCACCTGAACTACTCCTTCTAATACTCAAGAGAATATTTTTTCTTCCTATTTCCCAGTCTTTCTCTCATTTTATAAAACTGAATATTTAGGTCAAATTCTTAGAAAACGCTTCAGAAGGAATACTTCTTGTGCCAGCCACCATGCCTCACTCGTCTTTTAGAAAGCAGAAGTATCTACACAATAACAGATAAGTGACTTTGAAACAGTTCCCTAAAATTCCTAGAGAAACCTCTCAAAAAGGGGGCAGCTCATTTTGGCTTTGCTATAGTTATTGCAAATTGCCAAATGTGTGTATCATTTTGGGAAAGGGATGCTGGTAAAGAGCAGTTTTCTGGGCTCTACTGAAATATCTCTTTTAAAAAAAAAAAAGATAAACTTTTTGTTTTAGAGTAATTTTACATTCATATCAAAACTGAAAGATACGGAGAGTTCCCATATACTTACCGCCCTCACATGTGCACAGCCTCTCCCGTTATCAACATTTTCTACATCAGTGGTATGTTTGTTATAATTGATGAACCTACATTGACAACATCATTATCTCCCAAAGTCCACAGTTTACATTCAGGTTCACTCTTGATGTTGTACATTTTATGAGTTTTGCCAAAATGTGTAATGACATGCATCCACCATTATAGTGTCACACAGAAGAGTTTCACTGCCCTAAAGATCCTGTGTGCTCTGACTCGTCATCCCTCCCTCTCCCCTAACCCTGGCAATCAATGACCTTTTTACCGTCTCCTTAGTTTTGCCTTTTCCAGAATGTCATATAGTTGGGATCTTACAATATGGGACCTTTTCATGTTGGCTTCTTTCACAGTGGTATGCATTTAAGTCTCCTGCATGTTTTTTCACAGCTTTATAGCTCATTTCTTTTTCGACCTGAATAGTATTTCATTATCTGGATATACCACGATTTGTCTACTCATCTTCTGGGGATGTCTTGGTTGCTTCCAGCTTTCGGCAATTATGAATAAAGCTGCTATAAATATCCATGTGGAGGATTTTGTGTGGATATGCATCGTTAACTCCTTTGGGTAAATAGCAAGGAGCATGATTGGTGGATTATATGGTGAGAGTGTGTTTAGTTAAGTAAGAAACCACCAAACTGTCTTCCAAAGTGGCTGTACCATTTTGCATTTCCCCCAGCAATGAATGAGCGTTCATGTTGTTCCATTTCCTTACCAGCATTTAGGGTTGTCAGTGTTGTGGATTTTAGTCATCCTAATAGGTGTGTAGTGGTATCTCATTGTTTTCATTTGCAATGCACTAATGACATACGATTTTGAATATCTTTTCATATGCTCACTTGCTATCTGTATAACTTCTAAGCTGCACAGTCCTGGTAAACAAAGAAGGAGAGAGGTATATACTCACATTCATCGTTTCTCATTCAAACTTGAGCATTGGTTTCCCATGTTGAGCTTCACTCGGCACTGACTGAAAATATGAAGGGAGTGCACAGAAACCAACTTGTGCTATCCGTTAGGGTTACCCATTAAGATGAAAAGATTCAAGACTTAAAAAAAAAAAAGTCCTTTGTTTCATTTTTGCAAAGGTGACAACTGAAAAATTCCATCATTTCTGCTCTTTAAGAGAGACCTCTCTTTTCCTTGTAATCTGACTCTCCTGTGTGCCCCTTACTCGTAGAATATCAGTATTGAAGAAAATCCATTCTTTATTTAGTGTTTCAAATATTCTGGTATATAAGTAGCCATTCAGTTTGATGCAAGTAAATCCATCAAACTTCAAGGAGCTAGATGTCAGAGGGGTATTAATAGCAAAGATGTGATTGCATAGAGAGACTGTTCAAAAGGCAGCCATAGCAATAAACTACATGCCATGGAACTTAGTTCAGGAACTTGCTGACTCAGTTCTCTTTCCTCTGCCCCACTCACCAGCACTTTGAGTCCTTTTTTACTCCTTGATCATTGTCCAGCCTACCCTCCTTCATTTGCCTTTTAGTAAATTGTCTCTTCTTTTAGAATGAAATCTGCCTCTCACTTTTTGATGTTGACCCCAGAGAAATCAAAAGACTTGACAAATGTACTCTGGGGGGCTGGTGATCTTTAGAGTCATTTTCCTTTTGGATCCTCCCAATCCTTTCAAGATGGGGCACCAGATGCCAGCGACTGCTATTGTTTTTCCCATAGCAAAGTAAGGTTTGTCTCTCATTCTTCCTGGTAAAAATATCCAGTGGCCACCTGAGTAAATTGGCACTGCCTTCACCCTCTCTGAGGAGACCTCATGAGTACTAGTGGGTCGGCATACCAGTCACTAATTTAAGAAGGTTACCGAAAGGAAATAGGGGAAAATCCTGAGATAACTTTGAAGGAAGGATCCAAAAAACAAAAACTGCAAATGCATTCAGCTCGATTTCTTTTATGCTCTAGTCTAGAAGTCAGCACTCACTTTACTGGCTTTTCAATGACTTAGAGAAGAAACGATTCTGTAGTTTCCTTGAGACTCTAATGTTAATGCCAAGAAAAATTCAAAGGATTTAAAGTGTCTAGGCCCGAAGGGGAGCAAAACCAGCATCTGTGAGCTGTGTATTTTCCATTCCACCTCCCTTATCCCCTACCCCTGCCCTCATCCACTTTCCACCCCTACCTACCCTGCTCTGGGCAGAGAACTACAGTATGTAGACCATTTCAATCTATTCCTCACCCTCTGGCTTCTAGTTGCTTTTTGCTAATGGGAAGCACCAGCAGGAGGTCTAAAGGTGGGGGTGGGTATTTGTTCTTTAAACTCCCTTTCTGCTGGGTCCTTGTGGGCTGACTGTGTTCTCTACTGAAGACCACTGCTTCTGGTAGCCAGCCTCCTCCCCAATAATGGCCAGGCTTTCTGCGTTCCCTTACCACTTCTTCCCTTTGCCTATTCAGGCTTAGGAGCAGTAATTGATCCCAATCATTGCCAGCCCCAAAGTATTACACAAAATTGAGGTTTCCCTGCTCTTTTACTTGTCCCTTTATTAAGCTTTCTTTAATGACCCCATTTAAGTTTGCTGTTGCTGACTTTAACTGATATCATGTATAATAATAAAATACTGAGCAATAGAAAATGCTTAAAGGCTCTTAAGATCTAAATAAAAATTTTAAATTTGGAGGGCTTCCTAAAAGAAAAAAAAAAAAGAATGCCGTACTCTTTTTTAGATTCACCTTCTAACTTGAGAGAAGTGTTTTAAGTGAGCTATGAGTAGACTATATGTTTATATTTTGAAAGGGGATGGTGGTAAACTGAGAAATTAGGATGAACATCACATGTGAAAATAAATGATGCTGTGAATGGCATACTTCTCAAGTGATTATGATAAAGCCCCAACTCTTAATTTGAATAAATTGCTAACAACCCAACTTAGCACACCCATTTGCCGTAATCATTATTTTGCTGACTTGGCTCTATGTCTGGCTTGCATTTCAACAGTGAATGTAAAGCCTGTAAGAATTTAAGGGCTTTCTTGCTAAACATCTCCCTATTCACAAGGAACCCAACCCAGAAGCAGAAATCCCAATGCCTGTGGTATATTTCTAGTTGAACATTAAGAACTTTTGAAGTATGGTTTAACTCTTAAATGCTGTCAAGGGTCTTTTGAATCAGTCGCTGAAACTGGTTGCAAAGTTCAAAGGAATTCGTTTAAAAACTACAACCATTAGCCAACTGCCTTATTGACACAATGAATCATATTCAGATGGAGTGCTTAACCCCAGCATGCAGTCCCTCCTTGCTTTGTCACCATGTGCACAAGGCAAGGATATAAACCAGTCTGTGCATCAAATGAGTCTAGTCCAATCATTACCTGAGTGTCTTTCTGAGGATCAGACACATTAGCAAGCGGCATCATAATGATTTCTTTCTCCCATTTGCCACTCTTGTGATTTAGAAGATTCCATCAGTCATTAAGAAAAGAGTCATAGTCTGCGAGTTCTAGTTCTAACCTAACTCTATTACGAGCCAACCAGTTGGAGGATTTTTGAACAAGTCACTTAACCTCTGAGCTTCTGTTTCCTAATCTAGGAAGTGAAGCTTTACCAAAGTTTTTTTCCTCACTGGAGTGTTCTGGCCCTGTTCCCTTCAAATGTTTGTGGGCTCATTTCTCTGTGGTGGTGTCACACCGGCATCGTTTGAATGATGTCTGGGGTTTACTAGGGCATGTATTTGTATGCCTAGACATCTCAAGGTAGTTGGGAGAAAGAGCTATGTATTCTGAACATACATACTCAGTTCTGGTACTCTGCTCTCCAGAAACCAAACTTACCTGCTGGCTTAATACCGGCTTGACCTTCCAAGTCTGTATCTATGTTCCAGGCCAACTTTGATTGCATTTTTGGTCCAGTTGTCTATTTTTATTTGATGTGACAGTTTATAAAATGAACTTGAAGGGACTCTGGGCAGTGTTGTTTTAGCAGGGGCCTTGAACTTCCATGGAAGAAAGTCAATCATACATTCTGCATGTATCTCACCAAGATGACAGTTTGTAGATAGTGCCTCAGTCTGCGTTCCAAAGACACCTTTAACTGAGCACAGCTCCGATGGAGAGAGGGCAAGGAAAGGGAAATAAACATCTGGCAAGGCCAAGAGTGTTCTGAGTGGCAGCCAATGCCAAGCATGCCCTGATTAAATATTTCATGCTTTCCTCAGTCAGACATCATGTAACCATCGGATAAATTCACCTATTTGGCAGGACGTATTAGCAAGGGGTTATAACAGCATGTTTAAGAACATTCATGGAAGTTTGTTTTCATGTGCTTGTATGATCCATCTCGGCTTTTCTCTGCCCTCCCTTCCGTCTTTTCCTTTCTTTCTTTCTCTCTCTCTCTCTCTCTCTCTCTCTCTCTCTCTCTCTCTCTCTCTCTCGTTGTTGTTGGAGAAAAGATTTTACCCATCCTATATTGGAGAAAAGATTTTACCCACAAGGATCAGGCTGAAAATATTTTCTCTCCTTCTAACCCTGGGATCCACACAAGCTACAGGTTGAAGGTGGGCTATAAGCTGGTTCCCAAGCTCTGGGACCTTGTACCTCTGGTCCAGGAGTCTGGCTGGATGAAAGACACTGTACTGTGTGTCTGCAACTGTGGTATATTTTTTCTATTGCAGAGTTCTTAGCTATACTATTAGGTAAATAGGCTTCAGGATTGCTATATCTTTATGGTGGATTGCTCGTTATTAATATGCAGTCTTCTTAAAGCAATTAGGGCTAGATCCCCTTAAATTTTATTTTGTCTGTAGTAATAATGCTACCACCTTTTTGGCTAGTATTTACATTATGTGTCTATGTTTCCCCCTCCCTCTTATCTTTGGCCTTTTAATGTGGCTTTGTTTAGGAGATCTCTTTCAAGTAACTCATGAGTATAACTTTCTCTTTTTAACCTTGTCTGATAATCTCTATATTCCAATGTAGGAGTTTTTGTACTTACTGTGTATTTGGACATGCCATTGACAGTTACTGTGATTACTGATATGTGTTGAGTTATTTATACTATCATATATTGTGTTTGGCTTTTACCATCCTTTTTCTTTTCTTCTTCATTTTAATCTTGTTTTGAATTGAAGAGCTTCTTTCCGTTTCTCTCCAAATTTCACCATATTCTTATTTTCTTATGATGATTTGGATTATATGCATTGCATTTTATTTCACTTAATGAGTGCCATTAATTTTTAAACATATTTACATGACTATAATTTTTAAAATATAACTATAGCAACTCACTTTAAAAAAATTGTGTCCTAAGTACTACAATAATTTTAACACAATTTAGCTGCCAATTAAACATCCCACTCTTCTTGATTTTATTGTCTAGAGTCATCATTTTACTTATATTTAACCTAAAAATGAGTGTTTAAAAAAAAGCATCAATATAGACTTAAATTATCTGATAATTTCAATCACTTTCTGTGTTCTTCACAGTTTAGTTTTTCCCCTTAAACGTTTCTTATGGTTTACTTTATTTTATATTGTATTTAATTTTTTTCAGAAGCATATGTTTAGCACTCTGTTAATAAGGGCTATGTGGGGAAAAGCAATCTTCGTTTTTGTATGGCTAAAATTATGTTTATTTTTGTCCTTTTTTTCTGAAGGATAATATAGCTCGGCATAAAATTCTAGGGCTGACAATTAATTTCTGTTAATTCCTTGAAAATAAGAATTTACTACCTTCTGGCCTGTATTGTTGCTGATAAAAGCCTGTTATCAGAAAAAAAAAAAAAAGCCTGTTATTTCCTCTGGATAACATATCTTTATGGAAACTTTAAGATTTGCTTGCTTATTTATTTATTTATTTATTTACTTACTTATTTAAAATAGATGATGTATGTTGAAGCATGAAATCATGGCTTCATCTGGAGTGAAAATGCCTTCTCTTCTAAAAACAATTAATGTACATTTAAAAATGCTAATTGTCAAAAATGCAGATGAGCAAAGTAAAAGAAAAAAAATAATCCAACCATATAGAAAATCTACTGTCATGAATATTTTTGTTCAACTATGTGTTAATAACATCTTTCCAATTTAAGAGATAGCCATCTACATCACACATTATAAAGGCTTCATAGGACAAACATCTATGCTTTAGATCAAGGTACTCACTGAAACTTCAGAAAAATCACACAAACATCATGAAGCTTTACTTTATTAATATTCTATAAACTTCTTAAGGGCATGAAGAAAGGACGAAGTTATATCTATCTCGTATTTTGAGGAAATGTATGGATATAATAATGAGTAAATAATGAATAACTAAATGTACAAATAAGTGAGTAAACAAATAAATGGTTGGTCATACGAGTAAGAAAATCACTCCAAATTGCTCCCTAACATTCACATAACCCATCTCCACAATCATGTGGTGGAAAGTAATGATGCTCTTAAGATCACTAAGCATTCGAATTGTCATTGTGCCCTAGTATAGTGACAAAGTATCAAGCCACAGTATTTAGAGCTCCTCATCGTATAAAGAGTGGTTCTATTGTTGCCTGTTAGATTTCTCTGAGGTCCTGGAATCATTTAGAGGATCACTGAAGTTTTCAGAATGAGTACTGACACATTTTTTTCTAGATAAGAGAGTGAGTCCTTTCTCATTTTTTGTTTGCATGGTGACTAGAAGTGTGTGTGTGTGTGTTTGTACACACACACCTGCACACATCAAACACATTATGCAGACTGACCCCCAGCCCAGGTATTTCTGCATGGAGTTTATTTATACACGACCTAGGCACAGGAGATCTACTCCTTTCTGGCAGTCAGTTATGGCCAACAAGGTCAATATTCAGAGACAAGCATTCCGTGCTCTGAAGATGAAACATGAAGTGACACTAAAATCTTGCTTGAGTTTATTAAATCTGCAATAGAAAAGACCCTGTTTCTTAATCAGAAAATGCACCTTTATACCTATTCATTGTCTTTGTAACTAAGAGGACCAGAAAAGAGATTATATACCATTTGAGACTCATATCTCATACCAGAAAATAATTTAATGCTCATCATCAGCTGATGGTTGGTCGGTAAAGGCTAACACATTATATTTTGAAAATCGTCATTATTTAAAATGAAATAGTCAAATTTAATTTCTATCCATTAGAAATCTCTGAAAAGTAGCCATAAATCTTAGAATCGCAAGGACTCTCAAGAGAGCATCTCACTCAGTGTCTCATATTCATTCACGTAAAATGTTATTAGTCTTTATTTCCACTATCATTATTTAATAACACTGTGTTTCAGGCATTGTGCTAGGCCCTGGTGAACAAAACACAAATCTTACCTGCTAGTAACGTTAGGTCCAGTATTTCACAGACGAGGAATCTGACGTGCTTTATGTGATGTATAGAGTCTTGCCTTTAGACATATAAACAATCAAGGATGGAGAAAAGGTTAGAACCAATTCTTCCTGTAGGTGAATGGCCTGCAATCTGCTTTACACAGAGCAAATTCTACATATATTAAATGCCATTAATGTGATATTTTTAAATGGAGTTCCAGGATATTAAAACAGAAGTAACCTTAATGTTCAGCTCCAGTATTATTTATTCTAATAGTGATGGTTGTTAACATTGAAATAGCCCTCAATAGTCCCAGATATAGTCTTACTTTTTTATATTTATTAAATAATTTACTTCTCATAACAACCCAATGGAATAAGCTTATTAATCCCATTTAACAAGGGAAAAAGGAAAAAAAAAAAAAAAAAAAACCTTGGGCACTAAGTTCATAAGTAATTTGCCCCAAGTAACAGAGCTTACTATTGGCAAAAGAGGATCTAATAATCTGGCTCTTAACCATTCCACTATCTGGCCTCTTAGGATTATGATCATTGATGTTACAAAAGTAAAAGTATTCAAATCATGGATAAATAATAAAAGTCCCCTTCTTGCTACATTTCCCATTTTTAAAAATTCTTTAAAAAAGATTTATGTTTTACATCCCTATTAATTAGAAGACCTCATTTCTTGACTATGCCATATAAAAGGTTATACTTGCGTGCAGTAGGTCCCATTTCTCTTTGAAAATGGGTACTCTTTTAGCATTTAAAATTATCAGACCCCCACTTACCCAGTTAGGTACTCATACATTTCTCATTGTGCTCATAGATTTCTGAATATCTTACAGTACTTCACAATCCTCCAGATTATCATTGGATTTAAAACATTTGAAAAACAGAGTTATGTTATTTGTTCTACATTTTTTTAACTCTGTGTTTCAGTATTTGTTCTCTATAAGTGGCTCTACAATTTTTATCTGCAATAAAATTTATCGTTTCCCTTCAGTTTTTCATACTTTGGGATGGTGCCACCAAGAAAGAGAACAAATCCTAAATCTATAGTGAAATAGAAACATTTCACCAGGAAATACTTTATTTCATTTTTATCTTTCATATTCATATCTCTCATGAAAATGAGTTTCACAGTTTTCCTACCTCTTACTCCCTGTAACTCCCACAACAAAGGAAAGGAGGGAGGGAAGGAAGAAGAGAGAGAGAGAGGGAAAGAGAGAGAGAGAAGAAGGAAGGAAGAAAGGAAGGAAGGAAGGAAGGAAGGAAGGAAGGAAGGAAGGAAGGAAGGAAGGAAGGAAGGAAGAAAAGAAAAAGAAAGGGAGAGAAGCTCTTTGGGATATATGTACATAAGTATCACATCGAACACTAGATTGTGCTTTTAGACCTTAAAATTGAAATTTATAAAAACGTATACTCTCTATAGTTGTAGGTTAAAAACAAAGAACATACTGTATTTTGAAAGGAATTGACACTATGAAAAAGAGAATGGCAGGTTGATTTGCCGATTTTTATGACTTTTACACAGAGGACAAGCCACAGTTGGCATTGAGTAAGGCACATAAAACTTGGATAGAACACCTACAGTCTTTCTGACATAAAGGAACAGAGAAAAGAGTTTGACATAAATGTATAATCTGGAGAGCAAGTGTCCATCCCAGAAAGGAAAGAGGCAGAAAAGGAACTCCAATTTCTGGGCACAAATTCTGCCCAAATTTCTGCCTTTACCTTAAACTGTACATGGTAGAATAGAGTCCAGCCAAACATTAAAGAAAACTGAACTAGAATTTGAAATACAGCCCAAGAAACAGAATTTTTTGTTTGAATTTGACCAACTTAATTGCCTTCTAAAACAAACAATACAATTTATCTTTCTGGAGGTATATAATAGAATTAATGTCTTCATAACAAAATATTTGCAATATTCACAATATACTTCAAAATTACTTGATATGCAAAGAACCAGGAAAATGTTACCCCTCTTAAGATAAAAGATAATCTATGCAAACCAACCCTTTGGTAACCAGGATGCTGGGACAGACAATTATAATTATGCACAATAATGTAGAGGACAGTATACTTGTCATTAATACAAATACAGGGTAGCTCAGGGGAAATATACAAACTGGAAATCCTTTTCCAGAATTGAAAACTATAACTTATGAAATAAAAATGTAACTGGATGGGCTTAACAGAAGCATGGAGACAACAAAGGGAAACTGAACTTTTAGACAGGTCAATAGAATTATTCAATCTGATGAACAGAGAGAATAAAAGATTGAAAAAACAAGCAGTTTCAGAAGCAGGTAATGTAATGACAAAAGACCAAACATACATGTAATTGGAATCCCAGGAGGGCTACAAAAATTATTTGAAGAAATAATGGGTGAAAAGTTCCAAAGTTTGGCAAAAGACATAAATTTTCAGAATCAAGAAACTTAGGATACCCTAAGCCAAATAAATATGAAGAAAAAATATGAGTATGATGTGCATAGGTACACCATAGCCAAACTACTGGAAACCAAAGATAAAAAGGAGACTCCATATTTTCAGCTGGATATATGGTTGCCTGAAATAAAAAAAAAAAAAAAAAACTACATTTCCCAGCCGCCTTTGCAACCAGGTCTGGGCATGTGACTAAATGTCAGGGAAAGTGAGGCATCCAATTCCTAAGATGTGTCCTTAACCAAGAGAGATGTGCGTCTTCTTCCCCTTTTATACCTTCCTGATGACTGGAGTGTGATGTGGTGATAAGTCATCTTGGACTGTGAACAAGACTAATACCCTAGAGATGGCAAAGTGACAACTGAAAAGGAACCTGGGGCTTCTAAACCACACAGTACCATTCTGGATGACCTCATGGAGCAGCAACCCCATACCAACCTCAGAATACTGTATGAGATAGAAATAAACTTACATCTTTGCACTTGGGAGAAAAATGAAATTTTTGTCTGTTGCTTTTGATTTCCTGATCATGCAACTAAACCTATATCTACATTGATACAGCTAAAAACATTTTGCATCAGTGTCAGGGCACACGTTACATAGGGAAGAAAGCAAAACATGAGTAAGTCAGAAGTCTGGCAAAGAGGTAATTAGATCCTTATTAAATTTCTACTTTAATAAGGTAAGAGGTTATTAGTGGAATCAAAGTGCTATTCTCTTTGGTATTTTTCCCAAGCTTAATGTAAGTAATGCTTTGTTAAATGGCTCAGAGGAGTTTTCAATCAATCAACTTCAAAAAACAAAGGAAGAAAGTCATAAACATAATTGAAGGAGCCTACTGATATTTTCCATTTTCCTCCCATCCTGGCTTTGTTATAAATTAAAGCCAGTGCTTATTTGCCATCTCTCACCTGTTTTCATCTAACTTCTCCCAAAGGTTTCGGCTTGCCCTGAGGTTTCCTTATACCTCTATCTCTTTTGACTAGACAAGAAAGACTCCATTATGTCAGCATGTAGGAGATGTGACTTGGTCACTCCACTTTGTGTTGGTGTAGAATGGTGGTCCCCAGGGGTTGTGGATTATCATGCATTCTTCTGCATGTCTGATTGGACTGGCTCCATTCTCACAGGATTTTCAACTCTGCCCCCAACTGTCCCCAGGATTGAGATAGCTGCCATTTAGTGATGTTGCCCTATGGGAAAGCAGGTACCTCTTGCATAAATTTTCAGTACAGATTGTTTTTAAGAGTATAAAAGAGCCAGTATTTTTTTTTCTAAGTATCAACAGTGACATCTCAATGTACCTATAGAGTTTATCTAAATACTTTGTCTAACACACAGATATCCACATATCTGTCTCTCTGTCTCTAAATCTATATCTATATTAGACAAAGTGCTTAGGAAACAAATTATTCATTTAAGTCTGGGCCTTAAGGTAAAACACTTCATTAGGTCACTTTAGGTGGCTGAAAATCTATTGGTGAATGTGTTTCTCATGTTTTACGATTGTTGTTAGTTGCCTCTCTTAAGGATAGCCAGCTTGCTCTCATATGCTCTCACGTGGCTTCTTTGTCAGCTGCTTTTGATGCTCTAAAGATCAATATTTTAGTGCTAAATATCAGGCTGATTTGGTGTCAAGGTTTTCCCACTAAACAGTGCTGCCCAACCAACACCTCCTGCGAACACGTGTCCGAGGAAGCGAGGCTTTTCTCTGAGTCTATGTAGCACTTAATTCCAATGTAAATTAAACACAAACAGGAGGATGGCAGCTTCCCAGCTTTCCTCGTGTCCCATAGTTGTGTTATGACCAATCAGGGTACTTTGGGCGCCTTGCAGGTTGCAGCCTCTTCCCCTCCGTCACCTCAATAAAATCCCTGTGACTCACCTAGTGTGGCTTCCTCACGCTCACAGTTCTGGTTAACCTTCAAAGTCATCACATTCGCTCTAATGCACTTTGCTTTTCAACCCATGCTTAAAGGACCTATCACTTTTTTATGATTATAAAGTTAGCATAATGTACTGTGGACCAACAAAGGATAGGTATTCATCAAAAAGTGGCGAATCTCATCAGATTTTTGTTTTTCAGTTAGGGGTTCTGAAACTTTTTTAGGCCATTTCTTAGCAGAGGCTTGAGCGTGACAAGGTTAAATTGCACAGACGCATGAGCCTCAAAATGAAAACAGATCCTTATTGTTAGAGAGAAGTACAGAGTATGCCAGATTCTGCAGAGAGGAGGCTCTGGTAGAATAAGAAGTCCATGTAGGAGGTACCTGCATTGTAATAGTTTGGGTAGAACCCATTATAGAAGAATTTATCAACATGATTA
This sequence comes from Rhinolophus ferrumequinum, assembly GCF_004115265.2. Lineage (NCBI taxonomy): Eukaryota > Metazoa > Chordata > Mammalia > Chiroptera > Rhinolophidae > Rhinolophus > Rhinolophus ferrumequinum. Next base: position 29,601,354 of record NC_046296.1, on the reverse strand, counting down.
ATATCCCGAAATCTAAGAGCAGAGGCAGCAAGTTGGTATCAGGCAAGTACTTCAGCAGTAGCAAGAAGTGGCGATTCGGATCTTGTAAAACCTCCGTCCTGTGAGGAAGCAGAGGGTGAGCTGTCAAGCCATCCGGAACAAGGCCCAGGCCTACAGAGACCTTACAGAATGTGCTTCCCAAGATTTCTTCCACCGTTGAAGAGTCAGCACAATTGGGGATCTCAGATGAGTGGCGCCTAGGAATACGATGCCTCATCATCAGAACAAATTCAGTGGCATACTTAACACAACAGAGACTTGATGCTGCGTCCCAGAATGTGGGACTAATGCTTCCTCAAGCTTCTTTCCTACAGTGAGGGTTCAACCAAGAACTTACTAGTAGTACTGAGTTTACAGATTGAATCCAAGTGGCCACTTGGAGGAACAAGATGTCTATAAACAAGGTATGATTAGGCATTTTCACAATAATCTTGGTCACAAACTTTCTGAAGGCCATTATGTATATAGAATAATTAGGAAAAATGGAAATGTATGCTCATTAGACTTAGGTGAAATTTTCAGTGACTTTGTTCTGGATGTTTTCTTCAACTATTTGTTATCTTTATGGAAATTAGCTATTAAGTTTCTAGTCCGTGCAATGAAGTGTTGCAGGAGCTTGCGAAGATACAACTATATACAGTATTCTCATATAGTTAAAGGCATAAGATACATGTGTAATGAGGACAATAAACCACATATAAAGAATTAAAAGTAAGTGTCAAATAGGAGATGCAGACAATGAGTCCTACTAGAATTCCAAAGAAAGAAGAGCCCCTTTGAGCTCAGATGTGCAGAGGCAGAGAAGACATAAGAAGTTAGCCTACATCTCTAAGAGCAGTAGGAGCTTAGAAGTTGAAGATTAGGCGACGTGTATGGTTAAAGACAGAGTATATGACCGTTACTGTTATAGGTTGAATTGTGTCCCTTCAAAATGCATCTGTTGAAGTCCTAACCCTTAGTACCTCAGAATGCAACCTTATTTGGTTTGTTTAGATGAATTAGTTTAGATGAAGTCATGCTGGAGTAGAGTGTGCCCCTAATCTGATATGACTGGTGTCCTAATAAAATGAGAAATTTGAATACAGACACATATATACATGGAGAACACCATGTAGAGATTGGAGTTATGCTACCACAAGGCAAAGAGCTACCAGAAGCTAGAAAAGAGGCCTGGAACAGATCTTTTCCCAGCACTTTCAAAGGAAGCATTGCTCTGCCATTACCTTGATCTCAGTACCTAGGCTCCGGAAATATGAGACAATGCATTTCTGTTGTTTAAGGCACTCAGTGTGTAGTACAGCAGTCATAGGAAACTATTATAATGACCAGAAGTACAGAGGCAAGAATGTATTGAGGAGATCCTAGGGAATGCTAAATCTATAGATACTGTTACTATCCAACACATTCCAAATGCTTGTCACATGCTTCATGTGCATATTTTTTCCCCATATAATCCTCACAACCACTCTGTTAGGTAAGCTTACTATCATCCCATTTTATAGCTAAGGAACAGAGATAAAGAGTGCTTAATGAAAGTGCCAAAGGTCATACAGCCCGGAAAGTACAGGGCATTAGTAAGAGATACACTGAAAGAAATGAACTAAAGTGGGACACATTGTGGTGCATCTTTTCATGTCTATCATTGATGCATTTCTCTGTACCACACACAAATCACAGACTAGCAAAAATACACCATTGAGGAAAATAGAGCCACCATGTTTTATTCTTAGAAGAGCCCAATAAAATGGTCCTGTAATTCTCTCATTTTATTTAGCAATGGGAATTAATATCCAAAAGAAAAAAAATTGCATAAAGCCAAACAGCTAGTATGACTTATCAGTAGGGACCTGCCCTGTGGTTCTCAGTCCACATCTTTTCAATCCTGTGCAAATAACATTGACCAGCAAGGTCTCTGGGACATGTGCCACATTTTCCAGCCTTTTCTTTTATAAAGAGATCAGCAGAGTTCTCCCTGGCTAGAACTTACCCAGGTCCAGGGAGGAGATTGCCAATCAGTGATGCCCTGCCCCGAGTTTTGCACCCACTCTGTGTTTGGACAAAAAGAAAAATGATACCCCTTCTCTGAATTGACACATCACTCTTTCTCCAAGCATGCTAAGTGCTCCTGCCAGGGCTTCTTGGTAAATATTTACCTTGAGTCACCACAGGCCTGAAACATCCACTGTCCAGAGAAGCAGAATGGTGATTTTGGACACTTGGAATCTGGAACCTGTGATGAATAGAAATACAACCTTAATGCTGTCAGAGTCTCTAGTCTGCCAAGGGAAAATACTTTATACTGCCACAGGTTTGACCTCCAACAGCCTTAAAAGGCCTCACATACTCAAAGGTGCATTACCAGGCCTTACACTAATTCATCATGATAGCTAAAGTGCTCTGTGTAAACCACAGGAGATTTGAGTCCCCTGGGCATCCAGGAGTCAGCATTAATTGCTTGAGTTTAGCATAGAAAACCATAAGTGAACATAGGGGAAAGATATTTGCATATCGTTTGCAATAAAGCTTAGAAGTGGTTCCAGATGTCTCTGCTGAAACCTCCCCAAAAGTTTATCCAAGGTTGGGACTCGGCACAGGCCAATCTAATAGAAATTTCACCCAGCCTTTCTCTTCTTGCTCTGTTTCAGAGTTTGCAGGTTGCAGTTAAGAATACACAAGACAAATTTTTATTCTGAGCGGGCTGGACATGATTAATTAATTCACTTTTGAAATAACAATTGCAGCAGGGAGGGATCAGCTGAAAGCCTTAATTACATTAGAAAATATGCCTCACTGTCGCCTGCCCCGATCCAGGGTCCAGGACACATAATTATCATAATTTTCAAATTTTATTATTATTACTTGGAAAAAAATTGATGGAGAGCAGACTCTATTGATTTAGCTACTTGAAAGGAGTGGCCAAGTCACATTTGAACCTTCGAAGAGATGATTCCCCAACTTGCTTGTTAGAAGCCCCCTACCTGGGAGAGCATCTACTAGCTGTTTCTAGCCTGAGCTATTAGTACTATTTGTCCAACAGAACTAGCTGCTCAGTCCCTCTCTTCTCCTTTGTGCCGAGAGGGAAATGCTCAGGTGTGCTGTTGCCAGAGTGATTAGGCTAGCTGGGAACTCTCCTTGGACAGGAGGTTGGAAAGCCTTTGGGATGATGCCCTCTCATCCTTGTTAAATGACTGTGAGTGTGTGTGTGTGTGTGTGTGTGTGTCTGTGCGTGGGCTGCTGCATGCACACCTGCCTGGAGGGAAGGGATTTATTTTCACTTTTTAAAGGCCCACCGTGTTTTTAAAGAGAAAGCAAAACATTTCTGGCAATGAAGTTGGGGTCTGTGTTAAGCAGCAAAGGTGCCAGGCAGAAGTCTCAGCTGTTACCATTGGCTTTGTTATCAACTTCCTGTGTCTTTAGAGAGCCTCTGTTTCTGGGTTTCTATCTGTCACCCCAGGCAAGCAGCCCCCCCCTCTTATTCTTTGGGTGGCTGTGATGTTTATCAGATTAATGAGTTCAGTTCTTGTGTCAGAGCTAAAGTGGTGAGCTGGCAGGCTCCTGCCCCAGCCTTCCCCTTCCCTCTGGATTGTCTGCCTTCCTTTTCCCAAGCCTCCTCATTCCAAGTTTCTTTGATCCTTGGATATTAAGGAAATTTGGGGTTAAGTTAAACCATTTTGAATAATTCAAACTCTCTGTTCAAGTGGATCTATTTAAGAAAACAAAACAAATCAATTTCTTTTTAAATGAAAAGCAACAATAAAAGAAATACAAAAGACTGGTTGGGCCGAATTTAGCTTGAAGATAAATCATCATTCTGTAAACTCTCCTGTCCCAGAAAGGTATCTAATGGTTGTCTGAATAGGGGCAGCAGAGTAGAAAGCGCAGAAGATTTCAACCAGGTAACCTAGAGTCCAGTTCCTACACGGCTACTGAACAGGGCTGAGACCTGGGGAGTCACCTCATGCACCCAGACTTCAGGTTTCTCATGGGTAAAATCTGAATCATAATACCAGGTCCTCTTAGAGAACTTCCCTGGAGATGCTAGAAAATAACTCATGTTGGCATTGTTTAAAATCATTTGAATTGCTTTGAAAATGTAAAATTGCATTATCAGAATTGACTCAGCGTTTGACCACAGTAGGAACTAAATAAACATTTCTGGAAGTGAGCAGACTCGCTATTTCACACTTTAGATGAAGAAACAAGGTGGATGCTTTGCTATTCCTGAAATGACCTAGTCCCTGCCTGCATATTCCCTGAATGTCTGGGCTCAGCTTTTCTTGGTGAGAAAAAATGTAAACAGCAAACATATACACTGACGTTCCCCATATGTCTTAGAAAGAGAGCATTTTATTCTCACCCAACGAGATAGACAAAATTTATTTATATGAAGACAGTGATGACAGTTTAGAATCGCTTAAGTCCAAAGATGAAGGAGCCTAAGCGAAATTAATGTCCCATTTTCATCCCCCAACTTCATTTTCAGGAGAAGCCCAAGCTAAAAGTTTCAGTGACTTTCCTAAGTTGTTTGGCTTTGTTCCACAGCAGAGAAAGGTCTCTGATTTCTCACCTGGTCCTGTAATCACTGTGAGCCTTTTTCACCAAGCATCTGGTTGTAGAGCTGCTCTGAAGAATAAAACTTCAGAAATACTGCCCTTGTCTCAATGCCTTGCCTGACCGAGGAGAAGCCTGAGGTCCACGTGGCCTTCTACTGAGTTTGAAGGAGTTGTAGCTACCATCCCCTGGGAAGGCACACAGAAAGGATTTTTCTCCAGGGGCCCAGCAGCCCCCTCAGGACCCACGGTGGACAGCTGTTTCTTGAGAAGTAGCTGTGCAAAAACTTTCCTTTCATGGCTGCTCTGTTGGTCTCTGGGGCCGAGTTTGACGAAGCACCGTCTCTGTTTCAGTTTTCTCTGGTGGAGACGACCAGCGGCAACAATCGTACGTTCAGAGAAAACGCTCCTCTCCCTCCCATCCTCATTGGGAACATCCACTTCTCTTTTCAAGTATCTACTGCTGTGTGCCATGTGCTCCTGCCAGCATTCACTTTGCTTTCCTTCACTCAAGGGGATGAGGCAGTCTTCTTTCTGATCAAGTTAAGGGAAAGGATGGTTTTCTTCTTTGGTTTTCCTTGGTTGGATTATATGAGATCTGATAAGGAAGAATAAAGACTAAGGAAGGAAGTTTAAGAGTTGGAGCTTACTCAGGTCTTCCTCGGCGAGAGTAAGTGTACCTTTAAACAGGAGGAGATGATGTGAAGCTGGTGCATCCTTCCTTTTTAGTCAGCGGTTATTAGATTCGCCTCTCCAGTAACTGATGGAAAAATTGATTAAAGTCTTCCCTCAAAGACATAGTACCTCCAGGCATTATTATTCCAGAAGTCAGAGCTTACCCACTTTGACAAACACCATGGATACCTAAAAGGAAGAAGAATAAATGGGCCATGGGGCCCCGGGGGTAGAAGGAATACAATGGCATGGTATCCAAATCTGAACACACTGGTACCTACCACTGGCTTTGAAAATTAAAGAGTATTCTACCTAGGACTGACATTATTTGCCAACACTTCAGCATGTGGCATGACACCTGTGCACAGTTCCTGGTGTGGGAGAGTGGTGAAGAAGAGAGACAGAAATGGCTTGTGTTCCCGCTCTACAAACAAATAAACCACCCCCCCACCTTCAGATTTCTCTAAGACAACTGTTTTAATCTTTAACTTATGTACTTGTAATTGATGTTACTGGTAGTGAATACATCGGGATCATCAAAGTACGAAAAATTGTAACACGTTGAGATGGGCCCCCCCTTTTTGGAGTGTATCATGGGAAGAAGACCCATACTTCCCAGGAGGAGGCTAACTCAGTTTGTGAGTGCCAAAGTCCTCCAGAGACTCTTCCATACCTCCTTGGTCTGTAGTGTACAGTTTCTGCCCTCTCTACCATTGTAGGATTGCCCTCATCCCCATACACACATCACAGTTGCCCTCTCCTCTTTCAGTCTCACTGTGGAGATCGGTTTCAACTTGATTTCTCTGTTGGAAACTGGGAGGAGCATCACAGTGTATTTTCAGTACTACCTTGAATGATTTCCTTGCTCAGTATGGGGGACAGTAGAGTTGACCCCAGGTGTTTTGGAGGAGGAGCTCTTAGAAGATTAAGAAACACCTCAGTGAAGCAGCCAGAGAATATGTGAAGATGATTTGATCAAGTCACAGAATGAGCAGTGCCACCTCTGCTATGGCTGTGAGGCAGCAGTGAGCAGGGCACAGCTGTCTCCAAAGGGGTTCAGCAGAGAACCATGAAGTTTGACAGCTGGCAAGACCAACAGTTCTTACGCCCTTTGGTTTATCCTGAAACTGAAGAGTTGTCTTTCACTCATTTTCTTTTTAAAAATTCTGCACCTCCCTTGTCTTGAATGTTTACTGTCAACATCCTTCCTCCCCCTCCCACTCTTCTGCCCACTTTGGAAAGGTGTAAAAGAGGTACCATATGTGGACTCCCTCTGCTGACATGTTTCTAAAAGACCTTGTCAACTGGTACTAATTGTTGTGACTGCAAACGTTCATTCATCCCGGATGCTGCTGCAGCCTTCTTTTGCCTTTAACATTCTTTGGCCAATCCCATATTCTCGTGTAGTTTCATTGCCATTGAGAAGACTTCAACTTCCAGAATCCGCTGCTTCACCATCACAAAACCCTTTCCAACAGTTCTTCAGCGCATGGCCCATGAATTGTAGAACTCAGCATAACTTAGCCAAAGGAACCTGTTAGTAGGAACCCACATTTCCTTCTGTCATGAGGGCCCAGGTACCAGCTATACTCACATTGGGAATTGTTGAGCAGCATATTCATTATGGGTGGTCTATGTCTAGGAACTCCGAGTGAATTATTCGTCAAGTTATCTCTGTTGATATCACGTTGTTGACCTGTAACTCACAAGGGCACCAATCAATGCTACAACTGTCTATCTGCAACAAAACCCTTCTGGTCTGACAGACTCGCTGGGCAATATTAAAATCTGAGGAGGGAAGCAAACGGGAAGGTTTATGAAAGCAACTTCAGAACACTATTCAATTATTAGTATGCTTTTTCATAATACCGACGGTTTCACATTTTATTGAGAGACAGAATTTTTCCTAGCTCTCTTGGGAATGATTTTATTGAAAGCTTCAGAACGAAGAAGATGGCTGCATCATTTCTGCAGTGCCAGGGGTCAGAATCTTTGACTGGTTTGGTGTAATGTGCACATATAAAATTTCACTCAGTGCTTATTCATTGCCTTTTATTTAATATATAATCTGGCTAGATCCACGTTTGTTTTTTTCCATTTACTGCTTGCCTGCATTAAGCTCTTCTTTTGGCTGCTTTACTATGTATGTATTAAATTGTGTGTGTGTGTGTGTGTGGATATGTGTATTCTATTTCCTTCTATCAAGACTCTTGCACGATGGGAACACTTGCTTGCTTTTGCTCTTGTTATTCAGTAAGTCCAATAGATAGAAATGAAACTATCCACAGGAAAGCACTTTATTTGTGATAGTCATTTAGTTGAGGATGCTGTGGTTCCTTCAAAAGTAAATGCCTGCCCCTTTCCTTATCTCTCTTTCCTTTCTCTGTATTCTATACTCACCCCCACCCCATTAAAAAACATTCTCACTCCACAGCAAACAGAAAGCACTTTAAAATACGATAGATTTGTTTGAGTTGAATTATTAAAATGCACAAAACCAGATCCACAATCTAAGTTTCTAAGGAGAGCTTTCTGACGAAAAGGAGTGCCCTTTCTTCCAGGTTCTAACCAATGGAGAAGAGACCCAAGGAAAGAAATGGAAAATGATCAGTTTTACTCATGAGGGTTCAATAACTCTCAAAATATGGGACTCCTTGGTAAAGTTGGATTGGAGGATGACGTTGATTTCTGGGCCAGAATGGTTGCTTCTTATACGTCCTTGCTGAACTGATGATAACTGACTCTCAGTGAACGATTGACTTGCAGGTTAATAATTTGTTAAGCAGCATTCTGGGAAGATCAAAAATATAATATTGCCTGAACAAAACAGAAATTTATCTCCCACATAATAAAGGTCTGAAAGGAGGGAACGTAGGGCTCCTGTGGGGGCTCCACTAAGTCATCAAGGACCTACATTCTCTCTAGGTTCTCGCGTTGCATTGTAAGTGTTATGAGCTTACATTTGTGATCCAATGAAGTGTACATCCGCACTCCTAAGAGACTTTTCAGAACTTCCATGTAACACTCTCCCTGACATCTCATTGTCCAAAACTTAGTCACATAGCCATAGTGAGCTGCAAAGGAGGCTGGGTAACCTGTCTTTCAGCTAGGTAATACTGCGCCTGCCAAGCATCCGGATTCTTATTTCTAAGTAAGGGCAAAAGAACATTGAGAGGCACCCAGCAGTCCCTGCATAAGTTGGCTGTGAAAAGGTTATTTCTATAATCTAAGTCTAGCTTGTCTCCTTTCTGTCGACTCCCCATCACCTATTAAATACAAGCCAGTCTCATAATCATGACATATGAGGTTGGACAATTAAATTTGCAAACTTGTTGCAACGATGTTGCTAACCTTTTTTTTTTTTTTTTTTTTTTTTTTTTTTTTTTTTTTTTTTGATGTCAGAGGGATTATTCATTATGAATTCAAACCAACTGGACACACAGTTAACCAAGTTTACTATTTGGAAGTGCTGAAAAGGCTGTGTGAAAAAGTTAGACGACCTGAACATTTCGCCAACAATTCATGGCTCTTGCATCACAACAATGCACCAGCTCACACGGCACTGTCTGTGAAAGAGTTTTTAGCCAGTAAACAAATAACTGTATTGGAACACCCTCCCTACTCACCTGATCTGGCCCTCTGACTTCTTCCTTTACCCCAACATAAAGGAAATATTGAAAGGAAGACATTTTGATGACATTCAGGACATCAAGGGGAATACGATGACAGCTCTGATGGCCATTCCAGAAAAAGAGTTCCAAAATTGCTTTGAAGGGTGGACTAGGTGCTGGTGTCAGTGCATAGCTTCCCAAGGGGAGTACTTCGAAGGTGACCGTAATGATATTCAGCAATGAGGTATGGAGCACTTTTTCTAGGATTAGTTCGCAAACTTAATTGTCCGAACTTGTATAAGTAACACGAGCATATAATTTATCATACAAACTTGGATATCTTTGAAAGTAAAAGGGAGAACTATTATTAATAGTTCTCCCTTTTACTCTCGTATATACCAAGACATCAGGAGTATACGGACTGTCCTAGGTAAACTGAGATGTATGAACTAAGCCCTCACCACTTTTTAGATCTCATCTCCCCCACTTACTTAATTTCATTCTGTATCTACAAAAATAATTTAAATTTCCCACAAAGTAATAGGATTCTCTACATGTCATTACTTTGGCGTAGAATTCTTACAGCAGCCTATACCTGGCAAAATCCTCATTCATGTCCTCCACCTGATACTCTAGTTCAGCTATCACCCTGAGAAATCTCCCCTAACCAGTCTCTCTCTATTTATAGATGATTACCAACTTCCTCTTCTATGCTCAGTCCATTGAAAATTATTTGCTTACATGTTTAGCTTACTGTCAGGATAGGTTCGGTTATGCTATAGCAAAAACCAAACTCATCAAAATTTATTTATTGCTCACACTTCATGACCAATTCTGGTTGGCTGAGAGGCTCTATTTTGTGTTCTTTGGAGTTCAGTGTAGGATGACTCATACTACAATGAATTCGAGGTAAGTAGCCAAGTGTCTGTGTCCAAAAGGACTAGCCAAACCAGAGATAATCAGACGGGAAGTAAGCCCCCCCAAAATAGATTGGGGTTCAGCATCCTGTTTCCCAACTCACACATATAGGCCAATATTCCAGGGCCTATAAGATAAATGGTTATTGTCAAGGATGAAGGCTGGCTGAGTACTGCATTGATATTTAACATCTTGCCAGGAACATGTAGACAAGATTTGGTGGGTAAGCATTAAGAGTGAGAGAGGGAGAGGGAGAGAGAAAAGAAGAGGGAGAGAGAGGGAGAAAGAAAGAGAGAGAGAGAAAGAGAGAGAAGACATTCTTGAAAGTTCCTCAGATGGTGGGAACATAGAACACAAACCTTATCTAACAGGAAGTATGCGGCCAATAATTGAGGAATGGTCAGTTATTATCAATAAAACTATGTCCTTCTTCCAACCCATTTTTTCATGCAGACATGCCACATCTTTTCTCACCTCCTGAGGCATCAGAGATGCAGTTGCCATCTTCTGAAGAGCAGAATAAGTGAACAGCAGCTGAGTGCTTCTTTGCACACCAAGTTGGGGAGGACCGTGCATCCCATAGTGTCTCCTTGCATGACTAGAATGTCTGGGTAGGTAGGCAGCCAGTGCAGTCTGCTTAACTGTAATGACCATAAAGGAAGGCGGGGAGGCCTTTGCTGGGCAAACATCCTGCAAAGTAGAGCCGTTCTCATTAAGGCTCATTGAGGTGCACATTACTCTCAGGGAATGGAGACCAGTGATAACAATGGCAATAATATATAAACAGCCTGTAATATGTGAGCTAGTGGCCGCTGCGTGGTTTTTAGTGGCTTCTCATCACAGAATACAAAAGGCTGCTCAGGGCCAAATACATAAAACATTTGGCCCAAGGGGTGTGGAAAATGTTCCAATGATGCACACGTGCTTCAGTAAACAGAGCAGCCTCCGCTGCCCCAGGCCAGCCAAGGCCGGGGAGGAGAGGGCAGGATGGGTCCATCTGCAGAAGGAAAGAAAAGAACTGAGCAGCGAGATCTGAGGAGAGGGACACGGGAAGTAAAGACCTTGAAAGAAAACAGCACTGGGCTCTGCTCCAAGCCTGAATTTATGAAAACATTGGACCCAAACAAAATAATATGGCAGCATCATTTCACGTAGGGGCCCTCACTGTCGGGCACTATTATTCCAATTGATGACACTTGAATGAAATGTAGTATAATTGGGTTTTCGAGCCTGTGCTTCAGGCGACATCAATTGCCGTTTTTAAAAATGATGATGGTGGGGAAGAAGATTCCTTTTTCCCTTTAATGTTTTGAAGTTGCCACACTCTCTGTGCCACTTGTGCTCTACTTGGAAGGGCCATGGGACTCCTGGGAGGGTCTAAAGTGCCAGTGGCTGAGCCCATGAAGAAATATGGGGAGTCGATGGCAGAGGCAGCTAAATGTGGCAGAGGATGCAGGATTAAAGTCGGTCCCATGATACACCTTTCTAGGTCTCTCTTTTCTTGCTCCTTTTCTTCCCCATCAAAGAGTGTGCTTTTTCCCTCCTGTGGCTTTCTTTCCACCTTTTTTGCATATGATGACTGCGATCTTTTCCAGCTTTTGTATTTTTTTTCCTTCCCTTGGACTTAATAACATGACATCTATAGTAGTGAATCAGAAAAATTATTGTCACAAAAGAAAAGCCTATTCCATGCAAAATGGAGAACTCCTCCATCAACGTGGCGTTACGGATAGTATGTCTGCTTACCCTGTTTGCCTCACTGGTGTTTCCAGGTTTGTGGGGCAAGTGGAGGGAGGAGAGAAAGTTGGGGAATTTTTAAGCATCTTGTATTCTTCAGTTAAACCTGTCTGTGTGTATGTGTAAAGATTGTTTTTACATCAGAAAGAGCCAATCTGATTTTTAGACCTGCCTCCCAGTACAGGAGGAACCTGGAAAAGTGAGGAGGAGCGTAACATTCGGAACACAATTCCCTGTTGTCTAAAATACTTTCTTCCCCTACCAATGAGTGCCCTCTCCCCCTGCAATTAGTCTTAATAGAAGTAAATAAATATAATTTGTGGTGCAATCTGGAATCTTTGCTCTGAAAGTCCCTATGCCAAGTGAAAAACGGTCAAATACAGTTTAAACGAATGTTTTCCAAAAATAGCTCTTGCATATTCATGTTTCTTATATCCAGTTGAGGTTTCAGAGACTCCTCCTATATCACGTGATGACATCATACAAAACTAAAACAAATATGAAGTTGCTATGATATGGCATCTTTTCCAAAAATGTAAATTTTATCCCTAAGCATAGAGTCAGGCAGGTACTCGTTCTAAAAAAAAAAAAAAAAAAAAAAAAAAGTGAAATGCTTTCCTTCCCAATTTCATGCATCCAATGTATCAAGCATGGGGACAATTTCAGCGTTTCTAACTTAAGCATTGTGATCTGGAAGAGAGTTGTAAAGTGGCCTCTGTTTTATTCCAATTAAAAGGCTGTTGGCTAATGTGTTGGACTGGGGAGAAACACTTTCTCTCTGCCTCACTTCTCCTCTGTAAGATGAGCTAATAAGTTCTTCTTCTCATGCCCCACCAATGCCCTGAAAACAAATTCATAACAGAATCCGTCAGTCCTCATGCATGTATTATCCAAAATATAGAAGTATACCAGACACTTAACAAGGGCCTGTGCAAGTACACAAAACATCACCAGCTTTGACATTCCCTCTAAAATCACTTCCTCACATGGACCCTTCTAACAGCACACCTGATTGCGTTTGTTCTCTTAGCTATGAAAGGCAAGGATACCAGCTTCTCCCCACACCTCCCTAAAGGAAGAGGAAGCAGATACAGTCTTCAGCCTCTCTCTGCTCTGATGATGGTCTTGGATGCAGTAAATGTTGGGCCGAGGGGTGGAACCAGACTGTCATTTCTGACAATGGATTTCTCTCTTTAGAACTGTTGGAGAAACAGACCCCAGGCTGCTCAAGGGGTTCAGGGGGCTGCTGTGAATTCCTTTAGCCTCCGGAGAGGCCAACCCACAGAGCTGAAAGGGACTGTGAGAATGTTATTGCAAATTCTTAATTCAAAACATCACTGGAAACAGACTTCCTGGGATGAGGCTGGAGGAAAGGGGGCTGCTCAGCTGGGATGAATTACTGGGACCACTGGGTTGGTTTTGCCACCTAGTGGTAAGAGGCTTCGGGACCCCATGAGTTAAATGGCACAGAGCATCACGGGAATACTCACAAGAAGGAAGTTGGGTAGAACAGGAGTACATCACATGGGACCAGCAGAACCGGGAACGCATAATGTGACCGCAGCTCTCCAGACCCTAGTCTCCATACCTGCAAACTGAAAAGGATGGACTAGATCACAAAGAATGCAATTCTCTGTTTTTGCTGATAGATGACTCTAGAAACATAAGCTTGTGGCACTGCGATCTCCCCACAAATTTCTTGAGCGCAATAGAGGCTGGGCTTTAAGGTCCTGATGGTCTCTCACTTAGGGACAAGTAACATCTGAGAACAAAGATAGCTCATTCCTCAAAGTGTTTGCAATAAAGCCAGCACAAGAGGATTGAACCCATGGTGGCCTTTGGAACAAAAGTTCCCGTCCTTCATAGACATCCCTTGTGCCCTGTCTGAATGCCCTGAAAGTGAGCAGAAAGGTGGAGAAACAGAGCAGTGTAAATGATGTATCTCTTTATCTTTCTCATATCCCAGTTGCATATGGACCATGAATGACAAACAACTAACTCAATCTAATCCAGAAAGCATTAAGAGAGCTCCCAACTTCTGCAACACAGGGCCAACAGGAGACCCACCTGTAACTTTATGGAGTGAGAAATAAAACAATTGTTCTGAATTGCTGGGATATTGGCCATCTATTACTCTGCGTAAGAATGAGATTCCCCCAAATAGGATGTTGTAGGGTTTTTTTTTTCTCCCCTTTGTTAAAGGTGCTCACTGAATCTCACAACACTATAAACATATGAACATGCCATTGATTCTTTTCTTCCTGTGTCATCTTTGTAGATATTCTGATGCATTCTACTATACCTGGCATATGATTCTCCATCGCATGTGTGCAATTTAAAGGTTTTGACCAGATCAAGCTGCAGACATGCATTTTTCTGGCTAGTGTTTCTTAACTTAGTGGTTTGTTACTGTCTCCTCTTATTTTTTGGCCTAAAGATAAGTAGATTGTATGCTGCTCTTTTGGAGGGGGCTTGGGGGGTGGCGGAGGCTGTACCAGGTTTGAATGAAACTTAGGAGATCATTTAGTCAAAGTCAATCAAGTTGAGAGAAGAAAATGAATTCAGGGTCCATTATTCAAAGGAGGGTTAATTTTTCAGGGCAGGTAAGTGATCCTCAGTCACCAGCGATTGTTAACAAGAAGAATTCCAGGTAACTAGAAAAGAAATGGATTACATTGTTCAGGTAAAAGTGGCAGAAAAAAATGAAACCCATAAACTCCTTGACTAAAACCTGCTTCTGTCTAGCTAGAATGAAAATGGAGACAATGAAATCATTTTCAACAAATTATTAGTGCAATATATTTTTTCTTTTCAAGAAAAAGAAACTAAAGAATGGTTGTGGCCTTTTGTTGTAGATAGCTTTTCAGAACAGTGTAACGTAAACAGATTATCTGCAGTGTTTATTCAGTGTGAAAAAAACAGTTCCAAGAGCCCCAGGTGCTTGCCAAGATCATAATTGTACCTTCTTAAATACTTTCATTACTTGGAAGTACAATAAGCGAAGCAGGGACACATGCTTTCCATTTTCTTGTCAACAAAACACCTCCAAGAAATTAAGCTCTATTTTCTCTAGAAAATGTCTCTAGAACTGTTCAGGGATATGAAAAGGGAAGGGAGGTGGGGCTTTGGTTTAATTTCTCTATGACCTTGAAAAGAGGCATACAAAATCCCCCATCAAAAAGCAGGGTGGGGGTGGCTCAAGTCTGGGGTATAGGGTGGCTCAAAATCAGAATATTAAATCTAAGATGGTTCCTGTTTGGTTAAATGTGGATATGAAAGTGCAGAGTGTTAAGGAACCATGACTAGATTTCACAAAGGGTAGATTTTCTTTTTCTTTTTTTTGTCTGGAAGGAGCTGAGCCACACTGGAGTGTGAGGGGTGTGAGGAAACCGCAGGACAAAGCTCAGGTCATAACTGTGGAAATTCACCAAGCTGAGTCCTCTCTTTAGGATGGGTTGGAAAATGATCCACTCTACTTGTGCACTTTAGTTAACTTTTGGACTAATTAGATATCCCAAGCGCCCATAGTCTCAGGATAAAAATTCAGATTGGCATATAAACATCTGACCTCAGAGGAGGGTTTGTTCATAAGAGATTTTCTCTGTCCTCCGTCCTAACCTGTCCATTTTCCTTTCACCTTCAGTCACTGTGTTTTCACCAGCTTAATCAGGCTTCAATCTCCTGGGGTCTGTCACAGCTGCTTGTATATATGCTAACATTTACCTTCATGTGCCTCTGCTTCATTTTTCTTAATCACCTTGTGATAGTGGTGAAAATCCTCCTAGATCCTGAGCAGCCTGAAAACATGCAAAAATCAGAAAAGATACAAGTGAAAATTTCAACAATTTTTCCATGTCTCTTTTCCTCTCTTTGATAGCGGAGGGATATGCTGGCTTAGAGAAAGAGAGAGAGAGAGAGAGACACGTTATGTGTGTATAGGCAGTAAATTAACTAGAACTTGTCTAATCAAAATGGTCAATTGATTAGTACTTTTCAGCATTTGAATTTTAGGAGAAAATTCTAAGAAAGCAGGGAATTAACATAACAATCCTGGCCAACCCTTATGCATGCACTCTTTCAGTTAATTTCACACCTACCCTGCCAGGTAGGTTTCTCTAAGCCCATTTTACAGACAAGGAAACTGAGGTTCAAAGAGTTTCAAACGGGGGCCGGCAAATTATGGCCTATAGACCAAACCTGGCTCACCACTTGCTTTTGTTAAAAAAAAAAAAAAAATATATATATATATATATATATATATATATATATACATATATATATATGAACACATTGATTGACACCCAGATGTGTGCGTACTCTCTGTGACTGCTTTCTCTCTACCAGGACTGAGTTGAATAGTCAGAGCAGAGATCGTATGGCCTACAAAGCCATATTGATTATTTGCTGTTTTACAGGACAAGTTTGTCAACCTCTAGTTTAAAAAGCATCACTGTCTTCACCCAAAAATATGCGATAGTGATTAGATTTGACCTTTAACCTATACCTTTTTGATGTAAGTTAAAGGTTCTAGCTCCATACCCTACCAGACAGAGACAAGAAACAAACCAAAAAAAAAAAAAACACACAAGGTGATACCAAGTTTTCACTGACTAATCAGAATTTCAAATAACGATTTAATTTATAACAAACAAAGAAAAAACTACTCTGGTATGCTGTGTGGTTAGTTTAAAGTTAATGCATTCTTTACAAATCCTTTTTCTCTCCTGGAACTCAGGGATGACGGAGAGGTACTACAAAATCTCCTCAATCCTACTCACATCCCTATCCTTGCTAAGGGGAAAAATGGGTAATTGCAATGTTTTTTAAACTCTAATGTGCACACAAATTACCCAGGGTTTCTTGTTAAAATGCAGATTCCGATTCAGTAGTTCTGGGGTGGGGCTGAGAATTTGCATTCATAACAAATTCTCAGCTAATGCGTCTAGTGTTGGTCCTGGAACCACACCCTGGTGGAAGGGGCTACCACACTCGTGCCAAAACCCTGAACCAATAGGTTTTGGGTCAAACCTAAAGTATTCACAAAAATTAAATAATCTCTACAGATGGCCATTATCTCCAGATTAATATGTCATTTGACTAAAAGTGATAGATTCGGGTTGGTTTATGCCACTGGTTCTCAAAGTATGGCCTCAGGGTAGAGTAGCATCAACCACTTTGGGGAACATCTGTGTTTTGTGTTCTAACAACCCCTTTTGGTAATTCTGATGCTTACTAAAGCTTGAGCACCACTTGTCTGTGCTATGGATATTTAATGAGGGTTAGTCGGTTGGTTCATTCATTCATTCATTACTTGAACATCCTGTAAATCTATCTTTATAATATGTTGAGTTTCTGTTTACCCAGTGTATACATCTTTACCTAGCAAAGGAGAAAGGAAAATGGTGGAAGGAGGAAGAACACATTCTGTCATTATTCCAGGCTTTTTCTTTCACTTTAGTATGGTATAAATAATTTCATAATACCGCTGTTATTTGACATCAGTTGATATTCCAATAGCAAAGTTTCCTATTTAATTAGTAAAGCCTACTACTATGTATGCCCAATCCACATTGCGAGGTGAAACCTGACTCTGGTATATACCAGGGAAAGGCCTGGAAGTGGTGGTGGCGGTGGGGTGGTGCATTTTGACTTGTAGGACTATTAGTTCAATGTTTTATTGTTCATTCCTCTAGTACCAGGGTGCTGTTTTTGTTTTAAAAACTAACTGAGGATAAAAAAAATGACCACTTTATGGAGTTAGGAGGAAAGTCTTGTTATATACAAGTCAGACACCTTCTGGTGCCACTTCAGGTGATCTCAGCTCACTTCTGAAACTTTTGGCCACACAGCTACCACTTTAGGGATGAACAGATCTATATACATCCTCCCCACCCTGGCTTTTTCTCCTGTTGATGTCAAGGTGTGTGGATGCTATAGGACCACCGGAAACACACGTTTGTGGGGAAGCTAATGCCTCATGGAGTGAAACTTTGACCAACAGTAAGCAGAAGCCAGCAGATAAATTTTCCCCCTGCTTCCCACTAACCAAGTGTTGTGAGATGCAGCCATCATAGTCACACAAGATCTTTTTAGACTAAAGTCCAATATGGAGCAAGCAGCAACAGCTACTACCAGCACGGGCCAACCCAGTCGTATACTCTCTTTCCAGTCTCACTCCCTCCACCCCAACCCTCACTTGGCTTTCCTGGGCTTTCACTTCCTAATCATATATAAACACATACGCCATCTCTCTAAGCTCTGCTTTCCCTGAAACCTAGGCTAAGGTGTCATATTGCACCCGAACTGAGTTAAGAAACTTCTTTCTTTGCTTCATCACAGCCTATGGTCATTGGAAGTTAAACGTATCAAGGACATTTGAAAAGTAGAGGAAGGCACTTGGACAATGGCAATCAAATTGGATACAAAGAGCTCCTTGGGGGAGGAGAATGGGTAGGGTCATGTAAATTACGGAAGTCCGCACTGCTGCCTGGGCTTCGAAACACCTGCAGAGAATTGCCCAACCCACCACCCAGAGCTACCATGCCAGGATCTCCTGAGGTAGGTGATGGAATATTTATTACGTTTTTACATTCCCCAGTGTGATTCTGATGGATAAGTAGAGTTGGTAAGCATTAAGGTAACATAAAAATATCCATCAAAGTTAACAGATGTGGTTTTGAATGGCTGAGTTTTTCACTTACTTGCCTTATGACCTTGGGTCCGTTATTTGCCTCTTTGAACATTAGTTTCCATGTCTCTAAAATGGGGGTGAGATAATAACTACCTCAAAGAATTGTAATGATTACATTGGCTCATACAATACCTGATGTGCTCGACCGCTGCTGACTTCCCGGTCCCCTCTCCCTCCATTCCTTCCAGTGTCCTTGCAATGACCTCACAGAGAGTCCTCTCTAACCACACATTATCCCACGAACCCTCATTGCACATAACCTGGCTCCTCATCTTGTTTCCTTCCTTAGCCTGTTGTGCATCTCTGTTTGGGGGTTCCATTCCGCAAATGTGTCTGGATTACCCGTCTCCGCTGAGAATCAGCCTGACCTTGGCCGTATCCATAAAGCTCTCTCTTACCACGTTAGTGTCCAGCACTCTCCCCCACACTGAACTTTAGCATTGATTTCTCGGCATCCTTGTTACAACTTTGCGTATCTCTGAGTCATTTTCCAGTGAGATCACACTGTTTGATAGAAGGCATTGTGCCTCAGACGTCCTGGTAACCCTCAGAATGGCCGGCATGGCACTTTCAGCTTTGGTTACTAGTTTCAGTTGGAGAGGTTATTCTCTGTTCCTGGAGAAAACTGAGTGGGTCTGAGAAAAATGCGACCAGTTACTCCCATCCTGAATCCAGCCGAACTGCCTAACAACAGAAAAGTGTCTGTTTTTCCCTGTTTGGTTTAATGATTTTCCTGTAGATCCACATCTCTTTCTATCACAAAGAAAGCACTTTATCCTGCTGGGTAATTAATACAAATGTACAGTATGGCAAACATATTCCTGTAGACTGCTTATTTTGCTGGTAAATTACACGAAGTCCTATACAGTACACCTGGGATACCCTGCAGTTTGAAATTAGAATATAAAGTGTCTCTTGGTTCCTCCTACTTGGCCAGGATACTGGTCTGATTGTGAAAATCTTTCTAGTTAGACATGTAATAAACTGGGATGATGGCAAATTCATTTACTTTCCTTAGCTTAAAATTAATAAAGATTTTAATTCTAAGCTTAAAAAAGCCCCACCACCCTGTTTACAGCCCTCTGAGTTACGAGAAGGGGATGTGATAGGATGTTGTCTCCCAGTTGTGAATGCCTTCAAAAAACACATGCCACATCCAAATTTGTAACCAAATCCTTAGAGTTTAAGGTATTTGCCAGTAAAACTCCTTGGCCAAGCTTTAGTTCTGCGTGATGTCACATCTATATGAGCCCTGTGATAACATTAAACTGGCCACAGCTGTTTCTGATTGAAGCAATACAGGCCTCTAAACGGCAGGCCGCCCGTCTTCTCTGCCCCCTTCTTTCCCTCTTCCTGAGGGGCTTTCTTTAACAAAGGGACTTCTTTATGAACATGGTCAGTGGGCTCTAGCTGGATATTCTCACAGCAAGTTTGCAGTGATTTGGTTCAGCCTAGGCGTGGTTTTGTACACCCACATGTGGGGAGCACTCACACACATGTACACACGCATACACAGAGAAGGCCCAGAAAAGCTTTCTTCTTGATAATCGATGTGTGAATCCTCCCTAGGCCTGTGTGCTGAATTACAAAGTACAAACCTTTTGACATCTTCCTTTCGGGGGAAAAAAAAACAAACAAAAAAAAAGCAGTCCAGTCCAGAACAAGCAGTCTGTGGGAAATATCAAAACTCATCTCTTCTTGGAAGGGGAAGGGATAGCGTGAGGGTGGGTGGTATAAACTTTGCTGAAATATACCCCATCTTTTTGTTACCTAGTGTAACAGGGGTACATAAACTGTTTCTTAAGGAGCTGGATAATAAATATTTTAGGCTTGCAAGTCACACTCCCTCACAACTGCTCACTCTGCCGTGGTAGTGGGATCCAATAGACAATTCAGAGTGTCTGACCAAACTTTATGTGAAAAAGCAGGTGTTGGGTGGGATTTGGCCCACAGGCCCGGTTTGCCGACCCTGCCCTAATACAGAGCCAACTCAGAGTGTGGTGATCGGGCGCCAGTTTGATACTGTTTAGAAATGTTCCATGACATAGTACGTGCAGCAATTGAAAAGTAAATGCTTAGACACTTTTATTGCAATTTGACATCACCACAACATTCAGGTGTATGCGCATTGCTCCTTTCTCTGAAAAGAGACCAGTTGAGATATCGTTGACCTCATGTAGGTTATTGTATATGGTAAAGCTGTGTGCTAATCATGCTAAGTAGGATGCACACACATCCGTGACACAAACAGGACAAAATGGATGAATGGGTTGTTTACCGCAGACACTTGGAGAGGTTGCTCCAGCAGACCCTTGAGTGAGAAAGATGCCCGTGTGCCAATCCTAACACCTAGTGCTATGGAGCACTTGCCTCTCTTGTCAGGAAAGGTTGAGTAGGGCTTTCTACTCTACCTGCTTGAGACCCTGCAACACAGTGTCCATTTGCATTGTTGGTACTTTTGCAACAAAGGGGTCGTGCCTTTGTCTCTGGGGAATTCCCTCAGTAGCATGAACTCATGATGATGCATCATGAGGAAGGTTGGATTTTAGTTCATTTTTGGACTTGTGGTAAAAATGTGTGGTTAACGTAGACCCAAAGGGAATGGGCAAGGAGTTGCAAATAGCTGACCTGAAGAAAAAGAGAGGGAGGAAAGGCATTTCTGCTCGAACCCAGACTGTTTTGTCTCTTTTCAAACTCCCCATCCACCCTCCCTCCAGTAAAGCCACCTTCCCAGCCAGGCCTGTTTTACAAGGTGCTACTCAAAGGGTTGGCCTCACAGTTTGTAAACACATAGAAACTTATCTGGGATTTAGGGTCGAAGTCTTCAAAACCCAAAGAAAACTTTGGAAACTTAAGATTGTTAAGGAAAAGTACCAATTGCCAGATTTTGATGGGTTGGGAACATTTTAAGATACTAGTGCCATTGGATTCCTATCCTTAAAAGCCATGATGTCACCATAAAGGAATATGATGTCAGGCTGTAAAAAGATCAGAAAGCTTTTAAAAATTCCTAGGCCATGTTGGGAAGTTTATATGCAGTACTGAACAGAAAATCCAGTATTCTTTTTCTTCTTCTCTCTACCTCCTGCACAAGTACCCCTGCCAAAAGCAGGAAGGCGAGACAAGCACTGCCTGGGAATATAGCTGGCTTTTATTACTAGAACTTGTTCATTCTTTAACAGAGTTGCAGTAAAACTTTTTTTTTTTTTAAGTTCCTTGGCTTAACTACTACATGAAGTATTAAATGGTTAACCATCTCCTTTTAGAAATAGTATTTGCTTTCCATGAAGTAGGGAAGACACTTTCCCTCGCGTTGGCTCAGAGCTTTCAGTAACATGGCAGTCATTTATGTGTTTTCATTTAAGAAGACTGGAATTCTTGTCCTAGAACTCATTAAAGACTTATTGTGATTAGAAAACAGTCGGTAACCACAAGATGGCCACGGGGTTTTGAAAATTAATTTGGGGAATGTAATCAATAATGTTATAAAGATTTTGTAGGGTATCCGATGGACACTTGTCCCATTTGGGAGACCACCTCAGGGATGATGTAGATGCCTGATCACTGCACTGTACACCTGAAGCTGAACAATAATGAATGCCAACTATAATTATATATGTATATATATATATATATATGTATATATATATATACTTATAAGAAGTGGAGTGCAGCATTAGGAATGGAGACAGTGGAAATGTAATGGCTGTGTGCAATGTCAGAGGGATGGTGGATGGGGGAGGGGGGTTCACACAGTGTGAAGGATATAAATGATAAATGTCTAAGTAAAATAAATAAATAAATAAATAAAATTACCAAAAAAAAAAAAAGGAAAAAAAATTACAAATAGAATTACCATATGACCCAGCAATCCCTCTCCTGGGTATCTACCAAAAATATCTGAAAACATTTAGCCATAAAGACAAGTGTGCTCCAATGTTCATTGCAGCTTTATTTACAGTGGCCAAGACATGGAAACACCAAAATGTCCTTCGATAGATGAATGGATAAAGAAGTTGTGGTATATGTACACAATGGAATACTATTTGGTGGTAAGAAAAGATGAAATAGTACCATTTGTGACTACATGATGGATCTTGAGATTATAATGCTAAGCGAAATAAGTCAGACAAAAAAAGCAGAGAACCATATGATTTCACTGATATGTGGTATATGAATCAAAAACAACAAAAGAACAAGACAAACAAATGAGAAACAAAAACTCATAGACACAGACAATAGCTTAGTGGTTACCAGAGGGTCAGGGTGGTGGGGGGTGGGAGATGAGGGTAAAGGGGATCAAATATATGGTGATGGAAGGAGAACTGACTCTGGGTGGTGAACACACAATGGGATTTATAGATGATGTACTACAGAATTGTGCACCTGAAATCTATGTAACTTTACTAACAATTGTCACCCAATAAACTTTAATTAAAAAAAAAAAAGACTTATTGTGGTTCTCTCTCTCTCTCTCTCTCTCTCTCTCTCTCTCTCTCTCTCTCTCTCTCTCCCCCCTTCCCCCTCTCCCTCTTTCTCTAAAGACTCAGTACTAATAAGAATTTTTTTTGGTAAATAAATAATTTATATTGATACACTTTCAAAGACAACAATCTCACAGTATAATGGTACACTATTGGGTCAATCATCTGTCAAGAATGATTAAGGCACTGGAGAGACTGATTTATAAGATTAAAAGAACTAAATGTGTAGAGTTTGACTAAGCAGAGACTGGGGGGCACCTGATTTAGTCATTTACTAAAAACAAGAAGGAGTGGGACTGGAGACGAAGGGAGACTTATCTCATCCAGAAGTTGGGCTTTCACTGAGAGTGATGTGAAGAAATTCGGGACAGGAGCATGTAAGAACGGTATCACGGAAATCTTTCTGAGATTGCAATCCATTAGATGGGCTCATCTCTCAGGAGAACTGGTGTAGGTCCCACCTTCAGAGACTGTGATTGCCCAGCTGGGGAGCAAACTATACTTCAGGGAACTGTTCAGATAGCTGAGTAACTGTGAGATGGACAGCTCTCTTTTACTTAGTTCTTTATTTTGTTTTGGCAGAGTTGTTATTCTAATGTCTCAAGACTTTGAAAACCAATATAATAACAATAGCAACAAGAACAAAAAGGAAAGGCTGTAGGGGGGTGGGCCTGGGACCCATATCTATCGATTGCCCCAGTCTTCCTCCTAAGAGATGACCACTTTTCCCTGCCTTGGTCACAGTATCCCAAAACCTAATAGATGTAGGTGTTCTTTAAGTTAAAAAATAAAGTAAAGGTAAAAGTAGAGGAAGAAAATACCCATTTTTCATACCGATTTGGGGAAATACAAAATGCTTTGAACATTGTTGGGAAAATAAATTAATTCACTTGAAATTCCACAGACAAGGATGAATAATATTAACAAGTCAGTGTGCAAAGAATGCTTTCCATATCATTTATGCATTACATAATTTTCACTACTTTTCTTGTTTTAAAATTAGTTCAAGTTTGGGGTACCTATAGATTCTACTACATTGCACAGTTGGTCACCCCAAATACAAACAGAGTGTGAAGTCCCAGGTTACTACACCTGTTTAGCTCTGCCACTAAACAGAGCTCTTGGTAAGTGGTAGAATTTTAACTGACCCATTGTGGGAATCCCGGACAGATTCTGTTTATTTATCTATTAGAGAGGTGAGACCACAAGATCTTAGAATAACATTTCTTTGAATATTTACTGTTTTCCTCTTTTTCACTACTCACTGAGTATAAATAGGGAATTATAAAGGGCAAGTGGGGCTAAGAGAGAGATAGTGGAGTGAAAAAAAAGAGAGAGAGAAAGAAGAGTTGGAACAGGGAGAGGAAATAAAACTGATTTCAAGGGATTTACAATCTGGTTAATATTTGCATCCTCTTCAATCCCTAAGTTTCATATGTATGTTTCCTGTGAAACACAGTATCAGCATAAGGCTAATATTAATTTGAATCTCTCTTAGCAGTAGATTAAAATATCCTAAAATTATGATGTTATTTAAACAAGGTCAAGAGAGAGAAGGGCACATATTGATGTGACAAGTCCCTTTGAGAAGCAAAAGATTTCATAGGTGAGAGAAGATCACATCCACTTAGGAAAGAAACTAAATATTTTGAATTTTGGATAACCTTTCATGCAAATATCATTAAAAAGCTCAGAGAGAATGATGGTGAAGACAAGTATCTAGCAGTTTTTACCTGACCTAGATATGAAAACAAACACATAAATTTTCTGATACACTGAGTTGTTGTTTTTTCCAGCATTAACTCAAACCTCTTCTATTACAAATCAAAGAGGCAGGTGTTTTCCTTAAATGTCATTATATAGATTTTAGTTACCCAACTATTTAAGGATTTTTGTTGAAACTGTAAGCTCACACATAAATTCTTGCCATTATGGAGACATAATGTAAGTATCCTTTGTAAGCCTTTTCCATAGAATTTTGGAACTAATATCTAAATTAAAAATGTAGTAGTCCTTTACCCAGTTGGGGTTTTGCTTTGTGTGTATGTGTTATATATAATTGGTGAGTAAAGAAAGAATGCCAAGCTGAACTTGGTGTGCTTATCCTAACGGGGATGTAAAAATGACCTTCCCCACCCCCTTCAATCCCAGCTGACTTTTCCCCATTTCCCCTCGACATACACATGCCTATAAGAAAAAGGAAGCCAGAAAAATAGATTTACATCTCACTTCTAGCTTTTCTGAGTTTTCAGTTTTGTTTTCCTCTGCTGTTTGTCACTTTTGTGGATGTTTTGTGGAGGTAAGAATGTGTCTGTGTGGTTTAATTATATGAAAATTATACTGGGGGTTCAGTAACCAGTGGCTTGAAAATTAACTGAATTATAAAAGCTGAAATGTTGCTCATAGCATCAGTTAATGACAAGGTCGCCGCCACTGTCATATTCAAAAGAAATGTCACACTTGAATGGGGCTGAGATGGCTGTGTTGTCCCAGGGTCCCAGGTAGAGACAATGAAACGGGGCTCTTCGGGTTCTGTTTCATCCGCTGTTTGAATCTAATGCATTCTTCTTTCAACTCATTTTGGTTCTGCTGTGTTCCCATAACATATGGAGTCCCTGGGTATTCTGCTATAACATGGAAACTTTGGGGGCTGGGAATAACAGATATGAATAGATTGGAAATTCTTTCTAAATGCCCCCTTGGGTGGTTGATGTAAAGGCTCATTGTGTGTTGTTTCTGTCTTTTACAAAAATTAAATATGTCTAGAATTATTTGAGTCCAACGGCCTATGTTAGGGATCTAAATGCCAGCATACCCCATACACTACCAGATAAATGATGACAGATGTATGCCCCTCGTATCTTCTCCTATCTCCTCAGCTCTGGGCGACTGGAGTTAATTGAAAAAAAGGAAAGAGGAAATTGAGTTTGGGACAGAGTCAGTGGGAGATGAAGGAAAAATCCAAATAAAAAACTTTGATATGAAGCCTGTCCCAAAACCAGTCGGCAGAGTTGGTGCGTCCACACAGGGCAGGGTGGCGGGAAGAGTGGTGATTTTGTGGAGCAGAGAGCTGGAGAAGGAGCATGACTGACGGGTGGCATCACCCTAGTGGAGGCGACCTGTGCCTCTGATGAACCCCCAGGGTCAGAATGGGGCTTCAGGAGAACAGGACGCAGTTAGATGCCCTGCCCCTGAATACCACGACCTCCTCTTCGTCAGGCAGCAAATATACTGAAGCTGACTTGTACGTGTACTGTTTGTTTTCTCTCCCATTCTCTCTCAAGATGAGGGTTACCTAAGACGTAAGACTGGACTATACAAACACGAATACACTTTTCTTCTTTCAATTTTTCTCTGGGTATAACTAGAAGGCTTCCAGAAGCCAAAGTCGGTGCATTTGCAGTTCACCTCTAAGCTACTAGGGCCCAAAGCTAGGGTAACCTAATTCCTACTCTGTCCAGGAAAAAAACTGCTATATTTTTGCCCAAGTTTCCTGCCTGCTTGATATTTGCCCTAGACAAGTTTCCCGGTATGGGTGACGTGGTTCCTCGGCACATAACACAGCTCACGGGTGTTGTGACAAGGTTTATCCCACTGCAATTCGAGCAGCAGGAACATTGCTTTGGCTCTGACCCCAGGTGCCAAGGGAAGTGGCAGTGGCAGTTGAGAAGGTGGGATACTTGCCCCAAGCTGAGTGCTGAGTGCCCACAAAACAAAAAAGGATGTAGACGTGTCATACCTGCACTCTTCTCCCGGATGTATATCAGTTCAACTTCTCTAGACAGAGAAGGCGAAAGAAGGGAGTGGTGAGGTGAGCAATGAACCCCCAGTTGAGAATTAATCACTAATTCTGTCTAATTAAATAACTGAACAATGTGTTGCAGCGTTCTCTGATTAGTCATGCTGAAACAATCACATACTGGAGAAGGATATTCCTCAGTGTTTATAGTTGGTAGAGTGAGAACAGTTGCAAGGAACATTTTTTGCAACTCTTAATCTTAGGGGAAAATATATACATATCTAAAGAAGCTCTATCTTAAGATTTGGATATCAAACAGGAAAGACACGTGGTATACTTTACGATGTACATGATGCCCCAGGTATGTACCTCCAAGGAAGAAAGCAAAAAGAAAAACGGATCCTGATCAGAAAGTCCACAGGTCTAGATCACATGATACAGATACATGTCATTGGTATTCTTTGGGGATGGAGGTGTGTAGGGGTCCCCTCTACTTACAGGCGAAGAGAGAAAAGTCTCTGCCCAACTTCTAATTCCCATCCAGTTCCTTCCACTGCCTGTTCTGGCTCACTAATTCAGCAAGGTAATGTGTCTAGGTTTAGTAGGGTTTTTTTCCCCCAGAAATAGTGGATGTTATTTCCTGTGTCTGGAGCCCAAATCATATCCTTGAACTAGATTCTATGATGGGAGGTCAGCCACTTTGTCTGTAAGTGCTTAAAAGCCAGTGTGGAGAGAGCTAAAATAGCTAACCTTTTTGAACACTTGATAGATCATGCTCTATTTTGAGAGTTTTACTTGGTTTAAGTTATTTAATGTCCTCACTACACACCCAAGGATGGAGGGACTTTTATCACTCCACTTTAAAGCTGAGGAAACTAAGAACCCAGAGAATATCCCCTCTAGAGTTGTATCATTCTTCAGCTGGTGGAGACTGCCCCTCACCCCCTTCCCGGCTGGATGGCTCTGAACAAGATGAGAAAGGAATAGTTTGAGTTTTCTTGAGTTCAATCTTGACAATTATTCTTTTTTCTTTTTAATTTTAAATACGCTCTTGACATATTATTTCCAAATTTCCATCATGTCTGCACTTCTACTCATACTTGTATAAGTGAGAGGCATTGTATTGACAGATCCTAAAAGCAGAGATGAAACTGATCATGCGCTAGGAGCTTGGCTGAAAGTACTCGTTGCCTACCCAGTAACCATCTTCCTTCCTTAAACACCCACCTGGGTGTGCTCAGGTAAAACAAAATAACAAACACTCAAGTCTATATTCCTCAGACTCCTTTGTACATACGCGTGACCACGTGACAGAATTCTGACCAAGAGTTGTAAATAGATGTTTTAAGGTGGGTCTTAAGGAGAAACTTAAGGACAAGGAAAGCAAACTCCTGAGAGAGATACTTTTTATACTTTACGTATCTCTTCCTTATTCCTGATGTTTAGAGCTGCCACAGTCTCTTGCAGTTGAACAAGAAGGAAAGAGCAAGAGAATTGCAGAGACTTAAAGCTTTGAGTCACCATCTCAACCCTGAATTTCCACCTTCAGATCTCTTATTACTTCACCGAAGATGGTACAAGGATTAAGTGGATAGATATACGTAAAGCTTATGACAACACCTCATACGGTAAATCTATATGTGTGGCAATTATTTATTTAATTAAAGCCACTGTTATGTAGGTTTCTCATTATGCTCAGCTAAGCCTAACCCTTAACGAATATTAGTGCTAAGTGTCGCTGAACAATGTACTAAAAATTTATCTGATAAGCACTTTGAGAGCTGTAACATGGTCTTCGGTGGGCAGTTAATTGTTATCACATGGAAAAAGCGTGGTCAAATAAACTTGAGGAGTCCTGGAATAAACAAAATTCATCAGCTTTCTTTCCTTCGGTTTTTCTCAGAGCCTTTAGTCATTTAATGTGCATTAAGAATCTTCACGTAGGAGATTAAGAAGGAAGTATTTTCCAAACTTCTTAAGCCAAATAGCACCTTTCTGCATTTTACAGGACTGATGATCTACACAACACACTTTCAGGAATCTTCACTTGGAGGTTTTAAAATATGCTTTCCATTTCTAATAAATGGAGCTCTTTTCTAAGACTTGTATTTACAGAACCCCTGAACGCATTGTGCTATTTCATTCCATCCCTTTGTTCAAACTGCTTCCCCTGCCTAGAATGAAGCTTCTTAATGAAAACATTAATTGAGTGCTATTTTGTTCCCAGATGGTGGCAAGAAGTGTTTATACATTTTCTAAAGTATTCCTCATAACAATCGGCAAATCAGTCAGAGTAGTTAGGTTATGATATGGTAAGAATGACAAAATGATAACCTCAAGATCTTAGTAGCATAACACAATACATGTTTGTTTCTCAAAAAAATCTGCAGATCTGAGTAACTCTCTAGGACAATCATCCTCTCTGTGTGGTGACTCAGAGACTCAGGTGGCTTTGAACTTGTGACTCCGTCTCTTAACAGGAGGTTTCCTCCAAGTTTGCCATCTGAGGGAAAGAAAGGCATGGACTGTTCTCTGCCTCAACCTGGAAGTGAAACATGTCACTTCTTCTCAGAGATCATTGGCCAGAACTAGTCATGTGGCCCCATCTAATTGCAAGACAGCTAAGTATCACCCATGTACTTGGACATTGGTAAGCCCAGTAGATATCTATTACAAATTCTACAAGTTGGCTAATATTGTTATCTTTTTATTTTTTTGCAAATGAGGAAACTGAGGCTTAAAAAAGCTAAAATTACTTCTCCAAGACCACACAACGTAGCCAAGATTTTAATCCAAATTTTCTGTCGTCTCTGTCTCACCTGACCTCATATTTACCATGAGTGGGTTTGTGTAACAATCTCGCCCTAACCATCCCTTATCCCTGTGAAGAAACTGCTCAGATAAAAAAGAAACCAAAAACATCTATTAGAAGGAATAGTATCTGCAAGCCCTTTTGCCCCATTTCTGGACTCTGACCCCTTTATTTTTCACCAACACTTAATGCACATCAACCTTAAAGAGGAGAAGAAAAACTACTCCCCCCACACATGCACAGACAAGTGATACCCTTCTGCTGCCTTACAGAATAGAGAGAAAACAATGGTCCCTCTGTAGAGAGTTCTAAGTCTTTTATCTTTCTACAGATTCAACCACAGTATTGATTCTTTATTGACCTAAACTGTCCTAAGCACGGCTGTGGTTTTTTCTCATATAGTGTATGGGAGAGTTAAGGCAGATACTACTTTAATATTGATTTTTGTGAAAAAGGTACAGGAAAGAGGGCAATTTGTGTCTGCAGTTGCTCTTCACTATAAAAGATACCATTGTTAGGAGCTTATAGCATTATATCAAGGGTCTTAATCTGTAGCAATCTTTTTTTACAACTTAGAAATAGGCTTGGGCAAATGTGTTATTGGTGTTAATGATATTTTGAAGTGAAGCAAATTTGTCAGCCTTTCTTAGTAAACTGCTCAACTTAACTATTTGAGGACTTGGCAGGTTGACTCAAGGAGTGTGTAGAAATCCTATGATTTATTTATTTATTTGAAAACCCTTTGGAGAGAATGTTTTGTTGTATAAACAGTGACAACAATGTTTGCTCAATGAATCTTTGAGAAATGGGAATGATTATCTAGGGCTGAAATAAGCCATGCATCTCTCCCTCAGAGAATATTTCTTCGTACTTTAAAAACAAAGGATTCTGGTTTCTGGAATATCATTCTACAATTCAGGAAAGAGGACAGGAAAAAAATCCCTTAAGAGAACACAGTTTTATTGGCCAGAGTATAATGGCCGTTGAACTTATGGGTGGAGTGTTTTTATGGTCTTGAATGAATAAGTATTTTTAGAATCAGGTTCTCTTTATATGATAGAAAAGCTTCTGAAAAGGTTTCAAAAAAGCAGTAAGTAATGGTAGCCTTTTTGAATCTCGCCAGCTTTATTTGTTTCATTTTTAGCAATTGCACTAAAAAGGGGCATTTAATGCTCTAAATCTAGAGAGATTTTCAGCCACTAGGGTGTGGTTTTGTTGAGGTTATTTGCTTCCTTTCATGTGGGGATGGCCAATGAGTCAGTGAGAAATATTAATTCTGTATCCACTACACATAGAACGTTCCTCAGGGCACTGGCCATATAGGAGCACAAAACCATGATTTAGAGCCACGACCCCAGGTACATGATGACCAGGGGTAGGTAGGGGATATCAGGGCACTGAGCTCTTTGTGGGTGTGTCAAGCAAGACTCATGGCATCTTTGAAAACTCAAAGGGCAGGGTCCTCCTTAGTCACTGGGTAAATGTCACATAACAGCCCTCCAGTTTAAAAAGATTTAATACTTTTCAAGATGCTAAGAACTATCATCCTAAGAGGAAAGTCTATACTGTTAGACAATATTAAAGTGATGACTTCCACTCATGAATGCTGTATAATTGAGCTTTAGCATTCTCTCTACTGGGCAAAATCTATCTCTTGGGTCTGATTCTTGCAGACACATGCCAAGATGTATCAAATATTCAAATTATCACTTCCTTGTAACACCTGGTTTCTGCTTAAAACCCCAAGAAATTCCAAATTAACACCTGCTCTTCAGATCATTAGTTGGTATTTTAAACATTTTTAAAAAATATAATGCTGTTGTTTGGAGATATACACATATAATGTATACTATGCATACATATATATATAAATAAATGTAAATATATTATATATATGAATACATATCAGATTATATATATATATATATATAATCTCTCTCTATATAAGCTATCTATCTATCTATCTATTTATCTATCTATTGCTGAGACCTCATTGGGCTTCCTTCTATATATTAAAATATCATAGTACCTGGTACAAGTTATATAAGATAAGGTCAGAACAGGGATCATTCCAGAAGGAATAGTGGGGACTGGTGATTTGATAATACCCATAATCATCTTTTCTTTCTTCCATTGCATTTTAAATCTCCACATTGAGTTACTTGACAAAATTTGCAAACGTGCAAAAAATATGCCTCATATTGATTGATTCTTTGACATAAGAGTAAATCATCCTCACAGCTCATAAACATATTGCATAGCAAACACATACATAGGCACATATACACACATAGACACACACACCCTTATACAGCATGCCACTTGAAAGCTGGACAGCTGTGAAAATAAACATAAGCCTACGTGCCAGACTCTCAAAGAAACCAGATAATATGGTAAAATAAATATTCTTTATCCTTTTTTGCCATCCATAGTTCCCTTTTTAAACATTTTTCCCAAAATCCCTACCTGTGGAGGAATTCAGTCAACTCGAGGAAACTAGAAGCCAAAGCTATGGATTAAATGATAACTGAGTTGGAAGCGTGGAGTGGCCCATTGGGGGAGATCTCTTACTTGGAATAGAGTGGCCCAGGAAGCTAGGGGAAGTGTAGTAGAGCAAACAGCAATTTTTGGTTTGCCTGGTTCAAACGAAGCCTAAGCTGATCTTGGTGAATAAATGGCATGCCTTTCCCCAGAAGTTTAGATAGCAGTAGAATAACTGGAGATTGAGAAATCAGTGGAGGGATGTTATCACCGAAAACAATGAAAATCATAAAATTTTGAGTTCAGGGATATGCAAGCTTGCAAGGGTCCTTTTAACATTCACACTCCCTGACTGCATATTTTCTTAGCAGTGCTGTTAAGGGATGAGGCAAGGGATGGAGGGTAGTCTTGCCTTTTACAACTCATTTTGAAATCTTAGGGAGAGTAATTGGTTATCAAATGATCATGGCTAAGGATTCTAGATATTCTTGCACGTGAAGAACTTTGCCTCTGCCCTGTAGAACTTTAGAATTCCCTGCAACAATTGAATGTAAGTAAAAGTCTATAACTAATCCAACCTAGAGTGGAATTCCACTTTAGTATTTACATATTTATCACAATTTTAACATACACTGATTTTTTCCAGAATGTTAGTTATGGCCATGTAAGTCAAAAGAGAGTATACTTCATTTCGTAGGAAGCTATGCCAGGAAATTGCTACCATTTTGAAAAGTCATATGACTGACCTGCTTGTGGTGTGGTGTTGGATTTACCATTTAACCCACTTGTACTGCTCAGCCTGCATTTATGGCTATTTGACTTCCACAGTGATTCTGATTATTATATTATAACATATAACAAAATATGTGTATTGGGAAGGGAATATTGGGTCTGATGGAGAAGCACTAATTTGAAAAAAAAAAAAAAAGGAAATTCGTAAAACAAATGAGTCCAGTTTATTCCTACCATAAACTATCTTAATTCTAAGTAATCATCTTCAGGCCTTCCCTCACACCTGATTATCTCCCATTTGTGACTTTACTCTCTTTTTCATTCTTTAGACTAGGCTCTCCACACCCCTTTCCTGGCCACAGCCCTCCCTCCACCCCCACCCCACCCCTATGGTGCTCCAGTCTATCCTGGACAAATTCTTCTTTCGGGTGAACTGTGGTGCCAATCTCCTTTTGCCTCTGCCCTAAAGCTAGAGGAAACTCTGTGATCATATAATGCGATCTGCTCATTTAAAGATGGCAAAACTGATTCTCAGAGAGGTTGTTTAAGACTTGTCCAAGTTTATACTGTATGCATAGAGAAAATGAAGCAAGTAAGGTTGTGCTTTGACCATTAATTCTTTGAATCACTGCATAAGGATCAGAACCCTGCTCAGCAAAGTTACCTTCAGGAGACGTAATGGCTTTCAGGCTGATAAGACTGGACTGTGATATGACTGATATCTTCTTTCTTCAGAAATGCTAATATGCTCAGTCAGAAGTTTGCAGGAGAAATGTTGACTGTAGTCTTCCAAGCTCTGGCTAGGGTGGAGGGAATGTGGGCTATTAGGCTTTGAATATTCAAGTCTTGCTGAGCGAGATTATCTTCATTGTGAGTTGGATGCATCTACCTAAGCCTGATGCTGCTAACCTCTAGTTTACCTCATTAACTTCCTTTGGTTTGAGTCTCTACTCACCATAGCTAGGTTTGGTTTTCTAAGGAGGAAATAAGATGGCTATATGAATGAAATCTAAGCTCTAGCATCATTTTTATTGTCAATAAATATGTTGGCAAACTTTAAGTTTATTTTATTTTTTTTTAATAAAGTTGGCAAACTTTAAGTTTGACCCTTTTAAGTAACTTGACTACAGACTACAAGAGAGAATCTGTTAATTGTGCTGGCACAATTGCTTTTTTCCCTTGAAATGAGTATTTCCAATTGCATCAACTTTCAGGTTTTATTCATCTAGGGTTAGTTCATTTATATCTGTCTCTAGAAGATGAACTTATCATGGGTACCTACTACTCAGGTTTCTTCTGATCCTCCAGGTCTGAGGCCCATGGTACGAAGAGGAAATTGCTTCCAGAATGTAAACTTCTTGTGGGCAGGGATTATTGTATGTTTTGTTCACTGCTTTATTACCAGTTTCTAAGAGTGTGTGAATTCATATCGTTTGAATGAATGGATATTCTATGGAGGAAATAAACTTCTAGCTATTCCTCAAGGGCAGGCTCTACCCCCACACTGTGACTGGAGCCAGTCACAACAGCTATTTTCCTGCTGTTGTTAACACACCTGGGATGAGGTGTCCCTGTTGCAGAAAAATGGCAAGGACCAAGAAACTCAAGCGGCATGCAGAGATCAGGGAGAACACAGTTTTATCATGCCGGCGGGCTCAGCGGGATCCTTCCCAAAAGACTGAGCCCCTAGCAAGGTTTTGAGCAGGTTTTTATGGGTTGGGGACTTCCTTGAGTCGGGCAAAGGGTAGGTGTTGTCTGGTGATTGGCTCGAGGTGTGGCTTGGAAGGGGTTATGCGGAAGTAGGCTGGGGATTTCTCTCTCCACTCGGGCCACCATTTTAAGTCAGTTCCATGTGGCAGGGAACAATTTTAAGGCCAGTTTCCCCATCATGTCCCCCCTGTTGATGATCGTAAGTGGTAACAACTTAGAGATCATCATATTAGCTAAGAGGACGATAACCCCGTAGGGCAAGGATCCGGGCTGTAGCCCGATGGGTGATGGAGGTCTCTATGAAACATAAGTACGAGAAGACTGGGTAGCCAGCAAATTTTCCCTGGCAGCCTGAGGGACAGGAAAGGGAGGTTGTGACTCCTTCCCAGGGAAGAGATAGTATGAAAAAAAGCCAAATCATGGTTGCTGCCTAAGACAGGTTAGGGAGAGGAGGCTAGCAACCCAGAACAGAAAGTAGAACCCTAACAGTCCCTTTTCCAGTGGTGCCCAGCTCTGTGGGAAGGATGCGATCAGACCAGCAAAGGGTAGAAACAATAGGAGTCCAATAACAGCGAAGGCGGAGGCCGAGCAGACGACAGCGAGGCTCATCCGGGCTGTTTCTTGAGGATCAGACGGAGTGGACAGGCTGGGCGGTCCAGGCGTCAGACTCTGGCTGGGCTTCTTTAACCCGGGTGTGATGGATCCACGGGACAATGCCTGAGACTTTAAGAGCGGTGGGAGTAACAAGTACGACAGTGTGAGGGCCTGTCCACGGGGGTCGGAGGGGCTCACGCTTCCAATCTTTGACCCAAACTTGGTCTCCTGGGGTAAAGGGGTGTACCAGGGCCCCAAGAGAAATAGGGGCCCTTTCCAGAATGTAAGCACGTACATCTGTGAAGACCTTGCTGAGCACGGCCATCTGGTTTTGGAGGCTGGAGAACCCCAGCTGGCGAATGTCACCAGGGAGACTGGTTAGCAGGGGAGGGGGCCTCCCAAACATAATTTCGAAGGGAGAGAATCCAGATTTGCTAGGGGTGCAGAACGCTCAAAGGACGGCTAACGGTAGGAGGTCCACCCACCCTAGGGAGGTCTCCTGGTGGAGTTCAGCCAATGTTTCCTTGAGGGTATGGTTCATGCATTCAACTTTCCCTGAGCTTTGTGGTCTGTAAGCTGTACGGAGCCTCCAGTTGATGCCCATAGCTCTGGCTACCGGCTGGAGAAGCTCTGCTATGAAGGCTGGCCCATTGTCAGTGTATGGAAAGTGGAATCCCGTAACGGGGAATAATTTCCTTGAGGAGGACCTTAGCTACTTTGCAGCTTTTTCAGTCTGAGTGGGGAAAGCTTCGACCCACCCGGAGTAGGTACAGACTAAGACCAGTAAATACTTAATGCCGCGACATCTTGTCATGTCGGTGAAGTCGACTTTGAGGTCCTTAAAAGGTGCATCACCGCTTCTCTAAATCCCGGGGATGGGGATAGGGCCGGACTTTGGATTGTTCTTTGCACAAATGAGGCAGTTACTTGAGAACCTAGTAGGGCTGGGATGAAGAGTCTTCCATCAGGCAGTTGCCACCACCCTTGTGGCAATCTGGTGGCCCCTTCTGACTTTGCCCATCTGAGTTTTTCTTTTGTGTACTGCAGGAGGGACGTGGTGGTAGTGTCAGTGACCAAGAGTAGCTCACTAAGGCTTCCCATCACCACTGATATGGCCGTGGTGTCGGCGAGCCTGTTCCCGACTGCTGAGGGCTCGATGCCCCTCTGGTGGCCCCGACAACGGATAACCGCAACCTGCTAGGGAAGCCAAATGGCTTGTAGGAGCTTAAGGATTTCTTGTTTATTTTTAATAGTTTTTCCCTCCGCGGTCAGAAGGCCTCTTTCTTTGTATATAGCCCCATGGATATGGATGGTAGCAAAGGCATACCGAGAGTCAGTGTAGATGTTGACTTTTCGGCCCTCGGACATAGTAAAGGCTCTTATTAGTGCCCATAGTTCTGCCCGTTGGGCCGACCATCCCGATGGAAGGGCCCCTGCCTCGAGTACCTCATCTGTGGTGGTTATTGCATACCCCATGTTATGTTTTCCGTCCCTTAGGAAGCTGCTGCCGTCAGTATACAGAGTAAGGTCCGGGTTAGAGTGTGGCCTGTCCCGGAGGTCAGGTCTGGTGGCGTAGACCTCCTTGATAACTTCTATACAGTCATGTTCTGGATCCCCTTCCTTGGTTGACAAGAAAGTGGCTGGGTTCAGGGCGTGCACAGTTTCTAACGAGATCCGAGGGTTTTCCAGGAGTAGCCCCGATACTGAATCAGCCGTGCATTTGACAGCCATTGGGGTCCTTGACTGTTTATTAAGGTGGTGACCGAGTGGGGTACTTTAACTATGAGTCTTTGGCCTAAGTTGTCTCTGTAGAGCTGGGCTTTCTTCCAGGTGACTCTATAGCCCGTCTCGGCTAAGTGGGACAGGAATGCCCGTGACGCGGTTTGGCACTCCGTCTCGGTGGCACAGGCAGGCTAGGAAAAGATCATCCACATATTGCAATAAAGTGCAGCGGTATTCTTCTTGAGGGAAAGTGGCTAAATCTGAGGCTAGCTAGCGCTTCCCCAAAGAGTTTTTGAAGCCCTGTGGGAGCCAAGTCCATGTCAGCTGGAGCTGCCGGCCGGTATCAGGTTCAGTCCATTCAAAGGCGAACAGTGATTGGCTCTGGGGTGCCAAGCAAATGCGGAAATGCATCTTTCAGGTCCCATCCGGCCTCCGGGGGCAGCTGACTGAGGAGAGTATATGGATTTGGGACTACAGGGTATAGGGAGACTGTGGCTTAGTTTACCGCTCTTAAATCTTGTACCAGCTGGTATTCTCCATTAGGTTTCCTTACCGGCAGGAGGGGAGTATTCCATGGCAACTGGCACTCTATGAGTATCCCTGCTGCTCTGAGAGGGGTGAGGTGTTTTTGAATCTCTGCCCGAGCTTCCTTGGAGATGGGGTATTGGCGTAGCCATTGGGGTTGAGCTCCGGGTCTCAGTTCCACTAAAACTGAGGCCTTATGTTTTGCTAAGCCCAGGCGGGACAGGTTATCTTCAGCCCAAACCTTCAGGAAATCGGCCCTGTGTGCTTCCAGGTTCTGTTCTACACTGCTGGTCCCATAAAGCCTCCATTCTTTTTCCCTCGGGGTGGTGATAGACAGAATAAATACTTCCGCCAGAGGCTGCAGAGACATGGTGGCTTGGCTTGATGGTTCGAAGGAGATTTGGGCCCCTAATTTGGTAAGGAGGTTGTGCCCCAGGAGGGGAACTGGACAATCCGGTAAGTAGAGGAACTCATGTGACACAGTG
Source organism: Rhinolophus ferrumequinum (assembly GCF_004115265.2). NCBI lineage: Eukaryota > Metazoa > Chordata > Mammalia > Chiroptera > Rhinolophidae > Rhinolophus > Rhinolophus ferrumequinum. The sequence continues at coordinate 29,563,849 of NC_046296.1, read as the reverse complement.
TGTCCTCCCAATTTACAAGTCTGAGCCTGGCAGAATGGTCGGCTCTTAGCTTGATCTCCGCTGGCTCCCATTATGGTGACTCTGTGGTCCCCAAGTGGTGCCACCGGCGTGGTGACTACCAAGTGTTCTGCTCCAGTATCTACCATAAAAGTCACTGTTTCACCCCCTACATCTAAGTCAACCTTGGGCTCGTTGGGGCCGAGTTCGAATGAGCCCAGTCCTCTTTAGTCTGACTTAATTCCCACTAATCCTATGAAGTCGGGCTCTGGGCTGATTGGGTTGGGACCACAGGGAGGCCGAGGCTGGAAGCAGAGTGTCTGGAAGCGGCGGGGCCGCGCCAGCCGTTGGCTGTGTTGTGTAAAGAGGTGGTAGTGGTTCTTCATCGGGGTCCCCCTGGTAGATGGCCTTAGCCATGTCTTTCTGGGCACAGCCTCGTGGGTTCCGTGCAACGTAGATCCTGGACTATCCCTTACTATTGGAGCAGAACCGTACCCAAGGAGGAAGGGTTCGGGCTATTTCCAACCATGAGTCAACTTAAGGAACTGGTCTGGATGTCCTGGGGTCCCGGTGACAACTACATAGACTCAGCGAATCGTGGGGAGGTCAAGAGTACCTTCTGGGGGCCATCCCACGTCAAAACCTGGCCACTCCAGCTTACATAAAGCGTGGAGACGTCCGGGGGTCATTTTGACCCCGCAGTCACCTCCGAAACCTTCCCTGAAATTCTTTAACATGCAATCTAGAACCGTGGGCTTCCCGTGTTTGCCTCCAATGATGTTCAGTGTCACGCGGACAAGGGAAGGGTTTCAATCAGGCTCCCGCCTGGCCGTTTCCCTCATGGGAACTTAGGGTGCGTCTTGGCTAAGGTGTGCCCGTATAAACCCCAGGCCAGGTCGTACCCCGAGAGTGGGAATCACCGTTATGCCTTATGACGCTACCATGCCTTATAACACTAGCACGCAGGTTGGGGCTCACCCGGTTCGGTAGTTGACAGGCTGTGGATCCACACAGAATCCCGATCGGGACCAAGCACACACACTCATTCAGGGAGGAATGATGCCTTCCCCCGGAATGACCCTAACTGGAGTCCGAAGTGGGACTCAGCGGGAGGTGATCAGGCTCCCCTTCTGTCACTGTGGGACAGGACTGACTTGGACAGTGGCGCTGGGGCTTACCTGGTCCAACAGGAGGATCCGGCTGATGTCCCCGGTCCTTCTCAGTGGGTCCAGCTGGGGAGGCGTGGGCCGTGGTCACCGGGGAAAGGTCTGGTTCGGGGTCCGCCGAAATCGGTGGGGCACACCTGTACCCTTCTCGGGTTCCCTGTCACTCCGCAGCCCGCCTCTCGCCCCACACTGGTGGCACAAGGGGCCAGAGCGCCTTTGTTTCAGAAAAAACAAATGTTTCAGAAAAACGGCAAGGACACAGAAACTCAAGAGGCACACAGAGATCAGGGAGAACACAGCTTTATTACGCCAGCGGGCTCAGCAGGATCCTTCCCAAAAGACTGAGCCCCCAGCAAGGTTTTGAGCAGGTTTTTATGGGTTGGGGACTTCCTTGAGTCGGGCAAAGGGTAGGTGTCGTCTGGTGATTGGCTCAAGGGGTGGCTTGGAAAGGGTTATGCGAAGTGGGCTGGGGCTTAGGCTGGGAATTTCTCTCCACTCGGGCCACCATTTTAGGTCAGTTCCATGTGGCAGGGAACCATTTTAAGGTCAGTTTCCCCATCATCCCTACTTTGTCTTTCCTTCCTTTCATCAGACCAAAGCAGCAGCAGGAAAGAGAGTAAATATACCACTGTAGGCTTGTTCAGACAGAAATGGCAAACAAGGATAGAGATTGAAATGAGCAGTTTTGTGTGACTTAGCTTCTGGCAGAACTGATGAATAAGAAGAATGGGAAAGAAAACCACACAAAAACAAAGAGTAAAGAGAGTTTTCTCTTTTATACATAATCCTTTTATTCCCTTTCACATAGCATTCAGCAAATAAAGATATGGATCACTTAGGGTGAACCTTATGAAATTAAAATTCAGGAAGGAAGATAAATATGCTAAATACTAAAATGTGTCAATTTGTTAATATAGCACCTTTAATAAAATTGTGGCAACCTGAAATAATGACTGTGGTTTGAGCAGGGAATGAAAGGTAAGAAGAGTATGACCACTTTTTGTAGACGTTTGAGTCTAAAGGAAAAGAGAGAACTTTGTAGCTATAGAAAAGCTTAAAATCAAAAGAGATTTATATTTGTTTTGAAAGCAGGAGATACTTGAGTACATTTTAGCCTCTAGTTTAAACAAAGAGTCATTAGAGATGTTCAGATTCACAGTGGAGAGGGAATAATCAATGAATCAAGATTTGGAATGAGATGGTAGAGTGGAGCATCCAGAATGCAGATTCTTCCCAAAGCAACCGAGATATGGTTTGCCCAAGACAATTTTATCTTCTGTTACATAGGTATTAGAAATCTCACATGCGCTCTCTTGCAAAGGGGCATCATACTATATGAAGAAGCTTCATAAGTCTGAACACACCTTTATGGAGAGAGTTCAATCTAACTTGTTAACATGAATAACTTCTCCCAAATGCACAGCTCACTGCTATTTGAATTAGTCAACGTTATCTAGAGAAATAATGGGGGCAAAACTATTTTACTCTTCTTACTTTTTTCAAACAACTTTATTTGAAAAATTGTTTAATACTAAGTTACTAGTGTAATGGCAGCCGTCCATTAAACCACAGTGCTTCTGTGTGCTGCAGCCTGGTGAAAAGAAACTCCGTAGACAGGTTGAAAAAAAAGGAAGAGCCCCATGATGGATGAATTTGTGCATGTATTAGGTTGGTGCAAAAGGAATTGCGGTGTTTGCAATTATTTTTAACCTTTTAAACTGCAATTACTTTTGCACCAACCTAATGGAATGATGAGCGATCCCAAATGAAACCAACAGAAATTAGAAATGACACCCAGGTGAGCCTCTCTGGCAAATCCTTAACATGAGTATATAATCACTTAAATTCTTTCTCTTTTTTTAAATGGCAGATTCTCAATAATTATATGTCAAGGATGGAATAAAGGAAGAGTTCCAACATATCTACTTAGTGAACATCTCCAATCTGAATATAAATATACAAACACAGCGATGCAGATGTCAAGGATCATACAGAAAAGTTTTATAAATCCACTCCAGCCAACTTTTCTGTAAACAATTTCTTTAACATGGAATCAAAACAAAACATTAGCAGGTCCTTAGTTTATGGAGCTAGTTATAGAGATAGTCCTCATTGTTAGCATATGTGCCTTTTGATTAATAGAAAGCTGTAAAAGAAGTACTTTGGGAAATCACTTGCCTTATTCTTTAATGATATAATTGCCCACAAAACATATTGTATCCATCTAAAAGGATGGATTAAAAAGATTTAAATAAAAATAACTTATTATGACAGTGATTCTGTTTATCTCTTCTTGTTTTTATCACAAATATGGATTTACAATAGATTAATGAAAGTAGAGTAAATTTAAGGAAATAAAAATCTTCTATAATCCCAACACCCAGATGCCTCAAGCATTGTATTACCTTCCACTTTCTTTTCCATGAATTTTGTACATAGTTGATAATATGTTAGATAGCAATTTAATGTACTGATTTTCTCCTGTAACATAACAGCCTTCCTCTTATTATTGGAATTTTTTTTAGAAACATATTTAACAAATGCAAAAGTATCCATTGTGTATATTAGATTGAATCGTATGAAATTGCTGATACTTAACCTTTTTATTTTTAGGCCTCTTAAAATGGCAATTTCATTAGTGTTCAGGTTAAATATAAAAGGATTTACCTATCATTTCTTTATTAATGTGATGGATAATTTAGCTGTTTCTTGTTTATTTTTTATTATTAAAAAATACGTTGAAGTGTCTTTTTGCATTCATCTTTATTAGCATCTCTGATAATTTCTATAGGCTACATTCCTAGAAATGATGTAATTGAGCTGAGAATAAACATCTCTATGGTATTTTAACTTCTGTTGGAAAAGTTCTTTGCAAAACACTGAGCAAAATCAACTCCAGTCAACAATGTATGAGAAAGCCTGTTTAACCACATGTTTTCAACATTGAATTTTTTTTATTTTTTCATTTTGGTAAATTTAAGAGAAATACATAAAACAAAACAGAACCAAACAAAAGCCCAGCAACTTGTTTAAATTTACGTTTCTTTTTTTAATAGTCAAATACAACATTTTCCATGTTTGTTAGCCATTTGAATTTCCTCTTTGGGGAATCGTCTTCCCCTAGACTTTGCTTGTTTTGTTTTGATGGCTTTAGATTTCTCCCAAGTTCAGGTTGTCTTGTTTGCAGTCTTTCTTCTCTACTTTGTTGTTTGCCTTTGATTTTGTTTATTTGACATACGAAACCTTTCATGTCTTTTGGTTCACACAAAAATTTATTTTAATTCAATTTTCAGAAGTCATATCTTCAGAGTTCTAAGTTCCATTAAAAACAAAAGTAAAGATGTATCTTTAGAGCCAAAATGTTGGATGCGGTAATAATGCCGTCATAGAGCATAGTGGACGATATCTTGGGTTTTGTATTACAAAAGAAAAGCAGGTCCAGCTTAGTCATTTATTAGCTTTTTGACACTGAACAAGTTAATCTCACTAAACCTTGGTTTCCATATCTGTAAAATGGAATGATGAATTAGTATATAATTTGAAGAATTAGTCTGAGAATTAAGGTAATACATGCAAAGCATTTAGTACAGGGTCTAGTATATAGTAAGCATTTGAGATGGACTTGAATTTTTTTTAAAAAATGTTATTCAAGTATAATTGATATACAATAGTACGTTAGTTTCAGTTGTACAACATAATGATTCAGCATTTCCATACATTGCAAAATGATCACAGTAAGTCTAATTATCATTTGTCAACATACAAAGTTACAAAAACATGTTTCTTGTGTTGAGAACTTTTAAGATTTACTTTCCTAACTACTTTCAAGTTTGCAATATAGTATTAACTATAGTCATCATGCTGTACATTACATCCCCATAAAAGTTTTAAAAATATTTAATGAGCCTTATTATTTTCATGTGACTAAACTCTGCCCTTCAGAAATTATAACCCTGTACCTAATAATGAAACTAACACAAGATTTTCCAGTGACTTTCATTGAATAGTACATCATTATTTCAGTTAGAGCAGCAAATAGATAGGACCAATATTTCTCAGTACCATACCATTACCCTCTTGTGGAGATACATAATGCAATTAGCCCAAAGATAAAAAGTAAATCAGTTTATTATGATATTTTATGTGTTCTCTTCTTCGTAATACCATGCTACAGTATTTCTGCTTCAATATAATCTAGTTAGGAACAGCTATGTAATAGTGGTAGAAATAATAATAATAATAATAATAATAATAATAATCTATTGATTTCTAAGTAGTTACATGCTAGGTGCTATTTTAAACACTTTACATATATATCTCCTTGAATCCTCACAACAATTCCATGAAGTAGGTAATTATAACCTCTGTTTTACTAAGGAGGGAACATAAATGGAAAGGTTTATACAGGTAAGCCTATAGTAATTTACTATGGCTGCTGTAACAAAATACGACAGACTGGGTGGCCTAAACAACAGAAATTTATTTTCTCACAGTTCTGGAGGGTTGAAGTCCAAGATCACGGTGCCTGGGGGGTTGCTTTCCTCTGTGGACTCTCTCCTTGCTTATTAGGCCTTACCATTAAGTTCACGAACTTGTTGCAACAATGTTACTAACCTTTATTGATATTAGAGGGATTATTCATTATGAATTTGTACCAACTGGACAAACAGTTAACCAAGTTTGCTGTTTAGAAGTGCTGAAAAAGCTGCTTGAAAAAGTTAGACGACCTGAACTTTTCGCCAACGATCCATGGCTCTTGCATCACTACAGTGCACCAGCTCACATGGCACTGTCTGTGAGGGAGTTTTTAGCAAGTAAACAAATAATTGTATTGGAACACCCTCCCTACTCACCTGATCTGGCCCCCAATGACTTCTTTCTTTACCCAAAGATAAAAGAAATACTGAAAGGAAGACATTTTGATGACATTCAGGACATCAAGGGTAATACAACGACAACTCTGATGGCCATTCCAGAAAGAGTTCCAAAATTGCTTTGAAGGGTGGACTAGGTGCTGGCCTTGGTGCATACTGTGTTTCCCCGAAAATAAGACCAAGTCAGACAATCAGCTCTAATGCGTCTTTTGGAGCAAAAATTAATGTAAGATCCAGTCTTTTATATTATATTTTATATTATACTGTATTGTATTATATTATATTACATTATATTATATTATTATATTATACCCGATCTCATATTACAGTAAAACAAGACTGGGTCTTACATTAATTTTTGCTCCAAAAGACACATTAGAGCTGATTGTCCAGCTAGGTCTTATTTTCGGGGAAACATGGTAGCTTCTCAAGGGGAGTACTTGAAAGGTGAACGTAGTGATGTTCAGCAATGAGGTATGTAGCACTTTTTCTAGGATGAGTTCGCAAAGTTAACTGTCCAGCCTCGTATAGGTACTCCTCTTCTCCCTGTATCTTCACATGGTCTTATCTCTGCACTCATCTGTGTCCAAATTTCCTCCTTCTATAAGGACACCCATTGTATTGGATTAGGGCCCACACTAATAACCTCATTTTAATATAATTCCTCTTTAATGATCCTTTCTCCAAATACAATCATATTCTGGGGTACTGGCGGTTAAGGATTCAACGTATGAATTGTTAGGGGGCACAACTCATCCCATTGCACTGCCCGAGGTAATCATTTAATATCCTTAAGTTGAACATGGGTACTCTGACTCCAGAGCCATATTTTTTTTTTATTTTTTTTTGAAAGAATTTCAGACTTACAGGAAAGCTGCAAAAATTTCCATATATTTTTCACACAGATTCCCCTGTGTTAACATTTCAGTACTTTTGTTTTATCATTTTTTTCTATACATCACATTGCAATTTATCAAAATTAAGAAATTGCCATTAATACAATACTATTATCTAATCCTCAGATCTTAATAGAATTTTGTCAACTGCCCTACTATTGGCCTTTATAAAGAAAAAAACAAAAACAGTTTTCTTATGGTTCAGGGTCCAGTGTTTTATTTAGTTGCCACATCTCTTGAGTTTCCTTTAATTTTAAACATATTTTCAGTCTTTTTAAAATTTTTATGACCCTGACACTTTTGATGACTACAGGCCTGATATTTTCTAAAATGTTCCTGAATTTGAGTTTGTCGGTGTTTCTTCATAATTAGGTTCAGGTCATGCATTTTTGGCAGGCATTTCACAAAGTGATACTGTGTCTTTCTCAGTGCATCATTTTAGGAGGCACATGATATTGATTTGTCCCCTTCCTAGTCATACTATTTTTGATCATTTATTAAGATATTTTCTGCCAGGTTTCTCCACTGTAAAATTACTATTTTCCGTTTCCAAAATTAATAATGTCTTGTAGGGAGATACTTCGAGACAATATGGATATTCTGTTTCTCATCACAATTTTACCTACTAAGTGATGATTCTTGTCTAAAATAATTATTTTGGTGATAATAAATTCTATGATTCCTTCTTTATCTATGAATTGCAGTTCTATTATTTAAAAGATATTTTTCTCCCCCCCCATTTATTTATTCATTTACTTATATCAGTATATACTCATAGATTTTATTCTGTGGGTAATAATCTCTTCCTGCCATTATTTATTTGTTGTTGAAATTGCCCCCAGTTTGGCGTGTGACAGCCACTTCAGTTGTTTCCTATGTCCTTTTGACAAGTCCCTATTATTTCTTGACTATTATCTTAATTTCAAGCACAAAAGCTGCCCCAATATCATCTTGTATTCTTGCAGTTTCAGTCCCAGAATATCTATCCCTTCAACAAGTCATGATTTCCGTTACTGAAGAATGGCCTTTAAACAACAGGATCTGGGCTCTAGGTGTGCTTGCAGTTACTGAGGTGTAATTGAGTCTAAGCCCTTTCAGCAGAGAGCTAGAAGATATGTATATGTTTGTATTCGCACACCTATACTGGTTATCTATCATCTATCTGTCTATCTAAATTAGTTTTGTACATCTAAACACATTAATACAGTCATTTTAAGTTGTGAAGGTGGTTATGACTTTACAGTCTTTCCAAATGTATGGTTAAGACGATTTAATGTTCCTCTGTTAAAACTGCTCAGCTTTAATTTCCAAGGTGCTCAGTGTGTCTTTCTGACTTTTTATTCTGGAAGTTAACACCAGGTGGTGACATCACAAGTCTAAGATTAGAAGTACAGGGAAATTAAGTAACATTCCAAAGGAACCATATAGGAAATTATCGGAAAAACAATAGGCAGAATTATGAACTTTTAATCCTTTCTGTTTTGCAATTATGTAAATATTTAGATTATGTACCAGAACTGTAATTGTACCAACCCTGAACTTTCAGAATTACTAATTCTCTGGAGGCGTAGATAGCTGAAGACTTGGTTCAAGAATACTGAACTCAGTCACAGATCTGTCCTCAATTCCATACTCAATAGAGCTGTGTACTAGATCAGGAGTCAGTGAATTAAGGTCACGGCCATTTATTTACATATTGTCTAAGGCTGCTTTTCTGCTACAATGAAAGTGGAGTAGTTGCTACGGAATGTAGCGTCTGCAAAACCTAGAATATTTATCAAATGGCCCTTTACTGAAAAGGTTTGACTATTTCTATAGCAGATCATCCTGAACCCTAATATTGATAGGTGTTTTTTTTTTTTGCCATATACCCTGTTTCTCCGAAAATAACACCTAGTGGAACCATCAGCTCTAATGTGTCTTTTGGAGCAAAAATTAATATAAGACCCGGTATTATATTACATTACATTACATTATATTATATTAATTGTATTATACCCTGTCTTATATTATAGTAAAATAAGACTGGGTCTTATATTAATTTTTGCTCCAAAAGATGCATTAGAGCTGCTGGTCCGGCCATGTCTCATTTTCGGGGAATCACGGTATATGTACAGACACAAACACCTTGTAAGACAATGCCATTAAGAAATATTTTATACGTGAGTGCTAGTTGAGGGAAAAATCCTGCCAATGGTTGACTCCACATAACATCAATGCAATTTCATTGGCATGAAGACCTCTTCTTAGATTTCAAAATACGCTCTACCCAGACAGTTCATCAAAGTAGCCTGCTTATTCATTCTGTGTGGCATGCAACTTCTTTGATAATTGGGCAAATAAATTAGACCCCAGATTTGGCAGCCTGTGTCAATTCCGTATGACTTATCAGTTTGGCTTTGTGGTACTGTGAGAAGTTGAACATTCTTATTTTTAAGAATGTGTCTGCATTTCTCATTAATTATTTTGAGATCTAAAAGGAAAGGGAGACATTCTTTGGAAAGACTGTGAATACAATACCAAGTTAAAAGCCATGTGGAATGGTGTGATGTCTGCTGGTAGTGCCAAATTACTGCATGGTTGATCCACTCGCCAAAGTCAATAAGACTGCTGAAGCAACCCCAATTCCCCTTTATTCTAATCATAATCAGACATATAGAGAGCTATGCATACTGTCAATATGAATGTCACCCTGGTTTTGTCCTACTTATTTTGGTCATTCAATGAAGAAACTCTTGACTTCGACTTGATTTTTTTCCCTACTCTTTTACTTTATGGTGAATTAAAAAGGAGGCTATGCTTCTGAGTTTCTTCAACCCCAATGTTTGCCTCAGGGCCTTCTGAACGTGCTGTGGGTGCTATGAAATAGTCTTCCTGGAATCAAAATATTCTGTGTCAAAATCGCGCCTCCTTTGTTTTCTGATGACTCAGGCTGCTACTTACTTTGTGCACCCATTCAGACGTATTATGTTTTTATGTCCACTTCTTTTACCTGCCATAAAGCACCATCACTGTGCTGCCGGCTAAGCTTTTTGTCTTAGAAGTGGTAAGGCGCACACAAACACAGGCACCAACGATAACTCTTTGATTGCTTGAAAGCAACACTCTCTAGACGAACCTTAGATTAGCACTTACAAAGTGACTGAATTTTAGTTTTACAACACAAGACTTTTTAATGTGTTGTTTCCCGGAGATCCTTGAGTACCTTAGGTGGAAACTTTGTCTTCTCATATTGTAAAATTATTAACCCTAGAGGTGGGAGGCTTTTAAAGAACTAGAAGTAAACACTGCAGGATTCTTGAAAGTAAGAATACTACTTTTCTTATATAATGGCAGACAAAGCATTTTAAATTTCTTTTAGCATTTAGCTTTTTAAAAAATATCAATGACGTTATTGTTTATCCTTGCTTAAGGTGCATGTCTATAAGCATCAGGGCAAAATGCACACCGTTCAAATCACCTGTGTGTCTCCATCTGAAAACTCTTATAGTCCTGAGTGGCACTTACCACGCTTGGCCCTCTCATTCTCATTTAACAGACTGATGCCCTGCATAATGTTCAATAATAAAACTTTATACAATCTTCTTTTACACCAGAATTTTGGCATCTTCGATGTACTTAATCTAATCCAAAATTCTTGGGTCCATATATTTTTCAGGACTCAGAATATTTTGGAGTGTAGAGAGATGTATACTAAATATTATAACACCTCCACTAGAATCTGGGACAGCTTTCTGTAATAAGAAATATCAATATTTCTGCAGTGAATCATATAAATATTCCTAGTGTGATAAATGACAGTTATAAGTAATCTCGTATCAATTCAGATAAGATTGTGCCATTGCTACGAAAGGATTTCAGATCAGTTCAGGTTTTGTTGCCAAATATGTTTGAAAAAAATTTAGATTTGGGTATTGCAAATATAGAATTGTTGATCTACAAGGGGTCAGGAGAATTTTTCCATAAAGGGTCATATAGTAAATATTTTAGGTTTTTCACATTATACTGTCTCTGTCTCAAGTACCACACTCGGCAATTTGGCCATTAAATAATATGTAAATGGGTGTGGCTGGGCGCCAATAAAACTATTTACAAAAATAGTCTGTGGACAAGATTAGGTCCTGTCGATCATAGTTTGCCAATTTCTGATTTATGAAATCATCCTTGTTTTAAAATTCTGTACCTGGGGTATCAAGCCCACCGACTAGTTGTCAATAATTTCTTTGATTTGACATTTTGAGAATGGGAAAACTTCTTTGTGAGGAGGAAGAGATCTCTGCTGCTTGTGATACCCATTCTGTTACCTTTTTTTAATTTTACAACCCAAAAATATATACAGAAATTGTACTTAGATCTGGAATAGTATTTGGTTTCTATGTGAGTGTGATGTAGAATTTAATTTGCCTTTGATTTCATGGTTCATATTATCTGGTGTTAGCATTTGGAATTAAAGAGTGGCTAGAACCTAATGCTATCAGTAATTGTCACATTAGTGATTTTTAAGGAAAGAAATGGTTTCTTAGGCTTGACTTAACTACTGGTTAACTTCTAGTTCTGTGACTGAAAACATCAGGTTGAGCATTTGTTCGCTTAATATCCTGCTTGCTTTGTTTTGTGTTTAATGAGAAACAAAAGGAAAAGTATACAAGTTGCAATAAAACAGATGAACAACTTATACATTATTCATGGAAGTTTGTGTTTTTCTCGACTCAATATGGAGCAACACTTTATTGGGTCAAGTTTGAAGGGCTTCTTTGAATGGACTTGTTCTTTTAGTGGGTATTGTCCAGTACTTCTGGTCAAGAGTTAGTCTAGAGAGAAGAACAGTGTCCCTCATGGATGGACTCCCAATGTGCTGAGAAATTATGGGCCCTTAGCAGATGATTGATTGATTATTTGAGTGAAATTCAGTTTTAGGGACATGATAATATCTTTAACGAAGTCAGAAGAAAAACTCCCAACAAACTCTCAGCCATGAAGACCTGATACTTAAGCCCATTGTACAAAAGGGATAATTAGGACAACCTTGAGGACTAGCTGACATTTTTGCCAGTTATCTGTTAAGCTGACTGCGTAGTCGTCCACGTTAAGCATGCCACATGTTTAGGCATATTTTCCTACCCTGTTGCATCTGCTTTCTTGATAACTTCCTGCCTCATGTGGGGAGCTGTGTTCATGAGTGGTTTTACATTATCTGTAGCAGATTATGTGGTTTGAGGGGCAATGATCTTTTCTCTTTGTAGTTATAGCCTTTTCAGACTTGACCTTCATTCTTAAGAGTGTTGTGTTTTTCAGGAGTCTATTATGTCACTTGAAAGTATATTTTCCTAGTGCTTCTCATGTGGATTCATACCTTGGTTTCCCTGATGGATACTGGACAGCTTGAGAGTAGGAATAGGACTTCTGTATGTCTGTAATCTCAGCATCGCCACTGGTCCCTGACATATGTAGACACTAGACTTCAGATTAAACAAACAAATATGCATTAATTTTCAAAGATATTGTAATGACAAGTAATATCGGCATCTCTACTAGAAATGGTAGTAGGAAGCACAAGATCAAGTTTGAAGGACAACCTTGTTGCTTTAAACAAGTTTAGCCAGCAGTGAGGACAACTACAAAAAGAAAAAACGCTGATGGTAATAATTTCTGCTTAATTTCCCCTGGATTTAATCTGGTCACTAGCTGATTTATTTGTATTAGAGACAATGAACTAACATCATCCATTTCTCTTTAAGGAAGAGAATGGACCAAAGAAAGAAGTCATTTGAGATTAGAAGTCAGTTGCTAAAATGTGAAGAGAAGTGGGGTTAGGAGGACCAAGTACAAATGAAGTAAAGAAGATAGACATTTCTAAATTAAAGAAGATAGACGTTTCTGTAATTATTCGTTGGAAAAATATTGTCTATTACGATCTTACAAGTATACAGTTGACCCTTAAACAACAGGGGGTTTGGGGCAACAACCCCCCCTCACAGTTGAAAATCCACATAAAACTTTTGACTCCCCCAAAACTTCTAGTAGCCTACTGTTGACTGGAAGAAAGCCTTCGTGATTCCATACATGGTTGACTCGCACATATATTGTGTGTTATATCTGTTGTATACCGTATTCTTACAATAAGTAAGCTAGAGAAAAGAAAATTTTATTAAGAAAATAATTAAAAAGAGCAAATATATTTACAGTATTTATTGAAAAAAACTCCACGTGTAAGTGGACCAATATAGTTCAAGCCCATGTTGTTCAAGTGTCAACTGTACAGTGCAATATATACTGTTTTCCTTCTAGTCTGAATGTGTCAGAGATAATGCCCCACCTCCTTTCCATCCCATCTGGAAATGAAGGCCATGTAGCGAGCAGACAATGACATCTACCCAGCTGCCAGAACTGTGCAATGAATGAAGCAGCCCCTCAAAAACCTCTGAATGGATTGTCAATTTTTATTATGTTTAAGGCAGGCAGCAATTTCAGTTTTTCAATTCCACTAAGTAATAATAGTTATTAATTAGTAAATTAGGTCACTGGGTTCTAGAGGTGAGCTAACAGAATGATTAACAAGGAGAGAAAGAAAATTCACAGATAATGTTCAGGTTTCATAGAAGCCTGCCACAATTGAGAGTTTATGTTTGTACATCTCTTCAAAATGGATTGCTGCACTTAAGAGCAACTTACATTGGCTACAGTGCTGTCTGTTCAGTAATTGCAGCAAAGTGAGGTACTGCACCATACATTGTCATAAAGATGTCAAGAAATGAAGGGAGATGTTCGAGGACTCTGCCTTCTAATACTTACATTTTAAATCTGGGGCATTAAATCCAGGAAGGAGAACTCCTGAGGTTTTTCCCCCCACACTAACAAAGAGCTTAGACATTTCTTGAGTGTGGGCTCTGACATCAACCGCAGGGAGGATTTCTGGATTCTAGGTAGGTCCAATACATTTTAGAGATGAATTTTCGGGGCTTTATATTTCAAACATGATAGCTTTCATGGAGGTTTGTGGACTGTGTTTAAAAGTACTTTCCATGGCGATACATGGATAATAACAAAATCCCAGAAATACCATTGAAAGTCCTTATGGACTTGAAAGTTTATCTTATGGGTTCTAGATGGGCAAAAAGCAGGTAATGTATCTCAAGGCTATTGGAGTGTATTCCTGATACTAAAAGAAATAGTTGAAAAATGGAAACACCAGTCAAACTCATCCCGAAGATACAAAAATGTAGCAGTTACCTAGTCCAATGTGATTTTTAATAAACTCTATGGAGGCAAACCAGACCTACTAATATGAATATAGACTATGCTTATCATGGCAAAGTAATTTACTCATTAAAACAGATCCAAGACTACTCTCTTAAGAAAAATAGTTATCTTTAGACTTCTATTAAAAATAGTTATTGCATAAATTATGTTTAAGTAAAAACATGTTCAATTTTACTCTGCTTATGTATAATAGAAATAAGAAATAAGCGTTACTCGAGATTTTAAGACAAATTTCCTTATCCAATTGTCCTTTCTATTTGAACGCTCTCCCTGCCTTATTTTTGCTCCCTCCATAGAGAGTCATGTTTGAGAGGTTTTTTTTTTCCCTTCCATTTTTTGTTTTCTTTCTACTTCCTTTTTTGTCTTTCCTGAATATTTCCCTTTTGGGTCACCATGATGTACTAGAAAGAGTGATTTGTAGTCTGACAGAAGCTAAGTCGAATCATTGACTCCACTACTTAGTAGTTATTTTCACCAACCTCTCTGAGCTTTAGTTTCCTCATGTGTACTGTGGAAGACAGGTAATACATACAGTGGTTTTGAGTTCGCTATGATACAAAAATACTTATTCTTGGAGTAAAGAAAGGAAAGAAAACTTGGAACAGTTTGACATATAGACAAAATCTTTTGGACCAGTAATAAATTAGACTGGATTAACTACCTTGTTTCCCGAACATAAGACCTAGCTGGACAATCAGCTCTAATGCGTCTTTTGGAGCAAAAATTAATATAAGGCCTGGTCTTATTTTACTATAATATAAGACCTGGTCTTATCATATAATATAATATAATGTAATTAATATAATATAATATAATATAATATAATATAATATAATATAATGTAATACCAGGTGGTATATTAATTTTTGCTCCAAAAGATGCTTTAGAGCTGATTGTCCAGCTAGGTCATATTTTTGTGGAAACACGGTAAGACATAATCATTTGAGAGATAGATAGATGTTGTAGCTATGAACACTGAAATTGAGTATTTAACTGTGATAATTGACACTTAATGGATCCTTAATATATATTAGTTTCTTTCCTACACTCTTGACCCTATTCTCATCTCAGACAACACACACACACACACACACACACACACACACACACACACACACACTCATTAACAGACATACCCGTATATATATACTTGAAGTGTAACCTGTGATTTTAGGAGTGGGTGGCTTTCGTGACATCCTGCCTATACTTACTTACCTCTACTTACCTCTAGTTTCCACATAAGGGTGTACATTTCCATATTAAGACATCTGGCCAGATTCTTTTTTTTTTCCTTTTTAATGCTAATACATTAGGAAATCTCATTTACCATGTAAATGAATTTAGGTCGGTTTACTAGCTTTTGTTATTGGACCACTCCTCCCATTTTGAGTCTACAATGTAAAGAATATAACTTCATTTCCATTGGTGGAAGATTAAACACATTTTTAGACATAATGTTTTCTAAAATATAAGAGGGGAAGAAAGGATTGACCATGTTAAACTGACAGAAAATTTTCAGTAAGATTTGAAACAAGGTCAAGTTCATTATAAAAAGTCAACTTAATCTTGTCCTTGAATAACCAACCAACCAACCAACCAACCAACCAACCAACCAACCAACCAACCAACCAACCAAACAAAAAAGCAAACCAAAACCAGAATGATTCATGGGGGAAATCAAGAGATTGGATCTAATATTTGACATCAATTCATTGTCCATCAAAAGACTAGGAAACACAAATGTCTCCATTTGTATCTAAGACATGACATGTAAATTCCTAGGGGTCTCTCTCAAGGCCGTAGGAGAAGTTCAGCAAAGAAGCTGACTAGATTGAAAACGCACTTAAGTTTAAGATGCTCTCCAGGAGTTTCTAGTTCAGTCATTGCTATTACTGAACTTTTCTGCCTTTTAAGGGTTTATAATATCTAACTTCAAATTATTCCATCTCTAAAGATACTCAGTGATTTTTTTTTTTAACTACCCGCACCATGAGGTTTTCTTTTTCCTGTCACCTCATATCACCACCTATGACACAGCTTTGTGCAGGCAGCAAAAACCTGGAGCTTTCATTCAAGGTCACCTCAAGCCCTCCATGGTCAGAGATTTTGAATAACTTAGAATTATTTTAACTATATATTTTTGTAGCTGTCAGACGCAAATCTACACGGTTCATGGAGGCTCAATTTCTTTTCTGTATTAATAGCTTATTGAGCAACCATATGATACCAGGCTACATATATATGTGCTTTTTTGTTGGTGTTGTTTTTCAGTGAACTCAGTGGTCTTGAATACCCAATGAGAAATATTTCTATTATCTTTGCCTATTTGCTTTTCAAAAACTACAAAAATGCATTGATTTTTGAGACAATTATGGGGCTTATAGAACTTATCCTCTCGCTTGGATATGACTTTTAGTTTTAAAGGGTTCATTAGGTGTCCCAAGTGGTGTTTTCATATTCCAGGACAGAAAAGGGATACCATGGGTTATGAAAATGATCCTGTCAAATGTAAGGTAAAATACTGGTGAAAATTGACAATTGCAGTCAAACATCTCAAGGTGTGACCTCCATGTGTTATCTAGAAAGCATTCAGGGTTCCTGTATGTTTTCAAATTTTTCAAATTTTCTTTATATCTAATGGCTTATATTTCTTTACATCTCATGGCTTAATTGATTATACATCAATTAAGCTATTGTACCAAAGAGAACATGTACTCAACACCTCTCAGGCACAAGGGGGCAAAAATAAGAGCTTTTGAGGCATTTCCCATGTAACTGATAAAATACACCTACATAGATGAAACAATTAGAATATGGTTGAACCGCATAGCGAGTGACTAACAGGTATTGGAAGGAATAAATCAGTCTTGGATGTTAATAGCAGGTGATGACTTCATGAAAGAGAAATAACTTAAAGAAAGGTTTATTATTTAAATAGAGTGGAAAGGGTGTTTGGGTACATTTCATTGTGGGAAAATAGATGAGAAGAGGCATAGAAATAAAAACATAAAGTGTGAGCTATCTTAATTAAATGTGAAGTGATAATTTAGAAATAGTAGTGATATTTTAGACAAGTAAGAAGAAACTAATTCTGGAAGGTTTTGTGTCAGCCAATAAGTCTGAGACTGATACAATGAGTGATAGGAACGCTATCTGATGGATTTTTAGGAGTAATGAACTATATAGCGGTATTTTTGTAGTGTTACTAGGACAGCATGTGCCGATGCATCGAGGTTCTCAGTTCTTTACTTTTGAGTGAATATTGTGGCAACATAGAGAAAACGTGCATCAAAATTGCTTATGGAACTCTCAGTATTCTTTGGAGAATTTTGTGAAAAATGGGACTAGTACAAGAAAATAAGAAAGAGGCAAATATTCTGAAAGCCCCAAAATAGGAAATGTGCATTCTGGAAACTACATTTAGTAATTTTCATATCAATTTTCTAGAAGTTTCACAATTTTTAAATTTCCATCTTGTGAACAATAATTAAAAACAAAAATCGATGAGCCTTGGAGCCTTCATAGGTGCACTGAAAACAAGTGATGACAGATAAGAGATATTTTCATTTTTGGTAGCTTTACTATTCCACTAGGTGTTCATCTTGTTTTGTAAGAAAGGGTCTGATGCATGGTAGGTGCTTAATAAATGAATGTTGCACTGCTGCTTGAGTACATACATTGGAGGAACAAATTTTTCTAAATCTGGATTTGTCAAAATCTCTGGTAATATTCTGTGGGGAAAAGACAAAGAAGTGTGTAGAAAATGATTTGATGTTTACCTTGGCTCATTGCTTGTTGACTAGCCATAATGGCTTGACGAATCCATTGATTCCAATGGTGAATGTCATCTTCTGTGCCAATACACAGGCTGAGTTCTTGGCCTTGTCACCCCGACATTTCTATTAAAGGCTTCCATGTTACTGAAAAATGAAATGCATATTTTTTTTTTTGTGGGTGACACCAAGATGAAGGTTTGGCTATACATTTGTTGACAGATTCAGGATAAAAAAATTTAAACGGGCTAGAGCAGTGGCCCCCCCAAATAGTTCAATGAGCAACCTGAATCAAGCAGTGTGCCTGGGCTGCAAGAACACAAAGGGAAGAGAGCTTTAGTGTTGACAGAAGAAACAGCCCATGAATTTGTCCCCAAAGTCAGGGACTAGACCAGGAGACAAGTGTGGGCTCACACAGAAAGGAGGAATGCCTCTGAGGAAAAGAGGTCCCAATTAATTATGTTGCAATTTTATTCTTCTTGGAGGGGGAGAACCTAAAGCTGGCCTCTATTAAACTGACACATGACTTGTTGCCATAAGGCCCATTTTAGTCCCTGTTCATTTTATTAAGTGGATTTGCTCTCCATTCAGAGTTGATTAGTACATAAATAATTGAAGCACCTCCCATGTGTAGATTAAGAGAAGGAAGCTCTAAGGGTGTCCCTTCCCATTAGCCATAGGAAAGTAGGAAAGACGTGAACTGATTGAATAAAAATGGTTCCAGCCACTTGTTTTTCTGACCATCTGTGGACAAGTGTTGGTTCCGGGCTACACTTTAGCAGGGGAATGTCTTGCCAAGGTGGCCCAAGGAACTTTGTCTTTTCCTGATGAGATAGCATTAGGCCATCCTCAGACCTCGCTCTCTTGATTGATAGCCCATAGTTATATTATGAGGCAGGTAATTTATTCAAATGTTCTCAAATTCCCTATAGTAGCTGTCCTTGTCATTCTTGGGATCTGTCCCAGAGAACATACTCTCCATCTGATTCCCGATAGATGTTCAGAATCACCTAGCATTATATCCCATCTCTACCTGTCCTTGAGAAACACATCAGGTGTCTGCTCAGAAACTCATTCCTTTATACCAAGTTTATCCATCTTCTCTCTGTCTCTGTCTCTGTCTCCGTCTCTCTCTCTCTCTCTCTCTCAGGGTTTTAGGGAACAAGTAGTTGTTTCATCCAAAAGAGTAAATTAATGAAATTCACCCCCCCACACACACCCCTACTCTCTGCTTTAGGAGAACAATGATGCACTTCTGTGTGGCAGAACTCTAGTCTGAAAGGGAGCACCCTAATAAACTAGCACCTTAGTAAACTATGCAGTGGGGGTGGGAGCTGGGGATGGCAGCATCTAGAATAAATGTGGCACATGGTATGTACTCAGTAAACATTTGTCAAGTAAAGGATTTATGACTCCCATTCTATTCAATTCCTCTACCTATATGACTTGTGACTAATTTCCCCACTAGTTTTCCCAATAATCACTCACACCAAGATAAGTATTAATTTTTTCCCCAAAAAAGTTGTCTTATAAGAGTTAGCAGGACTTTTATCTTGCCCATTTTGCAACAATAACCTAGAAATAATTTTTCCACAAACATTTGGCATTTTTGATGTCAGACTTACATTTCCAGACCTACAGCTCATTCAGGTGGGATGGCCTCCCCTCCTGGCTCCTTAATAGAAAGGGTGCTGAGGCTTCCAATCCATCTACCAGTCCAATAATAGATACCATTTATAATGCTCTGCTATGTGTCAGTCACTTCACCAGTTTGCTTTGCATACATTATTGATTTAATCTTTAAAACAACCCAATCAGGTAGCTATGATCCTTATTATAAAGATGAGGAAACACGTTATGAATGCTGTGCCCAAGGTCACAGAGCTAGGTAAACAACGTAGCAAGGGGTACAAATAAGTGACCTGACATTTTGCTCTTTTCAGGAGAGCAGCGGATGAAAGCCAGGGTGCCTGGATTCATTCCTGGCTCTGCCACTTACCATCTAAGATGTTAGTTTATCAGGAATTGGGTCAATACATGTAAACCCATGGCACCTCGATTTTGCCATTAGTGAAAATGCGGAAGGTAATATATTTATTCACAGGATTATCCTAGGATTTAATTACTTAGTTCATATAAAATATTTAGAATAATGCTTGGAACACTTAATGTATCTTAAAGATTATTATTTAAATTTGTGTAGAACTAGCACTCAGTATCTTATAATTTAGCAATTAATAGTTTAATAATTCTTCGTTTCATTGTCTGTGGTGTTACATCAGGAATTAGATGACTTTACAAAGGTCACTTAATAAATTGTAAACTCCATACGGTCTGGGTCCTTTGGGCACTGTCACAAACTAAAGGAGTACTCAGTGAATATTAGGCACATCATTGACACTTATAAATACAGATGAAAAAATATGAATGATCCAACCTACTACCCTCCTCCAAGCGAATACCTTCTTACATTTGTGTAGAATTTTATGGTGTACAACGTGACTCACCGACTGAAAAAGAAAAATCTCCACATTAACTAACCTCTGCAAAGTTTATACCTTTATCCCCCATATCACAGATGAGAAAGCTCAGCCTAAGAATGGCCACCAGATTAAACAAATCAAGCTTTGCTTTTCTCACATCACAAGGGCTGCAGAGATGTGTGGTAACTGGCATTGCTCTTCAGGCTTGCCGAGGTTAGGTTTGACTCCACTGTCATTTTCTTGACTTTTCCTTCATGCTCACAATAGAGCCACTTTACTTCTAGCCAGGATATTAGCATTTAAGGCACTAAAAAGGTGAAAGTCTCACAGGGACCTCATCGTTCATTGTCATATCAAGGAAGAAAAGCTTCTCTAGGGGCTTTCTAAATCCCCAGATATCTTTTTTTACATGGCATGGGCCCAAAATATGTTATAAGGCCGCCCCTCATTGCAGGGAAGTGTGGAAAGGGAAATGCTTGGCTCTCTCACCTATAGAGTGAACAGCAGCAAAGGGCAAAAGGTTGGTCATAGCTTTTGGTAATCTCCCAATAGTGTCTGCCAAAATTCCTTTTTATTACTGTTCCTATTACTCTTCCTATTCCTATTTCTACTGCTACTATACTACTGAAGAGTTTACCCTAACAAACATAGTGTACTCATTTGCTGTCACTCTAATTCACCAAGAAATGAGAAACAACAAGACTTTTCTAGCATTGATAAAGCTAAGTAGGTGTTTGAAGGTAAAAGTAAGTAAGCATCCTCAATTCCACCGCTGCCCTCTGACAGAAGACGTAACTAATACTTGGGGCCGTTAAAAACACCCAACTGCTAAGTACGTACTCATTCAGGAGCCCAGAGTCTTTGCTTGTTTGTTTATGAGCTACTGGTTGTGCAATGGTTGGAATTACTCACACTTTGAAATGCCAAGCTCAGATGAAGCTTGTGAGGATTTCTCAAAAAATTGGTTTGGCCGAAGTGGGAGAAGGATGGAATAAATATGAACCAAACTGGAGCATTACCAGTCACAGATCTTTCACTCTAAAGTGGCTTCCTGGGAACTTATCACAGCCTCTGGATTTGTTCTCACCAAATATAAACACTTTTCTAACTTCAACCCTGGAGGCAAGGCCTTAAAACTTCTATGGAGGGACACAAATTGAAATCTTTCTGTATTTCACAAATACAACAAATTAAGGTACACTGAGTAAAAATACATTGCATTTGTTCAAAGGATGGACTTTAAGTCACCTTTGATCCATCCTCAGCCATTTTCCCTCACGAACCCTTCTTGCTCCCCCACGCCATATTTCTGGGAAGATGATTATATGGATGTGGTTTGTTTGGAAAGTAAAGACAGTCCAGGACACAGGAAAAGTCTGGAGCTAGGTGGGGTAGGGATGAGATGGAACTAAATCAAATCTGGCTTCGTGTCCAAACTGGCATGAGCTGGTAGCTCAGGGTATTTTGAATCCAGTGTTCCCTAGGAATTCTGTAGACACTCTACTGTTTGTTCCCCGACTCATTAGCAATTTTGGAAGCCAAGGCTAGATATTGAAATGGGCAAGTGAAGAGAACTTTTTCTATTTGTTGAATGTTTGGGAATGGGAATAAATGGAGAAATGCAAAAATCATCCTATTATTTGGAAAGTTGGAAGGCCACCAGTGGTGTGTTTGTTTCACAGCTATGGTGTGAGTGGATTCAGCTGAGCTAGACCCATTGTACTTTGTCTTTAGCATACATCTGAAAGTATTTGCAAATGTTTGGCACTTGGGAAAATGATTTTTGGCCAAGTGTATTTTCCCTTAACATAAAATGAGATTGAGGGAGAGAGAGAGAGAGAGAGAGAGAGAGAGAGAGAGAGAGAGAGAGAGAGAGAGAGAAAGAGAGGAAGAGAGAGAGATGCTTATTTAGTGGAAGGTGAAAGGGAACTTAATCTGATCTGTCTGCTTCTTTTATACTTAACTCATCACCATGGGTTAGTGTTGGGCTCTTTACTGTCTAAAATTCAGTGAGTTTCCATGGACATTCCTTTTCCCAGGGAATAGGCCAGCTGTGACAGGATGAAGTTTCAGGATATTGGTCCCAAAGCTAAGATTCAAAAGTTTGGCTGAAGGCAAAAACCTATTCTCCTCTGCTCATTATCAAACAGTTACACTGCATGCAGTTGGCCATTTAGCTGCCTCCTAACACCTTGCATTACCATCTTATAAACAATGCTGCTTTGTTGGAACACCTGCAGAGGTTCTTAACTTATAAGCACCATTTGATCACACAACAGGAGCAAGGGAGGCTCATTTGCCTCTTGGCAAAACAGGTGAGGATGTATTGAGCGCTAGATTACGCCTTCCGTTAGAATGGCAGTCCTGTTGGTGAGGGCGCTTCCCTGACCTCAGCATAAGAAGTGAGGACCAGCAGCCTGAAGCAAGAGGAAGTCTATCACACAACTACACCATCTATTACTAGTAGACTAGTTATTAATTTAACTGGATTTTCCCTTTATCTTATTGATGCCACCCTTAGATATTGTTCTTATTTCTCCTTGATTTTTTTTTTTTTTTTTTTTTTTTTTTTTACTGAGCATAATATTCATTCTGGAACAATTTAACTCTAAGTCAAAGATAGTTTCATGATTTTGGCAGAGATAAAGGGAAGAAAACAAAAGTTGGAAATAAACATGGTGTCTGTGTCCTAAAAAGGCATTGCTTCGAGCAGTGGTTGTTAAACTTTTTGGTCTCAGGACTCCTTTGCATTGTTAAAAATTACTGAGGACGTCACAGAACTTTTGTTGGCATGATTTTCTCATGTGTGGATATATATATATATATATATATATATATATATATATATGTATATATCTCAATATTTATCGGTATGCCAATAGAGAAATTAAAGCATATGTTATTGCAAAACAAGGACATAAAATATACAAATTTTTTATTGTGTATCCAGAAAAAAATACATTTCCAAAGAAAATTAATTTTTGGATTTAAAATAATGGTATATAATGATATTATATCAAAGTTTGCAAATGCTAGAGCTAGTATAACCCAAGATAGCTAGTAAAAGCATAGTAGAAGTAATGGGGGAAAACCGAGTTAATCTCTGAATACTCACTCTTTTTGAAAAGACTATTTTTTTAGAGCAGTTTTAGGTTTACACCCAAATTAAGAGGTGGGTCCAGCGATTCCCCATAGACTATTACACGTGAATAGACTCCCCCATTAGAGACATCCTCCACCAGAGCAGCACTTTTTTTATAATTAATAAACTTACATTAACACATCAAAAGTACCAAAGTCCTTAGTTTACATTAGAGCTCACTCTTGGTGTTGTACATTCTATCGGTTTGGACAAATATATAATGAAGATCCTTGTGCTCCACCTGTCCATCCTTTCCCTCCTCTCCAACCCCTCCGCCCCCAGCCCCGGGCAACCGCTAGTTGGGAGTTTAGTTATGGCTTAGAAAAGCAGTTAGGGACCCTGCCTTGGTTGCTTTGGGCAAGTGGCCCTTTTTATTGTTTGCAATTTACTTTAATATACCTCAATATATAGATTTAGAAATGCATGTGTGTGTGTGTGTATGTACTCGTATGTGTGTATGTATAAGATGAATCTGGTACATCTCACAAAAAAGAAAAGAAATGCTGAAAGAATAATGCAGACATGTTAAAAGAACACAGAAGTTAGTCTGAAGGGGACTTTTACTGTCCAACTCTGGGACAGCAACATAAATAAGGATAGTAGGAGAGTATAACTTATTGGATAAAGTAAAAATTTTGGAATTCACAATGATATAAGGAGAATGGAAAAGCTCTCCCTTGCAGTAAACAAACAAACATCCAGAAAAACAAAAAACATAAAAACAAAAAAACTAATAACTGTTTAAGAAATGACGGAATTAGGAATTACAATTTGTTAATGTCAATTAACACATTAATCTGATTTTGATTATTTTACTGTGGTTATGCAGACAATGTCTTGTTTTTAAAAAATACACTATGAAGTAGTTCAGGGGTGGAGAGAGAAAGAGAGAGACAAAAAAAGACACAGGAAAGAATGAATCTTGCTGAAGGGTATGTGTATCTACAAATTTTCTTGCATTATTCTTATAACTTTGCTATAAGTCTGAAATTATGTCAATTTTTTTAATTGAAAAATTAAGTAAATAAAATATAATACTTCATCATAAACTATATATATATATATATATATATATATATATATATATTTATATATAATATTATGGATTTCTCAGTTTTACACTATATCCTAAGGACTATTGATTAACATCCAAATACCAATAATTAGACACTGAGTTAGCATTTGAAATATTCAAATCAGAAACTCATGTCTAGAAATGGCTACATATTAGCAAACTTATCTTTGACCAACCCAGAGGTACAGCCAATCAGCATAATAGATGTTAAAATGTTTTATTATAATTAATATAAGTAGTGTTCAAGATGTAAGGATTGGCTAGAAATATTCTACAGTACTTTACCCTTTTCATAAACAGAGTGTAAGAATCTATCCAGCTCTAAGCCCTCACCCATTGTAATGGGAACGCAAGTCTAGGATTCAAAATGTTCCACACAAAAGCCTCTATCTAGAGGATTTTTGTTGCCTGCCTTCAGCTAGAAATTTAGCTGAATCCTGCCAACCAATAGATGTTTCATCTCCATCTAGTGACCCTTTCAACTATTAATTTAAAGAAACCCATAAACCTTGAGCTTATAACACACACTGAATAACTGTTCTTATGCCTACTTGCTGATAAATACTTATTTGGTGTGAGGTCAGTTTTCACCATAACTTTCTTTTAATTGTTGGAGGCTCTACATATGTTTCAAAAGACTATAATAATTGTAAATAAACAAGTGAGATTAGGTCAGTTGCAGCATCTCTTTACGTGAGGCCTAAGAGTAGATCCTTCAGTCAGAGCCACTGAGACCTAAAAGTTGCCAAGCCGTTGCCCCAAAGGCACAGAACTCAGATGCTAACCAAAACTCTCTCTAGTCATTTCCAGATATGCTGGGTATGTATTCTGCAAACATTTCAGAACACCTATAAATATAATGTATGATAGAAATTCATGAAGCCTTCCTTGGAATATGTGCATGGGAGCTCAGATATCAATAACCTAACTTCAGACTCCTGAGCTGAGACAGTGCTTACTGAATACTTTTATTATAAACACTAACCGAATGGAATTACTGAGATGATTAACATCCCTAGAACACAGCTGATGCATGACAGACACTCCATAGATGCCAATGCTATCTTGGAAAGCTATTTAACTCTCATCCTGTATGCCCAAACCTCAGCAGATCACCCTGTGGTCTCCCTAAAGCTGAACTACCACTTATAGAATTGATGGTGAAATTTAATTTAACAATAGATGCAATAAATATTGAGGCCTATATTTGCAATAGTCAGGAGAGTTTTGAATGTTAAGTTTTGGAGATCTCAAAATGAGCATGCTGACCAGTTTCCTGGTTATATTTAAAGATATGTGATAATCCTATGAAGATTGAATATCCTGGACATAAACAATGAGTAACTTTGAGGTTGAACTTTTAAAACATGGCTTCACATTCATGCCCAATATTATTACTTTTGAGAGAAGATTTTAAAATAAATACTTTTACAATTTAGTTATTAATTGGAATCCAACTGGCATTATATCTGCTGAGATGTATATATTAGACAATTCATGCACAGACATATATACCTATATTTTTATGTAAAAAGTTCAATTGTTCATAAAATGCACATCAAACATATGGGAACCTCTTTCTCATAGCTCTCAAAGGGAACAGTCAGTTTCTTTAACCTGACATCATTCATGTTCACCATTACTTATGAATTTGGCCAAGAGATCATGACTTCCAGCTTTCAGTGAAGGAAACATTTAACTCCAGCTTCAAAATGCTTTCAATTCTTTTGTTACGTTTTGTTTTGCTTTTTGGCAAAAGTGACTCTAGTTAGATTTGGTCTGGGTTGTGAGTGTGGCCTCCCACCCCCACCCCCACTCCAGGCTTTATCGCTATTTTCTTTTGAGAAAGAAAAGTAGAAGAAAAAGTAGAAGAAAGTAGAAGAAATGTATGTCACAGATTTTTTTTTCTTCAAGACCTCATGGTTGATGGAGCTGCTTTCTTTGGGGGGGAACTACCTCAAACCATTTTTGTCTGCCAACATGGCCATCTTTAGATCCTGGTTCTAGGGTACTCACTCTACCAGCTTTGGGTGTTTAGGCCTAGTCACTGAGAACTTGTGGTCAACATGGCAATGAGCTGCCCAGATGACCCTTCAAGGAAGGACGTGCAGGGAGTACACTGAGCAGAATACCTCCAACTGTGGGCTCCTTCAGGAGTCTGCTCAGCTGACAAGACTATCTTGTTGAACACCTTGCCCGTCTGGTGGCAGCTCACGTTGGTGACTGAGTGAGGTGAGGGCATCAAGGTCTGGTCATTTGGCCCAAAGTGGGGATGCTGACAGGCAACTTTCTTTCCAGAGCTTTCCACAAGGGGGCCACAGATTTGTTGGGCCTGCCTAGAAATTAGACTGATTTCTCTGCCCAATCCCGCTTCTGCATCCTTCTTTCACGTCTTGATCCCTAATAAATACCTTACACCCAACCATCCATTCAGGATCAGCTTCTGGAGGACCTCACCTATGGCAGCCTCTCTTTCTATTGTCTTTCCTTCCACATTCCCTGAAGCAGTGGAGAGAGGGTATCTGGTAACAAGCAACAAATTAATATCTAATTTGCATATAATTCTTAACATGCACAAGAATTTTATATGTAACTTTCTTTTCCATATTTTATTAACAAATAGAGGGGTGAGATATACTTCCTGTTGGCAGAAAGCCAACACTCTTGTGATGGGCCTGTGCCACCTGCCCAAGGGCAATAGAGGCATTTAATAGGTTCTGAGGGGTTTTACTCAAGACATGAAAGGGCAAGATCTAAGCTAGAATCCACTCTGTTTCCATGGTCAAGAAAGAACAGAATACGTACTGAGAAGAGTGTAAGGGGCGATGGGAAGGAAATGTACAGATCTTTCCATCTCCATTTTCCCAGGAGAAAAGAAACAATGAAATTCAAGCAACAGGAGACTTGTTTATGTTGACAAAATGGCTTCTAAAGAAAAGTATATATATATATATAAATATATATATTTAAGCAGAGAAAATATTTTCTTTCCATGGATATTTTTTCCTACATTGGCCACCCGTGGCAGACACTTGTCTGTCTTTTTGAGGCATTGTCACAATTCAATATCACCACACCTGTTAATCTCCATGCATGTGGGCTGAATTTGTGTTTTGAGAGGACAGGACCATCTGACACATATGAGGAAGTGACATGCGTTTTACATGAGGCTTAAATTTCTATGAAGGAATGAATAGCTTTGTCCTTGATCTGCTCTCCAAACTCTTTTTAATATTAATGTGCTATTTAAAAATACATCATTTGCCTCCAAAGTATTATAGCTCAGTGGGCGGCATTAGAGCTCGTGGGCAGGCTACGGGGCCCAGAGTGAAGCAGCTGATAGCTATTTATCACACACGACTGCTGGCTCCCAAGGATCAAAACTTTAAGCAGAACTTGGCAGGGAAGAAGGGTTTCCATCTGTCCTCTGGTGTTAAAACTCTAAGATTAGCGTGATCTGAGCCACCTAGTTCTTGGAAAGTCACTAATACGATAATACTTTTTTTAAAAGGTCGAAACTTCCTATTTCTTCCATTAGCTCCATCACATGTGTCTCCAAGTAGAACACACCTTTGTGGCTTCTTTTCAAACCAGCATCACTGTGGTTGGTAGCAGGCTCAAAGTACTCTTTTTGTTTCTACAGAGGCAGCGTACTGAAAGACACATTTCCAGCTGAATTTACGGACTGCTTCTATTCCCACCTTCCTCCCGTGCTGCTGAAAAATATAGGATTAGGCTACAGCCAGACAGATGTTATAACTACTCTTGGAAAGAAATATAGATTTTAGGTGGGAGGTTATAGACACCCAGATAAAACCATGAAAATGCGAGTTGAGTGGTTGAGCTTTAACTCAGCAGAAATACTTGTTCTATTTAGTGTTTGCTGTTCTCAAAAGGTAAATCTTAGACAAAACAATTCTAGAGAAGGTGAAAGCCGAAGTTTATTATGAAAATGAGCACAGAACGGAAGATGTGTTACGAGTCCTATATAATTGCCTGACGGGGCCATAGCTAATCTGGCACAGCATCCGGCTGAGGCGAGAAGCTGGATTCAGCACAATTTGATCTGTTCTCTCCCCTTGAATATTCTTATACCGTTTTTTTGCGGTGTTTTCATCTCACTCTAACATAAATAGTGCCCAGGAATCATGTTGTTTTATTAAGACTAGGGACTTTTCTGAAAGAAAAAGAAAAATGTTTAGTAATAGAACATGGTTATTCTTCCCTGTGTTTAGTAAGCAGACTTCTACAAAAAGGAGCAAGAGGGCCCAGCCTACTTCAGAGCAGGGCTGTTATTTATTCATTCATTTATTCATTCATCCCAGGATAAAGCATTACTGAGCCTGCATTACAGGGGCTGAGATTATGAAATGAGTCAAACAGAGACGGAGTTCCTTAAAGTGCTCCGTTGCTTGTGTAGAGTAAACTCTCCAGTGGTTGATTAATTGCCCCATTGTTTACCCTCCCTGCACCCATCCTTTTCCATGTGACCTTGGAGTCATGTGTGTTGTTTGGTCAAAGGGATAATCACAGAAAAGGAGCAAACAGAGCCTCCACATTCGTTTTTCATATCAACTTTATTAAGGAATAATTCACAAATACAATTGTATATCTTTAAAGTATACAATGTGATGATTTCATGTACATATACATTACAGAATGATTACCAAAATCAAGATAATTAACACATCTATCACTTCACGTAGTGAACTCGTGTGTACGTGTGTGTGTGTGTGTGTGTGTGTTGAGAATGCTTAAGGTCTACTCTTAGCAACTTCCAAGCATATACTGCTGTATTATTAACTATAGTCACTATGCTGTGCATTAAATCCTTAAAGCGTATTCTTCTCATAACTGAATGTTTATACTCTTTGACATAAAGCTTCCCATTTCCTCTTCTCCCCAGGTCCACCATTCTATTCTGCTTCTATGAAATTGGCTTTTTTTTTTTTTTTAAGTTTCCACATATGAGTGATATCATACAGTATTTGTCTTTTTCTGTTAGGCTTATTTTACTTAGAATAATGTGTTCCAGTTTCATCCATGTTGTCACAAATGGGAGGATTTTCTTATTTATTTATAGCTTTTAGCCTTATAATATTTATATATATATATATATTAGGTTGGTGCAAAAGTAATTGCAGTTTTTGCAGTTATTTTTAACCTTTTAAAATGCAACTATTTTTGCACCAACCTAATATGTATATATGCTATTGGAAATAATGCTACAGTGAACATGGGAATACAGATATCTCTTTGATATCGTGTTTTTACTTCCTTTTTGGATATATACCTAGAATTGGGATTACTGGATCATATGGCAGTTCTATTTTTAACTTCTTGAGTAACTGCCATACTGTTTTCCATAATGCCTGTACCAATTTACACTCCCACCAACAGTGTATAAAGGTTCCCTTTTCTCCACAACCTCACTAACACTTGTTATCTCTTCTTTTTGATATAGCCATCCTGACAACTATAAGGTGGTATCTCATGGTTTTGATTTGCATTTCTCTGATGATTAGTGATGTTGAGCAACCTTTTATATACCTATTGGCCATTTGTATGTCTTCTTGGGGAAAATATCTACCCAGGTTTTTTGTCTATCTTTAAATTGGGTTATTTGCTTTTTTTTGTGGACATAAGGGCATCTGACCCATATGAGTCACATATACCATGTGCTGCGAAATGCATTCTGGGTGTTTCTTCTGGCTAATATGGTTGTCAGTGAGCAATGGTGTCTCTTGGTCAATAGATTTCCGAATGAGCATCAGCTTACAAGACTGTCTTCCTTAACCATGGGCTTTAGAGGCTTCCCCCTTCATCTATCCAGGTCTGGCTCTTGGCCACAGGTAACCCTTACCCAAAGGTTTTCCAGGGAGCCCCCAGCTTTCACCATGCAGAGCTATCTTCTCAGGCTAACATAGTAACTGAAATAAAATGCAATCAATTTGATTTGGCATTACTCTTTTTCAATAATTTAGATATTATTTACAATGATTTATATTGTGAGGAATATTAATTATTATTGATTATATGTTGTATATGTGGTCATGTGTATGATTAACTGGACATCAGCATCTCGATCTAGTACGTAACTTAGTATACAACATTGAAAATTGAAAGTTGTGTCAAGCATTCTATAGCAATAATGCCTGTCTTGAGAATAAGACTAACCATAAATTTCCAACTGCCTCATATAGAATCAGACAAAGTTAGATCTAGACAGTGTCAGTGATTATCTCCAAGTCTGTGGTTGATTTAACAGGTGACAAAAATTGGAAAAAAAAGAATTGACAAAGCCAAACAGCAAATTTGAGACCATTATCTAATAATTTAAGGAGATAAATTTTTTTTTAATTTCCTGTTAAAATTTAAAAATATGTCATATCATCCAATTGCTCACTTATATACTATTTGTATGTGGTATATTCATTTTTGACTATTTAAAAATTTTTCTAGATAATCCATTTTTCACATCAGGGCTTTAATGACTACATTAGAAAGCAAAATACAATAGAAAAATATTAAAGCCCAAGAGTTTCACAAAGAGCCAGGTTCTGATTCTGCCTTAGTCACTTATTAGCTGTCAGCTACTCTTGGCCAAGTCATTTCATCTCTCTGAGCCTCTGTTGTCTCATCTCTAAAGAGAGATGATAATGCCAGCTCAGAAGCGAGAAACAAATGAGATAAATATGTAAAGAGCTTAGTGCAATGCCTGGTAAATAGTAAACACACAAAATATGATAGCTATGTTAACTCTCGCCACTTCCTGTGTAATCTTTGGTAATATTGTGTCCACAGTGGACTGGGAAAGGACTCTTGGCAAATTCTAAGGACCATGCAATTGAAACATGTGGAATGGCCTCCTGACAAACAATGTACGAGCAAAGAGAACAAAATCGCAACTCCAGCATCTCACACAAGGATTTATTTCATGTTAGAGAGGGACGTCAGGAAAGAGTCTTCATTATGTGCGAAGATGCTATAGGAAGGGTGTTGGAGTGCACACACACACACACACACACACACACACACACGAGGTCTGACAATTAAATTCGCTAATGCATCCTAGCAAAAATGCTACATACCTCATTTATGAATATCACTACGGTCACCTTTAAAGTACTCCCCTTGGGAAGCTATGCACCAATGACAGCACCTAGTCCACCCTTCAAAGCAACTTTGGAACTCTTTTTCTGGAATGGCCATCAGAGCTGTCATCATATTACCCTTGATGTCCTGAATGTCATCAAAATGTCTTCCTTTCAATGTTTCCTTTACCTTTCGGCAAAGAAAGAAATCATTGGGGGCCAGATCAGGTGAGTAGGTAGGGTGTTCCAATGCAGTTATTTGTTTACTGGCTAAAAACAACCTCACAGATGGTGCTGTGTGAGCTGGTGCATTGTCGTGATGCAGGAGCCATGAATTGTTCACAAAAAGTTCAGGTTGTCTAACTTTTAGCCTTTTCAGCACTTCCAAATAGTAAACTTGGTTAACTTTTTGTCCAGTTGGTACAAATTCATAATGAATCATCCCTCAGATATCAAAAATGGTTAGCAACATCATTGCAACAAGTTGGCAAACTTAGTTGTCAGACCTCGCGCACAAGCGCGTGTGTGTATATATAGTATATATAGCATCAGAATATAGCTTCAATTTCTACTCCTTTACCCTCAGGCATCTGCACTCAAAAGTGTGCAGGAGATTATGGATAATACAAAGGCATCTGTTTAAGAAGTTATAAGGGGGATGCTATCTGGAAAGATGACTTAGTCAGGCTGTGTTCAAAATTATGATGTGTAGGTGGAGAAATTCTAGCAAGGATCTAAATCAGTTTTTCAGCCTAACAGTTCTTTGGAATTTGGGCTGTGGGCTAACATTTGCCTAAATAGACTGGGCCATAAAATCATATTTCAAATATTGTACAAAATGAATAGCACACAAATCTAAAATCCAAATCTTATACCTACTTTTGAAAACTGGTGATGATTTCTCATTGTGAAACAAAACTGGAATTAATTAATACTGAGGTTTTGTTTTTTTGTTTTGTTTTGTTTTGGTGGGGGAGAGTGTGGGGAATCAATCCATTGAAGCTACTCCAGGGCAGTTCATATTTACATGAAAGCAAAAATAGAAATGGCCCCAACTCTTAGTGCCTGCCAATATTGTTCTTATCAAACTGCATGGGGACAGTTACCTTACAGAATTAAAATAGCCAATAAGAAGTGACACAAAGCATTTACTCACAATTTATTTCTATAACTGTAATACATTTGGACACTGCATTCATTACCCAGGGCTGCAGTAACCGATTACCATTAACTGGGTGGCTAAAACCACAGAACTTTATTCTTTCACAGATCTAGAGGCCAGAGTGCTAAATCAAGAGGCCAATAAGGCCGTGCTCCTTCAAAATGCTCTAGGGAAGAATTCTTCTTTGCCTCTTCCCAGCTTCTAGTGGTTGCCAGAAATCCTTGGCATTCCTTTTCTTGTAGCTGCGTCACTCCAATCTATGCCTTCATCTTCCATGGTTATCTTCCCTCTGTGCATGTCTCTAGGTGTCCTCTCCTCTTCTGAGAAGGACACCAGTCATAGTGGATTTAGGGCCATGCAAATCCAGTATGAGCTTAATTTAATTAATCACATCTGCAAAGACTCTGCTTCCAAAACAAGGTCACATTCTCTGTGAACATGAGTTTTGGGAACCTTATTCAACCCAGTACAGATACCAAAATGAAGATAACATACAGCAGTCTTTCTATCTTGCCTCAAAACAGCAAGAGAATCAATCAGTATTTCTAAAATGTAGTGCATTGGTTGCAGCAGAATTTGTTAGATGGGGAAAGTAAAATTTGTTTTCGGTGGATATGAAAGTTGCCTCTGATTTTTCTTTTTTGGTTTTCTTTCTTTTTTTTTTTTTGTAAACTATAGTGATATTCAACAAAAGCATACTTAGCAAAAGATATAGACATTTACTGTTTATTGTGTTTCAAAATAACAGCCAAAGCAAGGTTTTAATGGAGAAGAGCACATGTAACAGATGCTTTTTATCTTTCTTCAATTTATTATGTTGTGATACTTATTTTATTACCAAAAAAAAAAAAAAAATTGTCAGGCAATGAAGAGAAGAGAAATAGAGAAAAGACTAGGCTAAGCAGAGTTAACTTAAAGTTGAATTTTTTTTTTAAATCTGTATGTGTGTACACACACACACACACACACACGTACACATACATAAACTCTACCTGGTTGAATTATTTGATAGAAAGTAATATGTTCCAATGACTGCTTCCTTCCCACCTCTTGTCCTGATATCAGGAGTCCTGAGTTCAATTCTCAACTCCACCACTGTATGACCACAATTTATGAACCTTTCTATATCTCTAAAATGGGATACTTATATTTGTCCTGTCTTTCAAATTCACTATGAGGATTAAATATGATAATGGAAATGCAAAGATTTTGAATTCTAAAGAAAAATGTTCTCATAATTGCCAAAATTGCTATTTGATCTACTTGAAAATGGAATGGATATTCTGGAAAAAGCTTCAGATTTATTGTCTCCTCCAGCTATATAACAGGAGTGGCCACCATTTATTGAGCAATTGCTATATAAAGCAATTGCTTTATATAAATTAATGCTAATGCTTAAATGACTCTGAAAAATAGACTTTATTTCCCTTTTTTTTTTTTTTTTTTGCCAGAGAAATGGTCGAGGAAGAAAAGGACTAAGTGAGCTCCACGAGCTCTACCTGGTCAACTAAAACTTGAGCTTCAAAGTCAGTCAACCTGCAAATGGCAAGGCCAGAATTCTCTACCAAAGCCAAGTTAGTTTTCCTTTCTTTCCCCTCCACTAAGTTCTCCTGGTATTTTTCATACACACACTCATCTGCATCACTTTCCCTCTCCCCCCATACCAAGCAAATTAGTCCTTTGGTTTAAAAAAAAAAATCAATCTCAACCATTATTAGATGGTACTTGGGCTTAATCAGAAAGAATCATTTGAGAGAGTTTTTTGGTTTTCATCTGGTTATTAGTGGTCTAAGTTTCTGTGCTTCTGTGCAGATGGAATTAAAATGAACCAACAATGTTCTCTACGCAGTTTTGCAAATCTAAGTACCACCATTTCCCCACTTAATCCTCAGCTTAGTGCTGGTATTCAATGACGGCAAACAAGGATTTTCCACTTGCTCTTCTGTTCCAGTTCAGCTGAGACCCAGACCACTCAGGAAAAACTGGAGCCCTGCCAAGTTCATCTGCCTTTCCACTGTCAAGCATGGAGTGTGCTGATCTGAGGGTACACTGAGATGGAGTTCGGGAAGATAGCATTGATTTCTAATTACTTTTTATCCTCTTCTTTTAAATTTTCTGTTTTACTAATGCTTGATAATACATCTAACTTATTAGTACAATCATACACTTATTGCAAATGTGTGTTTGAAAATATTTTACTGATACAGGAGGATGATAAAAAATGTTTGGAAACCACTGAAGCAAAGCAATAAAGGCATTTAGCCCTGTTGATGGTTTAAATCTCAATTTTTAGAACCCCTGTTATGGACCCCTCCTTTTTTTTTTCATAATCTCTGAGAGTGATAGTTCTTTGGGTAAGATGAGAATGACCATAGCACTACTTTTTTTATTTTATTTTTCCCCACTGATTATGTATCAGATTTTATCTATGAAAATGAATTAATGTATTTGTGCCATTCTCTGTGGCTCACTCTGGTAGTACCGTGCACGTGGGCTATATCTAAATGGTAGAGCACTGACAACAGTCAAAAAGCAGCTCAGCTTCAACTCCCCTTTCTCATATAGCAACCAGAATCACAGCACAGAATCCCAGAAGCTCAGAGCCAGATAATAACCAGATAACACTGAAAAATTCACTTGAGCAATTATTTTTGATTAAGGCTATATGTTACCTAATAATGATTGAGATGAATTTATTTAAACCAAATGACTAATTTTTAATGCTCACTTTTCCAGTTAGTGACCGTTGTGACTCCTCGTGTGACCCCAAGTCACCTTGGATTCACCTTAATTTCCTAAACAGGCATGCATATCCTGTTCATTATGCATGAAGCTCTTTTTGCAATGGTGAGCTTTGTCTCACCTCCTCTTGACTTTTGTTAATCTGACAGCCACACAGTCCTGTCTTGGGGAATCTTGCAAAGCATCTCCAATTCAATAGCATTTCTGTGGTCGAGGGGTTTTATGTCATTACAGAAGTTCTGTAGTTGATTTGAATGTTATAGCCCTGTTGTGGAATTATGTTTGGGCTTTATCCTAAAGGACCGGGAAGGGATTGTGTTTGTTTTGTTTGAACATTTCTTATCACAGAACTATGTTGGAGACAAACCCCAATGACACAAACATTCAAACACCACCTTCAGATGGAATATTGATTTATAAAACAACAGTGCACAGCTGCCAAGCTTCACTCTTGAATACAGAAGGTCTTCAAATCCCAACAAATTACTGGCATTTCTACCAATTTACAAATTAGAGATTCCTCAATATATCTCACAGCTCTTAATATTCCAGTCACCTTCCTTTTCAGCCTTCCCTCTTGAAATATGTGTGGGAGGAGGAGGGGGTGAGTGAAAAAGTAGAGCATTTGTAAAATTGGAGTTAAAAAAATCTAGATCAACTTTTATCCTTAGGCAAATTATGCACAGAGTTAAATTAAACCACTATATGTACTTGTAGATTGAAGAATCAGAGGTGGAGGAGGGGTCAGAGACACTGAGATCAAAGTTTCTGTTCTTTGAACAAAATCCCTTTGAAAAGCCCCCATGCCACCTATTCTGCTTGTTAATGTTTTGACTGGGAGTGTCTAAGGGTGTCATCAGCAGCTGAATATTTTTCATACCTTTTTTTTTTTTTCTGTGTGCAGCTAGCTCTACTTAGCAAAGCACCAGATACTTTGCCAGTTCTGTTATATGTCTCTTAAGGGAATATTTTTGTTAATTGCAAATATTTGATTGACAAACATAGGATGCAATTAGTAGTCAGGCACAGTACGAATGTGCAGTGAACTGGATCCCTGAACCAACGGATCTCAACTCTCTCAGCTTGATCTGCAATCGACTAGAGCATTTCAACCATATGTTTGCTTCAAACTTCCTCTTTCGCATGAACGTTGCATATTTCCCCAAACTAGTTTCTTTTCACGTTTGTTCACCGAGGGAGCTAATTCCTCTATGATCAAGCCAAATAAAGAAAGAAAATTCCTCACAAGTTTCAGGCTGGTGGAGCTCTCTTTGACCATGGCGGTAAAAATTAATGTGGGCAAGATTACACATGCCAGTTGTTCCTTTTCCAAACCCCGGTTGAAAAAAGAATCTAATCTCCTTTGAATTCAGATATATTTTTTTAAATAGCTATTTAAAACAACTTGGCTCTATCTGATTACCTTTATCAATTACATCTTGCTTCTTTATACCTACAGCAAGATGAGTCCTTTCTTTTGTCTTACTATGGTATGTAAAAAAAAAAAAAATCTGTTTTTAAAATATACCAATCATCATTACAGGTATTCTTTATGCCACAAAGCAGTTGAAGTTATTGGAGTCTGATACTGTCAGATATTCTGAGCCCCTTACCTCCCTCAGGGAATTAATTAAAACTCACAGAATTTGGGGAAAAAGAGAGAACCTCAAAACCTTAAATACTGGCTTTAAAAGTGTTATGAAAAATGTAAGCTGCCTTTCTACCTATATGATGTAGAAAACAGAAAGTTGAAAGACTGAAAAAATAACCTGGTTGAACTGGGTTTATGGCACTAAAACACCAGTTGTCAGGTTTTTTCCCCACTGATTGATGCAATTCACATGTTATTTGGGGGGGATGAGATATACAATATGAGCTGCTCTCTCTAAATGATAAGCAAATTGATATCAACATTGTGGATAAAAAGATAAGGAATCTCTTAAGGCTGGAGGACAGCAGACCGCCTGCTTAGGAACACGCTGCAAGTACGTGGCAAATGATGTGGGGCCTTCGGTGAAGATGGGGGACCTGAAACCCAGGGAGATTTTAAATTAGTTCAAGGACACACTGGAAGTGCTCGGTGATATGGAAATATAGGGCAGGAATCCTGACATGCAGCCCATGAAACCAGAATGCTTGTCAAGTCTGTCAATTATAATGTGCCACATTCCAAATAAAGCTTTAAAAATGGGCATCTTAAGGCTGCAAGATGCCACTGAGGTTCCTCTTGACCATCCTCCTTCCTCTAGAAAAGCGGCCATTAATTTTTTAAAAGTAGCTGTCTGTTCCAAACACACAAATAAATGGTATTCGTCGTGTTTGGAATATAAATAAAACCAGGGAAGAGCAAAGTAGGAATCTGGACAAATAAAAAGGCAATCTCATGTTCTC
The DNA here is from genome assembly GCF_004115265.2 of Rhinolophus ferrumequinum. Lineage (NCBI taxonomy): Eukaryota > Metazoa > Chordata > Mammalia > Chiroptera > Rhinolophidae > Rhinolophus > Rhinolophus ferrumequinum. The sequence goes on along the minus strand of NC_046296.1, from coordinate 29,525,794 downwards.
TTGATCTTTTTCTTTTTTTTCTTCCCTTGGAATGACTGTCTCAAGCTCAGTGACCATGAAAATATATGGGATGAATCTGGCTTATGCACTGACATAGCAGGTTCATTGGGTGTTTATGTGCCCTATGGCTTTTACCATTAGTCAAGAGAGCGTCCAAACAGATCACATCAGCCAGAGTCCCATAATTCACATAAGCTCACCGTTTGTCTGGGCGTCATCGATCCTTGGAATCAGACAAAATTAGAGGTGGAAGGGATCAGGAAGGAAATCCACCCATTCAACAGATGCGGCATCAGAGGCTCAGGGAACTGATGACTGCTTTTATCGAATAACTAGAAGTGATTGCCAGTGTCTATCTCTGAATCGTTTGGTTTTAGCACCTTTTCAGGAAGAATGGAGAAAAAGGAGAAATTAACGCAAAGAAGAATATATCGAAGCAGCTATATACACTTGGCTGATTAGGTACGAGCTTTCTGAGATGAACATTTTGTGAAGAGGGAGGGGTGGCTGGGAAGGGGAAAGGGATTTCTTCTTTTCAGATTAGAATAGGATTACACCTCAGTTTAGCATGCCCATAGCCAGAAGCTTTCTGATAGAAAATCAAATGATGTACTTGGTAGGATTGCTACATTTTCAAGGTCTGTGTTTACTCTGTGCTGTCTTCAGAGAAAACTACTTGTCCTCAGGGAATCAAGTCTCTTCAGAGTTTTCTCATTTCTCTCAGTTTGCAGTTTGCCTGCTAATGCTCTGGTCTCTACAGGAGTTCACACCTAAGATGTTAAATGCCTTGGGTAGTGGGACCCTTCTTTTTCTTTACAAACCTGTACTGTTTTTAGCAGGGGCTCTCTGTCATTCTACTAGAGCTTCTCAAACTTAAGTATGCATCAGAACCACCTTCAAGGCCTGTTAAAAATGTAGACTGCTGGGCCTCACCCCCAGAGTTTTCAATTAAGCAGATTTGGGGTGGGCCCCCAGAATCTGTATTGCCAACAAGTTCACGGAAGCCTTTGATACTGCTGGTTCAGGGACCTCACTTTGACAAACCCTGCTTTCTACATAGAAGCAATGTTCAATGTATGTTACTGACTAAAACATTCTTAACTTCAGCTGTATAGAAATGGCTAATGAAAGAGTCTGAGGATGAAATAGTGTCTGGCATGTATTAGCTGCTCAATAAATATTTTTGATTGATTGAGTCAAGGCTTGATGTCACTCTCTATTTACTTATATCAGTCAAAAACAGGCAAACAAACACTTTATGAAGTTGAACAGGTTCCAAAGCATTTCTCTTTTGGCCACACCCCATTATTATAGTGCTCTTTTTCTTATATAATTATCGGTGAAAATAAATTATCTGTAAGTAACAGAAATAAATAGGAAGCTTTCTTTAACATAAGAAGTGAATCTTAAAGTATGCCTCAGTATCCAATTCTCTAAATACAGAAAATCTGCAAGTAGCCTATATATCAGTGTGACTTCAATAAGAAAAAGATCATAGAAATCCTCTGCACTAAAATATATATTTATTAGAACATTCGATGCAATTAAATAGTTTGTTTTAATTTATGAGGAATCGCTAAATGGTTTAATAGGTTAGCGCAGAACAAATAAATAATGGGAAATTTTAAAAACCAGTGCACTCAGTGGCCAGATGTTCATGAGCTGTTTAGAAACACACACACCTGTGTGTGTGTGTTGTAGATATTTGGTATTAAAAAGCAAAGAATATTTTGTGTGCCTTTGTTAGTTTCCTTCCAAAAATATAGTTTAAAAATCTTAAATTACAAGAATCTAAAAAAATTATAACAGGTTTAGGGCTGGGTTTTATATTTCATGATATTCTGTGGGTCAGATATTTCTATCTTTGGTTCTTTATATAAGTAAGAAAAAAGAACTCATTTTCTAAATGAGTTCCTATCATTGAATGAAATTGGAATTATAAGTAGGTCATTCAATTCTATATAACAAATTTGTTTATGTATTTATTTTCATTTAACTTACATCAAAAACAGGTACATGGTTCTTACTATGTTCCAAGCATATTTTCAGTGCTTTACAAGTATGTACTCATTTAACCCTCAAAATAACCCTATGGGATAGATGCAATTAAGATCACCTCCATTTAACAGTTAAGAAAACTGCAGCACAAGTAACTTCAGAAAACTGCCCTAAGTCACATAGCTAGTAAGTGGTGTAGCAAGGATTTGAACCTAAGCAACCTGGTTCTGAGTTCCTACTCACTTTACTTTACCTTGCAATTACCCACCATATGAGCAACACTAGGATGAATACTTCAAGGGATGAGTGACCCTACCTTCACGGAATTTACTACCTCACTGGGATTAAGAATGCTACAGGAATTCATTAAGTGACATGTGCCAATATTTATGGCGTATAGACAGAGTCACAAACTGGGGAACCAAAGATAAAATATGGATTGTGAATATGTTTTATTTCGCTCATATAATATTTTGAAATAGATGAACTAATGGTTTAAATGGAAAAATTTATATTAATATTCCACATTTTCAACTTAAAAAACAAAAACAAAAAACCCTTAGGTTTAGAAACACGGTGCCCAAATTCCTTCGTGAAACAATCAGATGGCACTAAATCCTCTTTTGCTTGCTTTGATACCTGGCAGACATTCACACGAGACATTCACACCTATGCCTTTTTATCAGGTGCACGTCCCTCACTTACGTTACTTGCTTAGCCCTTGAGTTAAGCCCCACGTATATATAGAGAATATATGTACTGGGTGTGAGGAGACCTGGAGTCTTTGTGGAGGTCCCAGGAAACAAAATGTTATTTGCAATAAACTTCAAAAGAGGAGGGGGACAGGTAGTTGTAACAAGACTGAGGTGAGCCATCTGATTCCTTCTGGTACCCTAGTTTTCTGACACTCATTTTTGTGGTGACTACTAATTGACTAGAGTCAAAATATTCTTGCTGGAGTAGTGAATATTGTTTATTCACTGAAGTATTGCTAATCTCATTTCTCTGAACTAGAAAGAAATCTCCCTCTTAAATATGTGCTACATGAAGACAGGAATCGTTTGTTCCGATCAATGTTATATTTCTAGAACTTAATACTGTGCCTGAAAGGCTGAAAAAATTCAAAAGTGAGAGAGGGAGGAAGGGGAAGAAGGAGGAAGGGGGTAGGAGGTGGGTTGCGGGGGGGTTGGGGGAGAGAGAGAGAGGAGAGACAGAGAGAGAGAGAGAGAGAGAGAGACCACCTAACCATGACACCTGATGGATCACTTTCTAAGAGCATTTTCCTTCACTGGTCAACTAAGCATGAATAATAATAGCTGCTGACCACATCCAAGAATAGTACAAGAACTTAGTGGGAATTGTAAGACTGCATAAACTCTCTCCATGTTCACTAAAGGTCAGATTTGTAACTTGTGTTAAGAATTAGGCAGAGCCACAATTTCTGAGCATGTAAGTCCCTACATTACCCACCTCATAATGGAGCCCTTGCTGGAAATGTAGACTTCCATGCCCCATCCCAGACCTAATGGCATATGGAAATTGCTGTTTATGCATACCGGGTAATTTCTTTACACACTAAACGTGGCAGAGCAAATGTTGGTAGAACCACTGTTCAGTGGAGGAAAGGGCTTAGCAGCCAATATTTTGAACTTCGAATCACAAAATTCACACAATCCAATTCAATTCAGTTGAGAAGGAAATTGTACAGTGGCTTTTGAATAAATGTCAAATCAGTCTGTCACTTCCTGATTAAGCTGAGTTTTTACCTGGCTGGTGAGTGCTTTGTTAGCCCAGGTTGATGTATTACCCTGTATCTGCCAAAGCGTCACTAACATTCTTCGGACCCAAGACTAGTGAATCGGTTGTTGTATTTACTCATTTGTTATTTAAATTAGATTTCTTTTTTCTTTTCTTTTCTTTCTTTCTTTTTTTTTTTTTTTTAATTAAGAAGCATGCTTTACTACAGAAGTTGCAAACTTTGGTTTTGTTTGCTGACGTTATGGTTTAAACGAATTTGCATGTCTTGCTGGGCATGCTCTGCCAGTCTGGCCACAGACTCCATTGTTTTCGATTATATTTCACCATGTTCTCGCACACACTGAAGCATAACTCTACTCAATATGGCATCCCAAATCCAACAATTTCTCACCACTTCCACATCTACTACCCTAGCCCAAGTCATTATTCTCTCTCCACTAAATTATTACTACAGTCTAATTGCTGGTCATTCGGCTGCTCTGTTGCCCTCTCAACTATACATTCTCCATGCAAGGACCAGATGATCCTGTGAACACAACTCATTGGCCTCTCCTGGCTTCTCATCTTACTGGAGTGAAATCCAATATTCTTACCACAGGACTCATTAATGCTATTTACAAAATATGTGTAGCTCTCCGCTTAATGGCTGTATGGTAGAATTGTGCTTCCTGTCCACATCTGTCCCTTCTCTAGACCCCCACCATCACTGAATGTGGCTATTTGACTATATATGTCCAATGACTTATTTGTAGAAGTGATATGTCACTTCCACTCAAGGAAATTAATTGCTGAGAAGAGATACTTCAGAGATTTCTTTTCCCCTTCTACAATGACCAGCAGTATTCCTGATAGTGGCTGATCTGTCCCCCTGGTTCCCAGGATAAGGCTGACATGCTGTAGTCTCCAGACTAACTGTAGTAGACATGGTGTGAGCAAGAAATAAACCTGTGGTGTCTTCAGCCACTAAGATTTTGGGGTTGTTTGTTACTATAGCATGATTTTGCATATCCTGACTATTCCTCTGACTTTTATCTACAACACCCTATATGATCTAACTTCCACCTGCCTGTCTGACCTCTTCTCCCACCTCTTTTCCTCTTTCTCACTCTCTTCTAGTATACTTTCTATCCTTGAGGATACCAGCTTTATGCCCAACTCAGGGCCTTTGCACTGTATAAAATGCTTTATGGTTACATCTTTCCATGCTCTCTCACTTCATCCAGATCTTTGCTCAAATGTCTCCGTCTTCGGGAGAATGTCCTCACTGCGTGTCTAAAAGAGTGCCTCTTACTTAGCCCCCTCTCTACTCTTACCTCTTTAAAAAACTTTTTTCTCTGTACCTTACATAATTTCACTTTATCATTTTACTTTCTGTCTCTAACGCCAAAATGTCACCTCCTTGAGGACAGGGACGTTATGTTGTTCACAGATGTTTTCCCAGCACCTTTCTCAGTGCCTGGAGTAGAGTAGATGATTACTAAGCATTAGTCTTTGTGGAATGAATGAGTTTCTTTGGACATATCACCTATCAGTTTTCTGATCTGAAAGTATGGATTAACAGGACCCTCAGCCTACCCCAAAAGGTTATGTTATACTTTTTAGAAGTATACAGCATAATGGGTTTGATTTTCTCTCACCACAATGATAGGTTAATTGTTTCTGGCTAAGGTGTCAAGAAGAAACATCCTAACAATACACTATGCATTTGGGACTAGTGAGTTTGGCTTTTTTGTTCCTTGGGTATTTTACAGCCTCAATCTTGTTTCTTGCGTTGAAATAATTTCAGAAGGAAATATGAGAATCAGCATACACTGGATGGCTGCATGGGAAGTTGAAATCCTTCATTCTTTTCAGAGAAGAATCTGTTTATCATTTATCTTCAAGGCACTGGCAGAGTTTTGCTTTGTCATACAAAGTTTATTGATTCTTTTTGTAGTAGACTTGTTTGAAAATTAATTTGGAATTTAAGCAATGACCTTTTTGAGAAATAGTGAACATTTAATTTTTTATCCTGAGCCTTCTGAACGTTTGGTAATGGGGTATGAGTCACACTGAAATAGAAGCTTCATTTTCCACTCTGAATTTTACACAATACAGTTTTACCTATAAAAGGCAGCACATCTCAGTAAACTCTGGAAATATAAATTTATAATTTCCCCCTTCTTAGAATTGGCCATACAATACAATTACCATAAGAAGATTGCTTTAAACATGCAATTATAAATATGGCATGATTCTATAAATTATCTGTAATTTATTTATAAATCTTCTGCAAGGGCTAATGTTTAACACATGCACATATTTTTTTTTTATATTTCCTTTCCCTTCAGTTCTGTCATATCATTAGATAAATATACTTAACGAGGGTTTATTATGGAAATAAAATAATCTAAACAGTATTGTATGGTCTACTGTATTATGAAAAAGTTATTTTAAAAGCCTATTAAAGTTCCTGCTTGGGCTTGTCCAAGTTCATGTGAGTGAGGAATGATAACCTAGAAGAAAATACCTATTTTGATTAGTCAATCAAATACATTTTCCTGTATTTTTCCTGAATTTTTAAATCAGCTCTTTTCTCCTTCTGATACTTCTTGTCTATAAGTCACAGTCAGATAAAACTGTAAGTCAAGAGAATAATTTCTTCTTCATAACACTGTCAGAGCCTTTTAAAAAGACTAGGTTGTGAGTCAGCTTTTTCATGTACTAAAAAAGCAGAAGAAAATTATATTCCTTCTACAAAAGACTACTCTAAGTTCTAAGCATTAATTCATTTTTGAAAAAAGAAATGTGTTAAGAATATGTAGCTAGATTTTGCGAGTTGTGTATATCACAGGCAAATTTGATGTGGTATTGTCGTGAAAGGGGTGTGTGTGCTTTAAACTTACTGACAATGGGGTGCTTTGGTTTTGATTTATAAAATGTTATTCCCCTCATAAATGAGGCGGAGGAACATTTATGACATTTTTGGATCTGAGAAGGGGCTTAGATGCCTAATCCCAATCTGTTTGACATAATTCATCCACCGTACAATGCTTTCCAAATAAAACAAACAAACATCAATCAAAATAACCCCCATGACTTGAGTTCTGGGATCCTATCCTAATCGTCTCTGTATCCTTAGAACCGAGGTGTACTCTTCACCTACCAGCTGCTGATTAAGATGCTGTATACAAAATGATATACAAGTGACCTATCACCAGAAAGGCAGGGAAACAAACATGGAGGAGGACTCCAAACGATTCTACTGTTTTATAGAAACCACACAACACACATGTACCTACATATACAAATAGAGATGTTCCCTGACAAAGAAGGAGCAGGCAATGTTGGAAGTGTTTTAGCTTTATAACATAAACTATACTGATATGTGTCTAATCCACAGGGTATTAGGCATCCTGTGGTGACGGCATCTGGACAGGTGAAGGTGTTTTTTCCATTGCTTTTCACACAGTCTTTTAAAGGTAACATAAAGAAATAGTTTTCAAGAAAACTCTCTCTTCTCTTTAAAAAAAAAAAAAAAATTTTAAAGCAAAGTCTTTACCTCACCTGAAATAAAATCCTACTAAAAATCTCAACGACCCCAACATATAAAAACCATAAAAGTATAAGTGGAAAATCCCACTCTGCTTTTTTTCCCCCTTACTCACCACATACAGTGGCCCCCATGGTAGTGTCCAAGGTCATTAAAAAGAATATTGGGGTTCCTAGTTAGAAAAGCAGAGACTCAGATCCATTCAAAATGGATAGTTTTAACTGTACCTGACAATGTGTGTGTGTGTGTGTGTTTGTGTGTGTATGTCAATGTTGCATTCACTAACTAAACATATAATTATATATATAGTTTATAATTTATAAGTTTAATAGTTTAAAGTTTAATACTACTGTACACATGTCTGGATCTATACAAATAAACTACTCTTGAACTGGTTGGTAAGGACAAGTAAAAAAAGATAGGAACCATAATTTGGTTCCATATTGTGATTGTGGAAAACAAGGGGTGATATATTTTTCCTCTAGTGGACATATTTTCAGAATTGTGTATGGGGCTTTATATGCACACCCTGTACCATTTATAACAGTGCCACAAATGACGAGGATTATGCTCATTAGCAAACACTGCTACTTTTCTGAAGGGAATGCTAGGCAGACATGGCTGAAATGAAAGTCTTTTTTAGACAGTGGAGACAAACCTGAAAATAGGAATCTACATCTTGGTCCTGTGACTTCAGTGCAGTGTTTCATCAACTGAGGAGGGGGGTTGGAGGGAGAGAGAGAGAGAGAGAGAGAGAGAGAGAGAGAGAGAGAGAGAGAGAGAGAGAGATGATGATGCTTTCTATAATATCGTACAAGCATCACAAAGAAATCTGATGTTCTTCTTAATCAGGCATAGAGCTATAATTTTGCCATCTAGTTTCTCAAAAATATTTCTCAAATGTGAAGAACTTCCGCTCTAAGAAACTAGGGCCACATGTAACAGGAGTGGAGGGAACCAGACCAAATAGTTCCTTAAAAAAAAAAAAAAAACACAAAAGAAAAAAGTCATTTATCTCCACCACTAAATTTGGGCAACTAATTGACATGAAGAAAAGATAGCTTTTTATAAAGAATTAAAACTTAGTTGTCAAGTTGCCCTTCAATGTTCCGCAATCCCCATCTTACCCCATTTTCTCATTTGGATAGCTTGTGTTGTTGTGCTTGTGGTTGTTTTTCTTAAGGGTAATTTTTGCTTCTAAATACTGAGAAAGAATAATCAGGTGCTTGAGAAGTGGTGTCTCTGTTCATCTCCCCACACGTGACTGCTTTCTGTCTGGTGCTTTGTCATGGTGCTTCCAGAGCAGACTTCCGCGGCTTCCTTTGTTATCCTCGCCTGATAAATAAACAGCACAAAATTACCGAACTTATTATGGTAATTGAGAGAGGGAAATGGAATGCTGAGCCTGCCCCCCTGTCTATGACATTGCCATTGCGAAAGTTGGCTAAACCTGAGCTAGAGCTCAGATGCGAGTGCAACATCCGCTCCTCTCCTGTGCCCCCTTTTCTCCTACAGCTGCCCCCCCCCCCCGCGATGATTGTTTTCTGTCCATCTTGAGCTGGGTGTCAGTTCATTTAGATTTACATCAAGTAGTAAATTAAAATAATCACTCAGCAAACACTCTGAGCTCAGTTTTCCCTTTCAGTCAGGAGTTGCGCAAGCTGCTTGAAGCACTCAAGCAGAAAATATTGCTGTCTAGATATTTGTCCTCTGGGTGATAAAGGAGGCATTGTCTTGGGACCCACTCAGGCCTCGGAGCCTATCGTCGCGGTGCATCACAGCTGTGAAGTGCGCTTTGTTATGTGTCTGAGGACTCGGGTTCAGGACCTTGTTTTTCTTGAAATACCAGACTGATCAGAGCTGCATATGTTCGGGGGAAAGCAGGGGTCGGTGGTTCTCTGTCCACATTTTTACTAGATTATTCTTGGAAAGAACTCTGGGAAAATACCCTGCAGCCTAAACCATCCCAAGAGTTTTGCTTTGTTTTAATTCGTTTTCTTTCTTTCTCTTTCTTACATCTTTCCTTTTATTCTCGCCTCCATATTCTGCATTGTTACAGCTCTAGAAAATGCTGGAGTTTATTTATCTGCATGAGTCAGAAACAAAGGCTTGTGGCACTGCTTTGAACCCGGTGCCATAATGTACCAAGTTATAAACCTGTTTCTTTGTGTTCTCATTACAGCACATCTCTCTGCCCATTTAGAAATCAAAATGCAGAGTTCAATCACCTGGGATGAAATATAGAATGGGCTAAAGAGGTTTTACACTATTTGTAAATGATCAGTGGAATCTTACAACAAAACAAGGAGTTGATGTGGGTAAATGAATCAGAATTTTTGCTCTGAATGAGATTTTTTTTTTTTTAAAAAAAGATGAAAATTATCATTTGTACATCTCTAAGCCATTACATTCTTATTTCTGATTTGTTGTAGGTATGTTACTGCTGAGAGTGTTTGAAGGAATGAAATATTTGTTGCTCTAAGTAGTGAGAGAAAAACATCAGATGATGAGGAGTGTGATGGTAGGGATCCGAATGAAAATTGGAATTTTTAGTCAGCTATCTGAATTCTTCCAAATAGCTCCACATGCTTGGCTAATTGACTGCTATTATCGATTTTTTGGCCAGATATTTGGCTCTGTGTTGTATTTGTATTAAAGCCAAGGTATCGATAGCAAATGTAATATTTGATATATTCCTTATTTCTCTATTATGACTAAATATATACCTTCAATTATAAAATTCTCCACTCGTACACAGAAAAGAAAGTACTGTAATTAGCCAAAAAAGGAAATAAATGGGATGGACACATACATATTTACACAGACATACATATGGTAACACACATGACTTCCTCATAAATGAATGATTTCATATTCCTGAGTTTAAATGCATTCCCCTCGAGGGTGTTCTTACTCGGTGGTGATTGGAGCTGTGACTCTCTCTTTATGACCCCCTCCCTATGACCTCAACACAACCAGCTACAAAGCTCACTCCTTAGACCACAGGATCTTTCCATAAGGCTGTATCTAGAAGAACCAGGGGTGCGATTGCACTGGCATTGCTGGGCCCTCAGATTATGCCATGGCCTAGAAAAATAAATGGAAAGGATCACGGGGCCATAGAAAAAAAATCATGGATTGATTCCAGTCATATGTTGTGGTTTGTAATGGTTTGTGTCTGGTAAGTATCAGTTTATTTAGTTCATAAATACACGTCGAAGGAGCCAAACCAGAATTTTGGTTCTGATTTACTTGGACTCCAGAGTCAGGGAGCCTTGTTTGATTCCCTGTTCTACCAATGATAACCGAGTAACTTTGAGCAAGTTACCTAATTGTGCTAGGGCCTCCATTTCTCCATTTCTACAATGGGAAAATGACTGATATGACCCTCATTTGATTGTTAAAATTATTTAATGAACAATGTACTTTAAATGCTTAGAATGGTGTCTGGCATATAGCTAATCAACAAGTAGTTTATAATAATAGTGATAATGATAATAATCCCCACAGCAAGTATACGGGTAATCCTAAACCCAGAGACCACAACTTGGATAGGTTAGATTTGTCCTAGGTTTTCTAAGATTGTGTATACGTCAGAATCAGGTTGTCCTGAATTAGAATCTCCATTCAGCTATTAACTAACTGTGTGCATGGAAAATTTACTTAACTTCTCAGGTTTTTTCCTCTATGTAACAAGATAATAACTATCTCATAGGGTTGTTCCGAATATGAAAATAGATAGTGCACGTAAATTGCTTAGCACAATACATAACCAACAGGGCTGCCCCAAAGGTATGCAGGATCCTGGGCAAAAAAAAAATCTATCTATCTATCTATCTATCTATCTATCTATCTATCTATCTATCTATCTGTCTTTAAATAGCATTACAAAACTCAAGGGCCAATCATTGAAAATTTAGAAAAATGAGTAGAGAAGAAAAAGTTAGGAATTTTTTTTTGTGCAATCAATGCATATGAAAATCTTTCAATGTCCAGGCATCATTTCTTCCTGTTCAGGTACAAGAATCCTCTCTTCATGTTTTTTTTCTTTTGTTTTTTATCTTTAAGATTTACCATTTCTCACTACCATCAACCACCGCCATGAGAAAAATATAGCAATGCTGTTATTCCTTATAATGCCATGAGTGGTCGGAACCTGTATATGTGGAAACAATATAGACCTCTTGTTCTTGCAGTTTCCTAGAACCATTGTTTTAGTGCTAGTTACAACATTACTTATGTCACCTCATCTTCCACTATATTGCCCATGAATATTGGTTTCCAATAATTCTCTCAAAAGTTGTTTCTGTGCACAACTGTAAGTGTTGCCCAGACTAAGTCAAAAAAAAAAAAAAAAGAAAAAAGAAAGAAAGAAAGAAAAAAAAAGTAAAGAATACCTTGTTTCCTGATCGTGGTAAGTTTACATTCAAAATTCTATAGTATATATGTAGAATGATACATCTTCCAACCATGCTTTTTAGGCTACAATTATTGCATCCCTGGAATATTATCTTTCAATGTCTGTACCCCTGCCCTCCACATACTTCCACCAATGGGCAGGTAAAGAAAGAGTAAGGGGCTGAGCAAGGGGAATGGTTCCATCTATATAAGAAATGTCTGTCCTTTGATCAGCATGGCTTAAACCTACTTGGTTTAGTAAGATGTGACCAAATTAATGAATCAAGACATCAATGAGAAGGATCCACTGGCACTATGGAGCAATGCTCTGGGAAGCCCTTAGAGGAGGGAGTTGCAGCCACCCGGAGGACTGGCTGACACCTGGCACAGAGCCATGTGATTTCTCTGGATGTCCATAATGATTAGTACATTGGACAAATGACATCTGTAACTCATTTCCACTACCCTCAGGCATGGAAGCCTGAAGGGAACATTGTGGTTGGTCAGAACATGGGTGGATGAGAGGTAACAAATGGGCCACATACACGGCACAAGCCAAAGGTTGGCAGATCACTTTTAGTAGCCTAGAGTCCTGATCTTCTCCTGTGTCTTACTTGAGAGTCATATAAAATCGGCATGTCAGCACCGTCTGACATGATACCCCAAAAGAAATACTGCACTGAAATCCATTCACCTGGCCACTCTCTTGTAACTGGCTGGCCATGTAGCCCCAGAGCAGCCCAGGATGACGCCATCGATTCAAACCCCAGAGCTCCTGGAGCATCTGATTGACCTGATGATTGCAGAAGGAAGGTCATAACTCACCAAATGAGAGAAACAGGTCAGGACTCAAAAGTATCCCAATCTGGGCTCAGGTTGATCTGCTAACATGGCCAGAGAGAGACTTAGAAAAAATTTGAGAAAGTCATTCCATGGATGGAATAGGATTTTCTTGTTGGGTAGGGAAGGAGAAGGAGGAAAAAGAATTGGTATAGGAGGCAGAGATAACAGCCTTAGCAAAAGAAGGAGGAATGCAAATAGCCTTGTTGTTGAGGGAAATGCCAGGAGCAGGAGTTGGGCTTGCGCAGGGTCTGTTGAGGCCCTGATATAGATGCAGACAGAGACTAGAGGTGAAAATGGGAAGTTAAGTTGAGGCCAGGTTTTGAAGAGCTGTGAGTACAAACTATATCCCTGTAAGTTTTAGGGGTCTATTTTATGCCAGGCTCTGGGCATTGGAGACCCTATTCCAGGTTTGGAGGGAGGAGGGTCGATTGTTGAAAGATTTTCAAGTAATATAGTGATCTGTGTTTTAGAAAGATTCCTCTGGCAGAACCTTCAGGGTTGGATAACAGTGGCAGAAGCCACAGAGATTATTCAGGAGCCACAGAATTACTTCAGGGAAGATGTGACGACAACCTCAATGAGGGCAGCAGAACAATGGGGAAGAGGGGATAATTCCAGATTCTTATAAAGTCAGCAGACTGGGGACTAACTGGATGAATGCTGGGGGAATAGATGGGCCACTTGGTGTTACAATAACTATGAGATCTACTCATTCAGTCAGTCCATGAAATTTTGTAGAGTGGTGTGTCCCCAGGTGCCAGGCCCTGTGTAGGAAATACAGGAGGAGCAGGTCTGGTGGGGAAGGGCTCTCTCAGTAGGAAGATCACCAGTATGTTAAATATGCAGACTGCCAGGCCTCTCTCTGAGGTGTCAGGGTTCTGGAGCTCAGGGACTTGTGTTTTTAACCATGATATGTAGTAACACTTTTCATCAGGAAAGTTTTGGAGACACTGTACAAGGAGAACACCTTTGTTTCTGGATGTGTGGAGATAATGTACATAGAGAGAAAGTATATAAGAATGCCTATTGAGGGGATCCTACTACATACACATGAACATCAGAGGCAGGTAAAAAGAGGTTTGCTAAGCTACTCTATGAGGAAAAACAAAGAAACAGGAGCTAAAAACATAAGAAATAAACTCTCCAGAGAGTACCTTTTTCGAGATCTAAGAAATGGAGCTGGAAACCTCTGCCAACAGGGATGTCTCATTCGTTGATTGAAAGATGGGTTCAGCCTCCCATCTAAATCTAGCTTCAGGCTTTAGCATCGATTATGGTGATGGATACTGTAATTCTTGGTTTTGCAGTGCAGTGCCTGCCTGCATAGAAGCCCACACAAGGCTGATCTGCTGCTCCACTGGAAAGCCAATCCTGATGAAGGCAAAGACCTTCTGATGGGACGGTGGAAGAGAGTTAGAAGATGATTGTGTGTTTCTTGTAATGCTGGCTGTTCTCATTAAAACTGTGGAGTAGGTGCAACTGGATTTTGTTGTACTCCATAACCAGGATGCTTGTGTTACCTGTGCAATTTAATCCTCCACCACTGCGAACCACAGCATACACACACTACCCCACGCAGGCCAAAACCCCAAGTACCTGGGTTGTTCCTGGTTTCTCTAAGATCTAGTTCTCTTTCTCTGCATCCCATTTATCTTTGTTTTTTCCCTAACGGCGACACTGTTTTTATCTGACTACTTGATTTTTGTCAGTTTTAGTGCATTGTACAGCTTACTGTTTCATCTGACCCAGCTAATGTGCACTTTAATAGAATACTTTTGCAGAGACAGTGTCTAAAACTAAAAATGTAACTTTAATGATGAAATTTCTGGTAAGAACAGATATTTTGTTTAGATGGGGAGAAACTAATTAACCAGGACAAGCAGAGGATCCTGATTAATGTTTAGGGAACAGTTCTTTAAAAAAAAAATTATAGACTCCAAATATCAATGCAGGCAGTAACAATTTCTTTATTGGACCATTAGGACATTTAAATGAGATAACATATAAAGCTCCAGCTGTAGGACTTGAAATTCAATAAATATTATTTTTTGTTTACTTGTACCCTCATCTTCTTCTTTGTGGATGCGGGTTGCCCTGTTATCCTTTGCTGTGTATTTCTCCCAAGTTATTCAGCTAATAATTCTATTTAATTCCAAACATATAGAATATAAAGAAGGAACTGAGTGTCAAGCCTTAGAGCTGGGGATTTATATATATTATCTTAATGAAATGTTGGCAAACAGTTCTATAAAGGCTAGCCTAGTTAACTAGACCTACAAAGTTAACTAGACTTATTGTGGTGATCATTTTGCAATACATACAAATAGCAAATCATTATGTTGTACAGCTGAAACTAATGTGTGTTATAGGTCAATTATACTTCAATAAAAAGAAGTTATAAAAATATAATAGAAGCAGTGCTATGTGGTATAATTAAGGTGAGGATTCTAGAAAAATCATATTTGGAGGAATGACATATTGTTCTTATGATAATAAGTAACTTACTGGCTTTTAAAAACAATAAACCAAGCTTGACTGAATTTTTGATATCTGGAGAACCTTAAAAATGTGGAATTTTGCACCAGATTGGCATTAGTGTGCACCAGATTGCCCCTCCCCCATTTTTGCAAGCACCTAATAGATCATACTCTCCTCTGTATGAAATAAATAAACTATGAGTGAAATGCTCAAGTTTTAGAGCCCGGATATTTTGATACCGCTGTGGTTGTTCAGATGCCTTTTCCCCTCATTACCTTTCTGTTTCGCAGGGGTGTTCTGAATCGTGGAGGGTTGTCAAAGAACTCTGTGCTGGTGGAATCAAGTTAAGCTACCATGCTTTCCTAGTCAACACTGACTCAAAGTGAATGTATATGCTATGCATTGGAAATGCTGTCAACAGCGTTCTGGCCGTTTGTAGGCACTCAAATCCTAACCTTGACAAAGAAAAAGTTTGTGAACCTCCTTTTCAGAGGTTCTGTCTCTGATATTTCAGAACCATTCAATTATAATTCTGATGCTTCCTTTTATGTGGCAGTCATGGGTTGTCAGCAAGGAGAGAATTAAGAGCGGCAAGCCTCATGCCTAAGGATCTCTTTTTCTTTTGTTCGTGGTGACAAATGACAGCCTTAAAGATATTTATCCTGATTCCTTACTGTCCCTATGCAGGTAAAAACTTCCACTGAAGTCAAACAAGCTTCATTGAAGTTAATGGGAAGTAATGCCCTTGAAGGGAAGGGAGAACTAGGGTGATTAATTTTAATTAGCCAAACGTAAACAAGCATGTGTCTACAAGTAGCGACAGGGAAGAGGATGCTTGTAACTCCTAACTTAGCTTTAGGAGTCCAGGTATGGCAATTTTGTAGAGAATCAGGTAGAACTATTTCAACCCAGAAATGCAAGAATGGTCATAAAGAATAAATTCCGTTCTCCATAGGTGTGTCTCTGAGATACCCCCTCAAACATTAATTCAACAAAAACTACTAAAATATTACCACATGCCAAATACTTTTCAGTTGTTGGGAATAGAAAAATGAATACAACTAGTTGCCCATGTGGATGTAACATTCAGGCTTTGGCAAAAGCTCAGTACAAAATTTTGCTACATGTCATTTACTTGTGTCTCCATCATTTATTCATTCATTCATTCATCCAAGAAATATTGAGCAAATGCCTTCTAAGGTTTTTTTTTGTTTTTTTTTTTTTTGTTTGTTTGTTTTTTAGTTGTAACATTTTATTAAAACGTGAGAAATCTGGTTTCTGTAGCTCATCAGTTGGCTAAGGTTTTTTTTTTTTTGCATGTTCCTATAACAGGAATGTGCAAAGTACTATTGGAATCCAGTGGAATAATCATTTGATTTGGCATGGAAATGTGAGTTATAATCAATGGGAGTCTTCTCAGAGATAGTGTTCTGCTTGATCTCAGTTTCACAAGAACAATGTTTAGTTGGGCAAAGAAAAAAGAGAAAGATGTAAGTCATAGGAACTCTGTAAGGGAAAGTATGGAAGCTTAGAACTCAGGGCATTTTCAGAAAAAATATGAACTTCTCCATGGCTCAACTGAAAAGGTCAGCAAACTATAGCCCACAAGCCAAATCCAGATTATCATTTATTTTTGTACAGACCATGAGCTACAAATGTTTTTAAAAATTTTTAATTTGAAAACAAATCAAAAGAAGACTATTTTGTGACATGTGAAAAGTATATGAAATTCAAATTTCAGTTTCCATGAATAAAGTTTTATTGGAACACAGCAACAGCCATTCACTTTCATATGACAAAGGCTACTTTTGCACTACACAGCAGAGTTGGATGGTAGCTACAGAGACTGCATAGCTCACACAGCCTGAAATATTTACTGTCTGGCCCTTTCAAGAAAAAGCTTGTCAGCACCTACTCTAGTATATAAGGTGCTGGTAGACTGAGACCAAATTGTGATGAACATTAAATATTATTTGAATGAATTGGGACTTCATCTTGTGGGGACTGGTGAATACAAAGTTTAAGTGTTTATCTTTGTGTTATAAAAATAACTTTTTGATGAATTTAGCATACATTAAGTTAATGAAATTTTCCACTCAAACATAAATGCCACATGATCACAAACCATAGTTGGGATATCTCGCAAATTTTAACAGTTCCTTAAAGATAATTAAGAAGTAGTTCAGATGTGTCTCAAGACCGACAGCTCAAACATCAAAAAGTGAGTTTTATATTTCGCAAGTTCCCAAAATGACTACTTGGCAGACAGTTTCCTGAGGAGGAAAGTCAGACATTACTTTATGGCTTAATGACTAAAGACTAAAAAAAAAAAAAAAAAAAAAAAAGTCATTTGATTTAAGCCATTGTTTACTTTTTGAATAGGAAATACACCTTCTTTAATGCCAACAAATGTCGCGGTCCATTTTGCATGACAACAGTTATACACATGTAAGAATATCCATAATGAAATCATACATTTTTAAATTAATTTAAATTGAAGCTACCTTAGTAGACACACAAGTAGTAGTACTAATGTATGTAAACCTTATCCAATCTTTTGAATACTATTTGGTGAATGGGGTTTCACAAACATCAAAAAACTGAGGGAAACTAAATATTCATGGTAAAAAGGCAAGGAATCAACTAATATAGATCATATGCCATAGAACAATTTTGACTAAAGTGATTAATAGAGTAACTGATTTGCATTTTGCTTGTGTAGTTTATTTATAGCCTTCAAATTAAAAAAAGAAAATGCCAAAGAAAAACAAGTTTGGTTAAAAAAACATCGAAAACAAACAATTTGGTTAACCATGTACTGTGTAACTTTTAGGCCTGATTGATTCCTTCTAACAGCTAACTCCTTGAACAGTCAATTGATTTATCTTTGGATAAAGAAAGGTCAGGCTAAAATTCACCCATATCACACCCTCTCTTTGGGTTCTAGTTCTAACCTCTTCATTTAACTTTTATCCAGATAAATTCTAAAACTAACTCAGAGGTCACTTGCAGAACAGGTCCAATAATACTAATCTTTTGCAATGCAAGGAAAAGTAGATAGCTTGTTTCTGAGAGCTTAGGAGATACCTGGAAAACGAAAGATAAAAAAAAAAAAAAAACATCTTGGCAGTAGACTGATAGATTGATGATGTCATCAAAGTTAATCATGCCACAGGAGCCCTCAACCACACAATTACAAAACAACCACGGAAAATACAATACTCTGGCTTTTTCTTTAGAAAATTCAGCTGAATCCAGCTTAAAACTGCATTTAGTGAATCTTCTAACATTTTGACTGAGGGGTGATCCAGAGGTCAGCTTTGAGGTCACGAGTAGGGCAATGTGATGAAACTTCCATTTCATTGTCAGCCATGCATTTGAATGAAGTTCTTTTTTATAGGCAGAGTAAGAGTGAAAGGCCAGTAGGGATACCCTCGGTTGTCAATTACTGAGTGTTTTATGTCTTGAGTCACTGGCCCTAGAACCTGAAGAACTCTTTCTGTTTGTTTGTTTAGAATTGACCCAAGATCCTTACTTTAACCCCAGAATACACAGTCAACTTCAGTTACTATTTCTGTTAGAGCTATCATTACTACTCCCTATGTCATTCTATTTCCATATTGCTTTTAACATTTTTATTATCATCGTTACCTCTAATCTCATTTGATTTTCCACAATAGTCCTCTATTGGAATTTCCATTTAACACATGAAAAGCACATTTGGTCATTTATTTTAAAGACTGCAAATCCGACATTCTGTCTATTTCAATATAGGACATTTTTGAAAGTCAAGAGAACCCAACTATCTTTTTAATTATGTCTCTGCCTACGATGCATCCTATAGCTAAATAACAGAGATTTGGTCAGGCCATGCCCCTATCTGATCACTTTACTCCTCGCTGGACATTAAAGCAAAGATGGTCTAATACCAGTTTGGTTGGTTAATGGGCAATTCAGCCCAGAGAAATTAATATAGTTTATAGCTAGTCAGATGAATTACAGGTAATACAGGGTTAGGAAACTGAATCAAATGCATCAAATTAGAAATTCGACAAATATCCATTAGGGACTTTTTATAGACAAGGCATTATGCTAGGCACTGAAAGACTGATAATAAATAAGATAGTGCTTTTATCTTCAAGATGTTTACAAACCCATTGAAAGAAATGTTTAATTTATTGAAGCTCATATATGTAGAACATTTTCACTGAGCCTACATTCTAATCTAAGCAATTTCAGAAAAAAAAGTAAAAAAGACTACTACATTCAAAACTGAACCGAATCTATATGATAACTATGATAAATATGTGGTTATAATTTTCTCTGAATTAAACCTTAACTGAAAACTTTACACGCCTACAAAAATCCCATCATAAAAGACTCATGGAACCCCATGAAGAGTTCTAAGAATCCTTTGCTTAAAAAGAAAATCAGTTTAAGACTTTATGGCGGATGAGAACTAGTTTTTCAATCAGAATACCTGGATCTAATCATGGCTTTGCCATAAACTACTTTGATCTTTGATATTAGTCAAGTTACTTAACCTCATCTTTAAAATGATGCTGGAGTTGGGATAGATATTAAACTAAAGCTTCTTTCACCTTAAAACCTCCATTACTTTATAAGTGTGTTGAATTATTAATAGTATAATATTATGAGACCTATGTATACACTAGTCCCACCCATTAAATAATGGCCCCACTATTCACTTTTGACTACAGAAGGCAAACAATATAAAACTTTCTTAGGACTATGGATTGAATTCCTTAGATTTGCTGACAATTCTCTTATACCCTGGTAATGGGTATAAGTGACGATTTTTCATTATTGTATACTTTAGAATAGATGATGCTGGAAATGCTGAAAACCATCACGTAGTGGAGGAGGGTGGAGAAATGAAGAAACATAGAGGAAGGTTTTATTTTTCAATTTGTAATGAGATCATTTTAGCCATTCTGCTGGGCCTTTTACATTAAGCACCTCAAATCAGAGTAACACATGCATATGTGCTTTTGGAAAATTTCCTTTTAAGAAAGATCCGTGACATATTTTATTGAAATGGAAATACAAAAATAGATGACTATTCAATTAAAACGTAGTCCTAATGAATATTTACTAAAGAATCATAAACTATTGCATTGGTTCCTAAGAAGGCTAATAAGGATTTTCAACTTTGTTCAGCTTAGCTCTTTGTTGGAGGCAGCAGAATGGTTGTGGAATATCACCACGAGCTCTAACCCTAGGAGCTCAAAGGAGTCTTTATCTCAGTTGCTTTTAAACAGCGTTAGGCGTGCCCATCCAGAGGAACCAAGGTGAAGGAGCTTGAGTGGATTGACTGCTGGGGCCCCCACCGATCATTCCTACTGTGATACACTTCAATGCCAGCCCACAACAAGAAGCTGGGATTGGATTTAGAGCAAATATAAGCTCTAAATGGAGTTTTACTGTGAAACAAAACACCTGTCTTTCATCCCAAGCTAAATTGACAAGCAATAATTTAGTTGTCTAAACTGAGAGCTTTCAGGATTCCAAACTGCATAATGTCAAAAGACAATGTATACAGTTGCATTTGGATGGTTCAAAGGTAGAATGCCATGTAGGCAAACATATTAAATGACAAGTCTTCCCCTCTCTCCCTCCAGTTCCTTCTTCTGTCCTCTCTCCCTTCCTTTGCTGCTTTTTCTTTCTGTTTGGGGGTGAGGAGTGGGTGAGAAGTATGGGGTAAGGTAGAGGACGTTGTGACTAACTATAGAAACTGGGGAGGTGGTGAGCAACAAAGGAAGTCCGAAATCTTAAAAAACAAAACAAAACAAAACAAAAAACAAACGTTTTCCTCTCTTGTGCTTTCCAGTAGGTAAGCAATTCCTGTGATCAGCTGAACTAATCAGAGATTAAATGGAAGAAAGGAAATAAAGAATATTTGGGTGCTTCAAAATAAAAAAGAATATTTGAATGAGAATACCAAATTCCTACTGCCTCCCTACATAAATGCAAAATAATATAAGCTGGATTTTGTACTAATTTTTCCCACACAAATTATTCTGATTCCTCTATCTTCCACTTAAGTTGTGTTTCTTAAATTCTGGGTACCTGGCATTCAAACTTCCAAATTTAGACCATTACACTTGACTAAATTTCACACTTCTCCCTCAAAAATTTTGGGATAAATAGTCAAAATAACCATAGCTTTTGTTTCCCATAAACTAAGAGTACATGTAAGGTCAGACAATTAAGTTCACAAACTCATCCTAGAAAAAGTGTTACATACCGAGACCTCCTTGCGGAATATCACTATGGTCACCTTTGAAGTACTCACCCTGGGAAGCTATGCACCGATGCCAGCGCCTCATCCACCCTTCAAAGCAATTTTGGAACTCTTTCTGGAATGGCTATCAGACTGTCCTCGTATTACCCTTGATGTCCTGAATGTCATCAAAATATCTTCCTTTCAATATTTTCTTTATCTTCAGGTAAAGAAAGAAGTCATTGGGGGCCAGATCAAGTGAGTAAGCAGGGTGTTCTAAATCAGTTATTTGTCTACTGGCTAAAAACTCCCTCACAGACAGTGCCCTGTGAGCTGGTGCATTGTCATGATGCAAGAGCCATGAATTGTTAGCGTAACTTTCAGGTCATTTTCATCTAAATTTTCACACAGCATTTTCAGCACTACCAAATAGTAAACTTGGCTAATTGTTTGTCCACTTGGTACAAATTCATAATAAAGAACCCCCCTATTATAAAAAATGGTTAGCAGCATTGGTTCAACAAGTTTGCGAACTTAATTGTCAGGCCTCTATACACATATACTTGGCTTTTTATTTTGCAGGTTCACATGCTGTCTCTTTTCTGTTCTCTGTTCCACAAGAGCAAATGGAGGAAGTAGGGTTGTTGAGCAAAATGAAACAGATGCTACAAAAGTAGCCAGTTAGTTGTCTGCAGAGATATCTGATTGGATTCTGCCAGCTGTCAACTAGCATTTCTATGTTTTCTTGATAAAGTGGTATTTGCTTTTCTGGACTGCCATTGGTTGAGATGTTTAGTGTAATGAATGCTAAACTGAGCCTAGATCATTTTTTAAATCATAGCTTCAGGCTTAACAGCCCTTTAAGTGAATTGTATAAACAAGATAGCTGTTAATACTCAATCAATGTATCGTTAATCATCAAATAGTATTAAAAAAGAAACTGTTTTTAAAAAGCTCAATAAACTCTATTAAAGTTAACAAATTATCCATTCAGAGGTTATTTGCTCATTCAGAGAGTGTAAAGATTTTAAGAGAATTATATTTGAAGACACATATTCCTAAATTGAGTGGTCTAATAACTGATACACATACAGAGGGTGACAAAAAAATGTATACACATTTTAAGAAAAGAAAATTGTATTAAAATGGTAATACTTAATATATACCAATAACAAAAGACGAATACAAGTCACATTTGACTTCTGCAAAATATAGGAGGTTCTCAAAGTGGTTACCATCATAATCCAGATACTTCTGATTATGGCGACCTACTGCTTGAGCAACATTGACCAAAGTGTCCACTTGTATGCATTTTTTGGCACCCCCGGGGTGTGTGTGTGTGTGTGTGTGTGTGTATACACACACACATATATATTTGTCTTCACAAATTAGTATGGCCTCTAAATCTATGAGTCTGTTTCTATTCTGTTCATTTGTTTTGTTTTATTTTTTTTAGATTCCACAGATAAGTACAATCATATGGTATTTGTCTTTCTCTGTCTGACTTATTTGACTTAGCATAATACCCTCCCTCAAGAAATGAGTAACTATTATAACCTTAAATCTGTAGTCAAATGACTGTAGTCATTAATAAAATATCCCACGGTGAGTGCCATGTGTCTTTAGGTGACTGACACCCCACTAGCAAGCCTTGCACCAATTTCCTGTTAGAAAGTTAAGAATGGCAAAAACTAGAAAAGTATGTGTCATGTGTCCTGTAATATATATGCAATAATTTAAAATTCATGTGCAATTTCATAGACTGAACCCCGTGGAGCTGTCTAATGATCCTAGCTTACCCTAGCTCTTCCACGCGAATGCAGTTCTATCTCACTTGTTCATAAGATTCTAGCACAGTGCCTGGCATACAGTCAGCAATACATACGTATTGTTTTATGAATGAGCAAGTGAAGGTGAGGGATGTAAAGAGATATTAAACCTAATGACATTTGTTAACTATTATTTAATCTCAACATTAAGCTGTATACTCTGTACCTACTATCTCATGTAACCCTAATAACTTTACTTGGTAAGTGGTATTATTTTCATATGTAATGTTTAATTTGATACTTATTTATATGCAAATAAATATTTATTATTCTTACATTTAATTAATTAAATTTAATATAATCGATTATATATGTTTCATATATCATGACCATATTTTAAGAAGTCAAATAATAACAAAAAGTTTACAGTAGTAGCTATTTTATTCCCTGAGGTCAGGTTCTTCAGAGGAGCATTCTTTAGTCTCTCTTCTGGGGACATCATGATGCCTGGATGCCAAACAAAGGAGTGGGTGAAAAATTCAGGCTGTGTCTTCAGAATGGAGGTAATAGTATACGTGTGTTGAAAGATAAATGAGACTTTATCAACTAGATAGCGATAAAGAGGGACAGCATTGTAAGTCAAAGGAAAAGCAAGTACAAATCTTGGAAATGTGGAAGTGGCTGATGTGATTGTGCAGCTGAGAACATACGTAAGACGCCTGTGTGTTGGGTAGACAGAAGGGAATGGAGACATCAGGAAATGAAGCTGGAAAGATGATCTCAGACTGTGGCATGAAGGTCTTATAGTGAAAGTCTGAAGAATTTGTATTTTGTCGTGTATGTGGAAAGCCAAGCAAAAGCTGAAGGAGGCATCAGTCTGTATTTTAGGAAGATTAGGCCACACTGGGGAGAATGGCTTGAGGAGGGAAGCAAGCAGAGTTCAGTGCACTGGAGGAGGCATTTGCAGTCCTCCAAACAATAAGCAATGAAGACCTGAACTGATGGAGTTACCGTGGTTGCTGTCCAGGCCCTGCCCAACAGCCCAACTCTCACCCTTCATCGGTGATGGAATTCCAATCATGTGAACATCCTCGTCTCAGTGAGGCACCACATCTCCAATTCAGGAATAAAACCTGCTTAGTCTAAGGCAGTTGTGGAAAATCCACTTAATTTGCGAATAATTGGCTGAGGGGTGTGCATGTGACACAGTCTGAGTGACGGGATGTGAAGGGAATTTTGCCGGGAGCGTTTGAAAACGTTTCTTCCCTTTTATAAAGAGATACTGGGCTGGACAGCTCCTTCCACTGGATATTTTCATGCTCCAATGTGATATTGTAAACTGTGGCAAAAGTCTAAGCGTGAGGGAGAGTGGAAAGAAAGAATCTGGGCTTTTTATGACATTGTTGAACTGCTGAGTTAATTAATCCTATTCTTCCTATTGTAAAAGGTAATAAACTTTCATTTATCCAAACTGGTAACCACTTACCTTTCTCCTCCGCCTGCTGCTGCTGCCACTGCTACAAATAATACCATGCATTTGGGAATATTACCATATGCCAAGCACCCTCTAAGACAATTACCTACAAAGTTGATGCCATTGTAATCCCTATTCTGTATATGGTGGCATAAACTCAGCAAGTTTAAGTTGTTTTCTGAAGGTCACATAGCTATGGAGGGGCAGG
This sequence comes from Rhinolophus ferrumequinum, assembly GCF_004115265.2. Classification (NCBI taxonomy): domain Eukaryota; kingdom Metazoa; phylum Chordata; class Mammalia; order Chiroptera; family Rhinolophidae; genus Rhinolophus; species Rhinolophus ferrumequinum. Next base: position 29,501,092 of record NC_046296.1, on the reverse strand, counting down.
GCCAGTTAGACTTTCAATCCACATCCACGTCCAGACTATAAACTTTAAGTGCAATGCTACATTATCTCTTAAGGTATGAGGGTAGAGAAAGGCAGGATGGAACTTTGAAAAATGTCTAAGAGATTATATCTATATCTATACGTTTAGGTACGTGGTATATTAGATAATAGACAAGGTACCAAAGGTAACTACAAGCATTTGTTTAAAAAAAATCCAGTGACATGATGAATGCTGGTAAGATTAACTGAGGCTGGGACTACAAGCAGAAGTAAGGGGTTAAGAAATAGAAATGCTACATAGCTGAGTTTGGGACGTCAGAAGAGTGTCTGGAATATGTTCAGTAGGCAGTTAGGAATGTCACACTGGGATTTTAGTTGCTATAGCATTGCTTTGACTGGGGTGGGTGCTTAGTAAATGCTTGTGTATTAAAGCCAATTAATATATAAACCACCTCTGAATCTATATATATAGAGAGAGTGTATATATAAATGTGTGTATATATATATGTGTGTGTGTGTGTGTGTATATATATATACTCTATAGAGTATATACACACACACACACATATATACATATATATACACATATATGTATATACATATATATACATATATACATATATATAAAGAGAGAGAGAGAATATATATATATATATACTCTTTCCCCTGCTTCCTACTTCCACCACCTCCCTTAGACAGATATATAATCAAACATTTATGTAATAAGGAGAGAGAGAATATAAAATATGTCAACTGACTGGAGCTTGCTTAGTCTAATGTAGCTAATAAATAGCAATGATGAAATCTTTTATCTTCAAAAGATTCATTGGTTATATATTTTACCAGTGCATTTTCAAATATGAATTCAGAGTCAAATACAAGTCATAAATATTTCTATTCCTTTGCTGGTATTTTCAGTTATCTAACTCACAATTAGATCACCCCACAAGGTAGTTTTTCAAGGGCTTTGTGTATTTTTTTCCCTGAAAGCATTAACAGCAAGGGTCAATAGTCATATGATGCTTTTGGAATGACAACCGAGTGACAACACATTGCACTGATGTGTCTGTTGCCATCCACGTGTTTTAGGTGCATGTGGCAGAGATGTCAGTGAGACAACCAAGCACTGTGCTCTTGAACAGAAAAGTGTTTTCTTTCAGTGAGCTAATTTTTTGCAGTAATAGAGTCAAATCGAGGGGGAAATAGCTTGTTTTAGCAGTGAGACACTTAGCCAAGCCTCAGGGGTGACAACACAGTGAGAATCAACTACTACTGATAGAAAACAAAAAAAGAAAAACAAATTGAGTCAGCCAACTGCTTTGTCCATGTATTCATTTATTTCAGTTTTTTTGTCATTCATGCATTATTTATTGATCATCTCCAGTGTGCCCGGTACTATCCTTACGTGCATGTTTGTTTCCGCTGCTGGACTAAAAACAACTTGAAGACAGGGAATGTCTCCTAGTCAATTTTATATCTCCAGGGCAGAGGCTAAATGGCTCTTTGAGCTGAAGTGAATTACACTAGACCTAAGGGAGGGACGAATATCAAAGTAAACCTGGTCCACAGGATTCCTGCATTGCAATGCAACAGTCCACGTGTAGAGGACACCTTAGTTGAACAACCAAGTGGCTTTTATGGACGTGATTTTCAAAAGCGTTCACATAAGCTGTTCAGATAATCAGCAAGTAAATGAAATATTCAACCACTGGTCTGACAGTCATTTCATTCAATTGATGGGTTTTAAAGACACTGAATACCTTTGTGATGAGAAAGATCTGGATTAAAGTCTTGACCATGATACTTTCCAGCTGTATTTCTGTGGTTGAATCAGCTACTACTTTTAAGCTTTATTTCCTCACGTTTAAAATGGTGACTGATACAACAATCCCCTAGAGTGATATTTAAATTGCATAGTGAATGTAAAATGCTCAGCATGGGATGGGGGCAAGGTAAGCACTCAACTAAAGGTAACACATGTAATACAATCTTTGGTCATAATGTCGATGCGATCTAATCTAAGACTTGCATATGCAGTATTTGACCAAGGATTTATGGTGGCAGTTTTTGTTTTTGTTTTTTCCTTAGAAGTCACTGGCGGTTAAGTATTAACAGTGGTGTGGCTTTGTACCATTTTTCTTTTCAGCTATTACTCTGAAGTATTCCACAGAAAAAGACTGGAAATTATTGATTAGTACAGGGTAAATCCTAGGTAATGAGCACATTTGGTGAACACCACCTTTGTTCCATTCCACAGCCACAGACAAGACTACGAGCCAGTGTCTCAATTAGGAATGTATTCAGCTGCAAATAAATAACCAAACAAAACCTAGTAGCAGATATAGGTAATCTATGTTTAGTGCAGCAGCTCAAAAATGTCTTTATGGACAGAGGTATTTTATCTCTTTGTGCTCTGTTATCTTCTGACTACTGGCTTTGGGACTTGTGTCCGATGGTTGTTACCTTATGATTATAAAATAGCTGCTACAGCTCCAGGCTTTACTTCTGCTTTCCAGACACAAAATGGGAAAGGTCTTATCCTTTTGAAGCTTTGAATTTTTATTCCATGAGTATTGTCCTCCTTGGCAGGTTTACAATTATATCTTGCAGGTCAGACTGAGTCAGTTATATGCCCATCTTTAGACCATTTTCTGGCAAGCATAATAAGATTTCAATTATTAATTTAGATCAAGAGGATAAGTAGAGACCTCTCTAGGAGTTTTCATCCACTTTCTGAACTCACAGGGAAGAAAAGCAGCAAATAGCTACTAGGAAGGAAATAGAGCCTTCCACACCCCTAATACCTTGCAAGAAATTGTATTTGATTTAAAATTCAGGGTAATTAGAGTTACATTATAAACAGGATGACCTTGGGCAACAAACTGAGCAACTTGGAGTATTTGTTTCCTCCTATATAAAATGGGGGAAATAAAAAATCAATCTGAGAGGTTTGAAAACTCTGGCCCAGGCCCTGGCTGACAGTAGACTTTACTAAATGTTGGTCTTCCATTGTGAGATTTTGGCCAAGGTTGCCTCAAACTCTAAAACTCTGTTTCTTCATCAGTAATATGGGCACAATAATAGCAAGGTGATTCTTGTAAAGCATTCAACATAGCTTCAAAGCAGAGCAGCTCAAGGATAGTTGATCATGATAATGGAAGATGATACAGTTGATGATGTAGGTTGGTTAGTCTAATTGGGTGGTGTTCTTTGAGCATCAAAACAAACAAACAAACAAAAAATGGCTAAATAAAACTCCACAATCTTGAAGCCTTGCTCTTAAAGGAGGATTCCTTTGGGCCTTGAAGAACCCTTGGTCACTGAGAATTTCTTCATTAAATTCAAAAGTAGCACTGATTGTAGATACTTCTTCATTTTATTAGTTGTTATGAGTTCACACTTAAAATGGGATGAGTGAGAAGTGTCTGAGGCTTTTCTGTAAGCCTCATTAGGGAATTCTGTAACTATTCATTTATGAGTTTCTTAGGAACAGAGTGTATACCCTTTTTTCTCCCCCTTCCTCTGCCTCTAGATCTAAGAAAATGTATTCACAGGAGCTCCAGTTCTTGTCAAACAGACACCCTCAAATCCATGATTTTGTTTCAGTAGGCCCAGAGGGACTGGCTTCTGCCTCAGGCTAGACTACCGATCCAGGATGGTCACAGGTTAAGCTATGGATGGCGAGACTCTGCCAAGGGGAACTGAGTGGAGATGCATAAAACTGTTGTCCTTGTGTGGGAGGCTCAGAGAGTTCCTCTCCTCTTGTTTTTCAGTGAGCTCTGGAGAATGCTTTATTTCCCTCCTTCTCCCTTGTTCTTCCTTTCCTCACATCTCAATGATTATGCCTCGTTTTAAACATTCCAAATGAAAAGACCAATTTCATTCTTCTTGGGGAGCTAGATTATCTTGCCTTCATGTTGGGAAGTTCTGGAGGCTTGGGAGTTCAATAAAGGATTTCTCTAAGTAAAATCCAAGAATCAGAAGGGATCCATTCAAGTCAAAACCTCTAACATAGAGAAAGAATCAGAAGGGATAACTAGGTGACTGACTTCACGCACTCACCTTAGGGCTGGCCTGACTTACCATCTCCTTTAAAATTTCAATCCTGCCCCTGACCCACATTCCTCATCCCCTGACTCTACTTATTCTGCATGTTCTTGTTTCCATAGTCCTTGTAGGACCACTTATTTATTATGTTTGATGTGTACTGCCTATCTTCCTACCTCCCACCTCTCATGCCCCCAAACTCAGGAGACTATACACTTTTTGAGGTTGGGGATCTGTGCATGGATCAACTGAAGGATTGTAAGGGAAGGGAAGACCTGATTATTTATTTATCTGCTATACACTTCTGTGATGCTTATCACATGTCAGGCACTGTCACAACCCTTAGCCAACTTTGCTCTTTTAATCCTAATAGCAAACCCATAAAGAAAGTTGTATTATTATCCCTATTATACGGGTGAGGAAACCAAGGCATGGAGAGGCAAAATGGCTCGCCAGGAACACAGGTAGCCAGTGGTACAGCCAGGATACAAACCAAGGCAGTCTGGCTCCCAAGTTCCTGCCCTTTGTTACTGCACTATATGGTCACTCATTATGCTATGCTGAATAAATGGATGAACAATGCTTTCAAACTCAGCTCCAATTCTAAACTTTGAAAGCACTGCTCACTCCCCTTTTTCTTTGCTGGGAAGAATTAGCTGCTCTATTTTAGTGCTTACTCTACTGTATAGCTCCCTTCACTTATAAGCTATAAGCCCCTGAGAGTGAGACTCTAACTCAGGAACTGGTCCACTGGAGGACACCCATCAACATTTGCTGGTCCAAACGGAGTCGAAAGAACACCTAGTTGTGAATCATTTGTAGGATGAACTTTAAAGTCTATGGAATCTAAAATACTCCAAAAATTGGGACAAGACATTTGCAAAGGCAGAATTTTTGCTGGTAATAAACACATGACATTTCTTTGGCTGTCTGCCCATTTTCCAGACAGACAGCCTAAACACATTTTTCTCATGTTTATCACCCTAATCACAAGTTTGTTGAAGCTTGGATACACCTAAATAATGGCATTAGAGAGAAAACGAAAAAAAAAAAAAAAAGAAAAAGAAAGAAGAAAGAACAAGTCTCTCCAGTACTACATATTTTTACTCTTCATTTTCTTTTTGTACATCTTTCACTGTATTAGGTATATATTTGATATTATGAAGAAATACAATCATCAGTGCATAAACATGAGAGGTGCCATGTTCATTCATTTTTTTCTCCTTCTCAGCCACCCAGTAAAAGGCGGTGTGCTGGACACTAGGGTACAAAAAGGGTTGTGACACTACATTCAAGCAGTTGGCCCTCTCATGGGAAAGGTGAAAATAACAGATATTAAAATGAATACAGGAAATTCAAGTATTAATAACAACAACAATACTAGTATTAGCAGTCACTATAATAATAGCTGACAGTGTAAAACTCTTCTGAATTATCAGGCATTGTGTCAAAAGCTTCATACACATTTTTCCATTTAATTTTCATAGTGATCCAACAAAGATCCAATTAATTGCTCCCTTTTATGGATGAAAAGACTGAGAGTCTTTGGAACTTAGGAAATATACCTACGTAGTCACAGAGTTAGTGCCAGAACTGAGAATTGACCCTCGATTGAATGGACACCAGAATCTATATTCTAAGATTAAATATTAAAATGGAAAATTTAGGAGCTGGAAAGGGGAAGGGGATAGTTGCTAGTTATATATTATATTTCAAACTCAGGCAATGAAAACAGTTATTAAGGGAATTAATAATAAGAGTCTGCAACTATTTTTTTTCATGGTGATAATAATGTTGAAATATTGAACAAGAATTTCTTATAGTCTTACTTACGTGAAGGAAAGGTATTTAGTTTCGTGTCATAGTTGCAGATTATTCTTTTAGATCCTGCTTTTATTCTCTTTCTCTAGCTTTCTTCTTTCCTTCCGTTTTGCTGTCTGATACTGATGCATCGTACTTCCATATCAGATCAAAAGCATATGGGATTTTGAACTTATTGACACTGTTCTGTTAAAAATTACATTTAGAAACATGTTAAAAGGTCACATTTCTGGTTACTTATTTCTTGACACTTTGTGAGCACGAACTGTAGCCTTGGTTCATTAGTCAAGGATATTAACAGCCAGGGTTCGGCCCTCTGAGGTCACGTGGTATAATACAGGCCCACACATATTTCTAAGGCTTGTTAGAGTCTTTATTCTTTAAGAATTTCCCATTAATCTCTGTTCAAGAAGTGCAATAATAGGTTAGTTAGTCATCAGATACAAATCAGAATCATTTCTACAAGTATCTTTAATAGGGTTCATTAGTTCTGTGCTTATGTTTTAAGGGAGATGAAGATGGGGGAGGAAAAATGCCCCCTCTCCAACACAGAGCCTTCCTCTGCTTCAACAGCATCTCATTTTGGAATCATTGAAATTAAGACCTTGAGAATATGCCAAATCAAATGCAGAAAATGTGCCTTTCCTGTGGAAATGAGGATTCTTACAATCCTGACTTATTTTTATTCACATAGAGACATCATCTTTGATCATTATCAGATTTTACAACTCATTGTTCCCTCTAGTCCTCAGGGTGAGAGGATCATATAAATGGACAGGCAAATACTTGGATTATAGAAGGCATCCGATATTAATAACAGCAATAAAAAATGTTTACCTAACTTGAGTAGATTGTGTGTATAGATAGGATGTGTGTGTGTGTGTGTGTGTGTGTGTGTGTGTGTGTGTATTCCACTCTATCACTCAGAAAGAAAATATCAGAAGATCAGGATATGCATTATAGGGTTTTTGTATGCAATATTAGTCCACTTCTTGGCGGAGACCCAAATCTATTGTGGTGAGAAAGTAATAGATGAACTAACTAGGGACTCAGACTTACTGGCTAGTGTCCAAGAAACATTAAAAAATTGAGTACTGAACATAACAAGTAGGATGGTGCATGCAAATTTAGATGTCTCATTGGAAACAGCACATTTATTAATATATTAGACTTGTAGACATGAGGGTGTTTTAATACCTATTCAGAAATTACTCGTGGGTTGGCTTCACAGACATATCACTTGCATAAGCGTGAGCTTACAGAATGATGCCAGGCGTGAGTGATTACGGCTGGACTATTCTAAAAACTGGGAAATAGGCAAAATATGTTATTGTCAGAGTCAAGGCATCACCTTTCTTCTTAGTTCATTCAATATAAATTTTTTGAATTCCTACTATGTGTCAAGCCCTATACTAAAATGCTGGGAACACTGAGGTAAGAAAATTTAAAACATTATCACAAAAGAACTGTTTTTTTGTTTTGTTTCGTTTTTTAAGTCAGGGTTGTTAAAATATAATTTAATACAGTAAAGTTTACCCCTTTTAAGGATACAGTTTGGTGTGTTTTGAGGAATGTGTACAGGCATATAGCCACCACTATAATTAAAATACAGATGAGTCTAATAATATCCATCTTCCCAAAAAGTTCCCTGTAGTCTTTTTGTAGTTAATACCTTTCGCTGATCCCCAGCCCCTGGCAACCACTATTCTAATTCTGTCCCTCTAGTTTTCCCTCTTCCAAATGACATATAAGTGGAATTATACAAATTATAACCCTCTGTGCCGGATTTCTTTCACTAGCATAATGCTCTACAGGTTTATCCTTGTTTTATGCATCCCTAGTTCATACCTTTTCATAGCTGAGTAGTATTCCACTTTTTTGTGCATTAACCTGTTGATGGACTTTTGAATTGCTCCCAGTTTGGGTGATTATGGATAAAGCTACTACAAATATTTGTATACAGGTCTTGTCCATTGTGTGGGCATATGTTTTCACTTTTTCTTGGGTAAATACACAGGAGTGGTATTGGTGGGTCATATGGTAAGTGTATGTTGAACTTCAAAAGAAACTAACTGTCAAAGAGTTTTCAGAATGATTGTACCATTTTGTTTCCCGATGACAATGTATGAGATTTTAAATGATCCACATTCTCATCGGTGCTGGATATCATCAGTCATTGTAATTTAAGTCATGCTAATAGATGTGTAATGGTACCTCATTATGGTTTATATATACATTTCACTAACGACTAATAATGTCGAGCATCTTCATATGTGCTTATTTGCCATCCATAACTCTTTGGTAAAGCGTCTGTTCAAGTCTTTGTCCAGATTTTAAAATTAGGTTTTGTCTTCTTAGGGAGATGTTCTGTGAATGTCAACATTCCGTTTTCTCATCTGTTAAATGGAAATAATGTGTACCTCACTGTGTTTTTGTAAAAGTAAAGGAATTATTGTTTATAAAAATGTGTAGCATAGTTCATAATATATTATAGGCATTACATAAATAACTATTACTATTATTGTAAGATACAAATCCTACCCTAAGGGGCTTACCACCAGTTAAATTCAATGTCTTTCACTTTCTTCTAGCTCACATCCCATCCCATTCTACTTTAATCCTACCTGAGCCTCAACTAACTTTTGATATAGTCCTGAATGATAACTAAGATATTGCATAGCCATAGATAATTGTATAATACTCTAAGGCTGTCTTTGTTGCTTAAAGGTAGAAATGTGATCTAAAACCTAACGGCTGTGTTGGTGGAATGACAGTTGGGTGAACATGGTTTATTGTACAATGACTTCAACAGTTGACTCCAAATTGCTTGGCTTGCAACCCTAGAGAAGTGGTGCCTTTGAGGACCACCTTCTGAGAAGGCAGGGCCCAGGGCTTCTCTACAGATCTTGAGGAGGGCCCTGGGGGACCGAGACAAGGGAACTTCATTAGTCTGAACAGTTATAAGCATAGAATGAAAAAGGGAAGCCCTATAGGCCAATAAACAGCTGGGGGGCGGGGTGGAGAACATTCCATTCTACTAGTAGTGATTAGGAAATGCAAATTAAATCAGTAACGCAATTCCATTGTATAATTCTTAGAAAGGCGAAAATTAAAGTCTGATAACATTAAGGATCTTGACAATGTAAAAAAAAAAAATGGTTAAAGCCATTTGGAGAGAAATTTGGCAATGATGAAAAACATCGAAAATGTCCATTTCCTACCATCCCGCAACGTCATGTCTATGAATGACCTTAGAGAAGGGTTCTACTATAAGGAGATGTATTCAAGGGTGTCTGTTGCAGCATTATTAACATGCAAAAGCATACACCTGTGTTTTACTCCTAATCAATATTTATATAAACAACTTATTTTTCTCCAGTTAGATCCATAGACTCTCCTTTTCTTAAAAGGTCCTTTCTCCAGAAAATCTACCATGATCCTGTTATAAACTAGCATTCTTATCTATCCTGTGTTTGAAGCTTTGGAATCACACAGAGCTGTTTCTACTACCTGAGTCAATTCAGTGTTGTGCACAGGACAAGCTGCACTCTGCAGACAAATTTGAAAAGAGTCTGCAAGAAGTCTTAAGGAGCAAATTGGGAAATTTAGGTAATTTCTTGCTGAAGTGCTTAATATCTAGTAATATGAGTACTTGAAATGTCTTTAAAATGTCAGTTGGGAAAGGAAAGAATTACATTTTCTAGAGTAAAATCTTGATTCACTAGAGCCCTTAAATAAGGAGTTTGCACCCCTGGTTTCCTCTCAGAAGGGGGGAAATAATCACACCATCAGTTCATATTAAGTAGTAGTCAAAAAAATAAATCAATATGTCTTCAGAAACATCTTCTATACCCTCTACATTTCCATCTGGAGTTTTAGTTGATTATTGGCATTTAATAGTCAACTTGAGGTCTTGATAGCACCTCAGTGATTAAAAAGATTTGGTTTTGCTCAATGTGCTATCTAATTAGAAGAATAATAAAACTTTTGAATTACGTGATTTGAAACATAAATTCTGGATTTGTGGGTATCAGCTCTAAGTTATCAAGAAAATGTATGTATTTTATACATATCCATTTAGCACAACTTCAAAAACTTAGATAATATGCATCAAAGATAAGGTCATCAAACCAATCTACTATGCATTGCTAGACCCAAAGTACACTGTGAAATATTGTTACCAAGATAGGAAAAAGGCACGTGCTGCTTCATCCAGTAATTCTACTTCTATGGCAAAAAGGAGAGACGCTCTATTCTTCAAAGCTGTTTACTGAAATGTTATACACGTATTAGATAATAAAACATTACAAAGAATATAATATCTCAACGTAGGATTGATTGAATAATTGACCATATCCAATTACTTGAATATTATATATATGTATTCAATATGATAAATTAAAAACAATGTATCAGTAAAATGATATATATAAAAATACTTTGTCTATACTGTTTATAATGATGCTGAAATTATGAGTTCATGTGGATAAGAATTTGAAGGAAAATGGCACATAGTCATCCGCTTTTTTGGGGGTCATGGATGAAATTGTTATTTTTTGAACAATTTAGTATTTTCATCTTTTTCTGTTATTTTAAAAGAAAAAAACATTAAATACAGCACTCCATTCCTTGAGTATATTTATTTGTTTAGAGCTATGCCTCACCCCGATACATAATGGCCAATATTAATGTGAGTTTTTGGAAGATATTCTGAGTAAAATGAATTCATACTCTTTGCAAAGTGGTGACAGTTTCCTTACATAAATCACATCTATTTTAAAGAGGAGGAATCTTTTCCCCATTTTCCCCAACTACTTCAGCTAAGCTTTCCCTGAGTTTGTATAATCAGAACAACCTTAAAAAAATAAATAAGTAAAAATCAAAAAGGTGAACTTCTGAGCTGGAAGAGTTTTTTTAAGTTCTCATGGCTCTAATTGTTACATGCAAATTGTTCAATAAATAATGTTGGCTATAAAAAGAAAAGATATTAATTAAGAAAAGGATTTAGGCTGACTCAGTCTCATACATGAGACAAAAGGTTAAGTAAATGCCAAGGCCGCTGTGCCTCTTCAAACAATGAATATTAGTTTTAGAATCATTAATGTCTACTTAGAAAACAGAGTCATATTGGAATCTTGTATGCCAAAATAACCAAGGCCAGACCTGTTTCTTTTCAATCTGAAGTGAAATTATTCTCCAACTGAGAGCTAAATGTATGCAATTAAGAGTGCGAGGTAAGACAATAGGGACTGGCATTTTAATGTAGAGCCAAATTGAGATCATGTTTTTCCTTGAGTATAGTAACTTGCATGGTTACTGTGTATCGGCAAGATCTGAATCAATTTTGCTGAGGAAAAGCAGGGCTGACTGGTGGTGGGAAGCCACGCCACTGTCTGATGTGGTTGTAGCAGAATCCCAAGAGCAGGTCAGTAAGGGACAGGAGTGAAGACATGGCAGGGACAGCTGTCTGCCTGTAGCCAAGCATGCTTCCTCCAAGAACAACAAAAGGTATCTTCAAAGCAAGATACTTTGCAGATTCACTTCCATATCCTCAACTAGTTGAGCCTTGAATACTTCCTGTATCAATCTGGAAATTCTGCCCTCTAAACTTGATTTTGTAGTGATTTTTTTTCTCTAGGGTTATTCTTTAATCACTTTCTACCTTCTTGCCAGATAGGCACTCTGCTGAAATTAAGGTGAGCAGGAAGGAGAGCTTTTGGTGCCACTTGAATTTTGGCAGAGTTTACAAATATATATTTCTTTGATTTTTCATTTAATTTTCCAAATACCTTGTGGGATTCCAATGCCTCTGTCAAGCCAAAATATGTCTTTTAACTTCAGTACTTCCAATGATTCATATTTACGTATCTGGGGAAGTACAGTATGATATTCAAATTCTAAACTTTAGGGAGGTTTTTGTTGGTGGTAAATTATTTTATAATTATTGCTAGTGTTAATTTATATGGAAAATGTATTTAATATATAATTTTAAAAAACCCTCTAAGGGTGAAAAAGGTGAAGGTGATTATAGTCAATAATATTGTGATAAGTTTGCATAGTGACAGATGATTACTAGAATTAGTGGGGTGATCACATTGTAAGGTATAAAAATGTTGAATCACTATATTGTATACCTGAAACTAATGTAACTAATATTATATTAATAACTATACTTAAATAAAAACAATGAAAATTTAAAAATGCTTTAAAAAACCCTCTTAAATCTCTGCTGTGTAAAATATCTGTGGAATTGAAAATAATTGAAGTTCAACATATGCCTTTTGCTTCAACTCCTATTTTGCTGAATGCCTAAACACATGTATTCATTTAAAAATAATTAAATCCATTGCATTTAATGCATTCATTCTTATGATGTTGTGTTCTGAAATCAGATTTTTTTCAGCTAAATATGGAAGGTAAAGACGTACAATTCCAGCCTAAAGTGTATCCTGAGATGTACAGTTTTGCACTTGGAGGATTCCTTAAATGAGACAAAAAAATATGAATGAAAATTGATGTGAGAGGAGATGAAGGAGGGGGTACTCGTCAGGTTTCAGCGCCTCAGCCCCTTGATAGAGCAAGTTTAGTAAGTAATTCCACCAGGTCCTGCCCTAGCTGTTCCACTTTGAAAATTAGGTGATACAATCTGCCTTCATTCTGCCCTTCTAGTACTTTTCTCATTTTAATATTTTCTCACAATATTTTATGAGATTAAAGAAAATGGATAAGAAAAACAAAGCAACGATAAAAGAGTCAGTTGGTAGAAATAAAATCATTTAATGTGAGATTGCTTAAATATCTTTAAAGATAAAACTTCTGAGCATTGTTAGTTTTTATTCTCTAAATAGCTAATCTTAAATTTGACAGAGTATTTCTTTTTCTCATCACGAAGCCCTTACTGAATGCTTAACTCAATCACCATAATTTCAACTACAGGAAATATAAACATTATGTGCATAATGCACATATATGTTATATGTGTATATTACATATATATAATATATATGCATCATGAATATACAATGTGTATATATACATATATACTTTAGAAATGTGTTTATAGATGTATATGTGTGTACATGCATACATACACACACATGGGAATGGAGAATGAAGTCCCATATTGTACATATGTATGCACGTATGTATATGTGTGTGTCTGTGTGTGCACACTTATATGTGTGCATACATTCCAGACATTTTAGTTTTAATGGGAAAAATTTATCCTCTGAAGACCTCTGGCAAACCCTGGAACTGTCATAGTCAGAATAGTCTTACATTAAGGTCCTTTTGTTAAACAAGTCTGTAGTGAAAAACCAAAACAAAAGGTTACTATGCTGAATTATCTTTGTAGAAAAGTACAGCCGTGAGGTAGACCTGGCCTGAGAGGTGGTAGATGCTGGAAACTTTGCATCTGATAGACGATCCTGAGCCCTCGGTAGAGACAAGCGAGTAAAGACTCAAGTTTACTGTTGATCTTCCTCTATGCTGGAAGGGGGGCAGAGGCTTTCTGTGCACATGGCTATACAAGCAGAAATATAATATATCAAGGATGGGTGACGGGTGTGGTAAGAATGGGGAACAGTGAGTGAGAATGAGGTGAAGAGAGGAAAAACTAAAAATGGAGACAGTATGTGTATGAGTATATAGAGTGAAATAAACAATGGGAAGCATAGAAGGTGACAGATGCAGAGGCAGAAACAAACAAAACTAAGGACCCCAATTAAGGAGACAAAATGGGATAAAGTGTAAAAATATAGAAGAGGTGGGAACTGAGCCAAAATAAGAGACCGTAAGCTAAGGTGAGGAGGCAAAATACGGAAAGCAGGGAGGCTTAAGGTAAAGACCAACACAAAGAAACACTGGCAAGTGCGAGTGATAAGGACAAAGGGAACTTTGGAAGGGTTCTCTGAGAGCTTGCATCATCGGAGATGTTATTTAAAAAAAAGGCACAAACACGTGCGAGAAGGAAAAAAGAAAATAAAAGAATAAGAAACTCAGTTTTAAAACACAGGCAAGGGCAGACAGGTGGCTCAGTTGGTTAGAGCGCGAGCTCTGGGCAACGGGGCTGCCAGTTCGATTTCCACATGGGCCAGCGAGCTGCACCGTCTGCAACTAGAATGAAGTCAATGAGCTGCGGCTGAGCTGCCAGGTGGCTCAGTTGGTTGGAGCATGGGCTCTCAACAACAATGTTGCCAGTTCGACCTCCGTGAGGGATGGTGGGCTGTCCCGCCTGCAACTAACAATGGCAACTGGACCTGGAGCTGAGCTGTGCTCTCTAAAACCAAAATTGAAAAGACAACAACTTGACTTGGATCGAGCTGAAGAGTCCTGGGAAAAACAAACTACTGTTCCCCAATAAAAAGTCCTGGAAATACACACTGTTCCTCAATAAAGTCCTGTTCCCCTTCCCCAACAAAAAAAAAATCTTAAAATAAATAAATAAATAATAAAAACATAGGCAAAATAATTGTATTAGAAGCCCCTTTTTTCCTAAATAAAGTGGAGGTGAGGGGAACAAAAGAATAGATATCATGTTTCCTTCCCTTTAAGGGAAGTGAGAAACACTAACCATAAAAATACTCCTATCTAATTGTTGGTTAAGGAGTAGAGAAAGAATCGTTTAAGAGAAGAACAAGAAGTAAACAGTTTAGGTAATCCCCATGTTGCCTGGGACCCTATACTGAAATCCAAACACAGTCATTTAATCCATTTGGAGGATACCCTACTCTGTACCTGGCTCTGCACTACATGGTATGGTGTACTGATGGACTTATAGTATAAAAGGCAAGAAAACATGTATAGCCCATGTGTAATTAACTATGATACCCAACGGTATATTAGATAAGGAAATAAAAATTCTGACTATTATACCATTTTCAATTTGCCAATATGTTCCTTATAACAAATTTCATTATCAAGGTTGAGAGTGAGGTGGAGGGAGAAGCCTTAGGTTGGTTTGTATTTATGGGTTTCCATTATCCTTGAGATCACTTTTTTTTTTAATTTATTATTTTATTTTATTTTTTAAAATTTATTGGGGTGACAATTGTTAGTAAAATTACATAGATTTCAGTTGTACAATTCTGTATCACATCATCTATAAATTACATTGTGTGTTCACCACCCAGAGTCAGTTCTCCTTCCATCACCATATATTTGATCCCCCTTACCCTCATCTCCCACTCCCCACCCCCCTTACCCTCTGGTAACCACTAAATTACGTTCCCCAGATTAATTTTCAAACCCCGTGGCCATTTTGTGGTTACTGACTGTTTTCTAATCCCCTCACCTTCCCCCTTATCCCCACCCCCCACCCATCTAACAACCCTCAGTTTTTCCTCTTTGTCTCCAAAACTGTTTCTGATTAGTTCATTCACTTATTCTTTTCTTTAGATTCCGCATATAAGTGAGATCATATGGTACTTATCTTTCTCTGTCTGACTTATTTCACTTAACATAATGTTCTCTAGATCCATCCATGTTGTTGCAAATGGTACGATTTCTTTCTTCTTTATGGCTGCGTAGTACTCCATTGTATAAATGTACCACAGTTTCTTAATCCAGTCATCTACTTATGGGCATTTCGGTTGTTTCCATGTCTTGGCTATTGTGTATAGTGCTGCAATAAACATAGGAGTGCATAAAGATTTTTGAATTGGAGTTTTGGATTTCTCCGGATAGATACCTAGGAGTGGAATTACTGGATCATAGGGTAGTTCCATTTTCAGATTTTTGAGATACCTCCATACTGTTTTCCATAGTGGCTGTACCAATCTGCAATCCCACCAACAGTGCACAAGCGTTCCCTTTTCTCCACATCCGTGCCAGCACTTGTTGTTTGTAGATTTATTGATGATAGCCATTTTGACTGGGGTGAGGTGGTATCTCATTGTGGTTTTTATTTGCATTTCTCTGATGGTTAGTGAGGTTGAGCATTTCTTCATATGTCTGTTTGCCATCTGTATGTCCTTTTTAGAAAAATGTCTCTTCAAGTCCTCTGCCCATTTTTTAATTGGGTCGTTTGTTTTTTTGGAGTTGAGTGAGTTTTTTATAGATTTGTGATATTAATCCCTTATCAGATATATCATTGGCAAATATCTTTTTCCATTTAGTAGGATCCCTTTTTGTTTTATTGATGGTTTCCTTTGCTGTGAAAAAACTTTTTAGTTTGATATAATCCCACATGTTTATTTTTTCTCTTACTTTCCTCGCGCGAGGGGATATATCAGTAAAAATCTTACTCCGGGTAATGTCTGTGAAGTTTCTTCCTATATTTTCTTCTAGGTATTTTATGGTTTCAGATCTTGCATTTAAGTCTTTAAGCCATTTTGAATTTATTTTTGTATATGGTGTAAGGAGGTTGTCCAGCTTCATTTTTTTGCATGTGTCTGTCCAGGTTTCCCAGCACCATTTATTGAATAGACTGTCTTTACCTCATCGTACATTCTTGCTTCCAGTGTCGTAGATTAAATGGCCATATAGGCGTGGATTTATTTCTGAACTCTCTATTCTGTTCCATTGATCTGTGTGTCTGTTTTTATGCCAGTACCATGCTGTTTTGATTACTGTAGACTTGTAGTATAATTTGAAGTCAGGTATTGTTATACCTCCCACTTTGTTCTTATTTCTCAAGATTGCTGAGGCTATACGGGGTCTTTTATGGTCCCATATAAATTTTAGGATTATATGTTCTATTTCTGTGAAAAACGTCATTGGTAGTTTAATAGGAATTGCGTTAAATATGTATATTGCCTTAGGCAGTATGGACATTTTACCTATATTAATTCTTCCCATCCATGAACATGATATGTGTTTCCATCTATTTATATCTTCTTTCATTCCTTTCTTCAGTGTCTTATAATTTTCTGAGTACAGATCTTTTACTTCTTTGGTTAAATTTATTCCCAGGTATTTTATAGACTTTGGAGCAATTGTAAATGGGGTTGTTTTTTTTAATTTCTCCTTCTGATGTTTTATTATTGGTATATACAAATGCAACTGATTTCTGAATATTAATTTTGTATCCTGCTACTTTACTAAACTCATCTATCAGCTCTAATAGCTTCTTGGTGGAGTCTTTAGGGTTCTCTATATATAGTATCATATCATCTGCATATAATGATAATTTTACTTCCTCCTTACCAATTTGGATGCCTTTTATTTCTTTTTCTTGTCTGATTGCTGTGGCTAGAACTTCCAGCACTATGTTGAATAGAAGCGGAGATAGTGGGCAACCTTGCCTTGTTCCTAATCTTAGCGGGAATGGTTTTAGCTTTTCCCCATTGAGTATGATGTTAGCTGAGGGTTTGTCATATATGGCCTTTATTATGTTGAGATATGATCCCTCTATTCCCACTTTCTTAAGGGTTTTTATCATAAATGGCTGTTGGATTTTATCAAATGCTTTTTCTGCATCTATTGATATGACTATGTGATTTTTATTTTTCATTTTGTTAATGTGGTGTATCACATTAATTGATTTGCGGATGTTGAACCACCCTTGCATACCAGGGATGAATCCCACTTGATCATGGTGTATGATCTTTTTAATGTATTGCTGAATTCTGTTCGCTAATATTTTGTTGAGGATTTTTGCATCTATGTTCATTAGAGATATCGGCCTGTAGTTTTCTTTTTTTGTGGTGTCTTTGTCTGATTTTGGGATCAGGGTGATAGTGGCTTCGTAGAAAGTGTTTGGGAGTCTTCCCTCCTTCTGGATTTTTTGGAAGAGCTTGAGGAGAATAGATGATAATTCATTTTTGAACGTTTTGTAAAATTCACCTGTAAAGCCATCTGGTCCAGGGCTTTAGTTTGTTGGGAGATTGTTGATTACTGATTCAATTTCCCTGGTGGTAATCAGACTATTCAGGTTTTCTGTTTCTTCTTGAGTTAGCCTTGGAAGGTTGTACACCTCTAGAAAATTGTCCATTTCTTCCAGATTGTCAAATTTGTTGGCATATAGTTGCTCATAGTAATTTCTTAAAACTTTTTGTATTTCTGCGGTGTCCGTTGTCACTTCTCCTCTTTCATTTCTGATTTTATTAATTTGGGTCCTCTCTCTGTTTTTTTTAATGAGCCTGGCTAAAGGTTTGTCAATTTTGTTTATCTTCTCTAAGAACCAACTCTTGGATTCATTGATCTTTTGTATTGTTTTTCTGGTTTCTATTTCATTTATTTCTGTTCTGATCTTTATTATCTCCTTCCTTGTGCTCCCTTTGGGCTTATTTTGCTGTTGTTTTTCCAGATCCCTTAAGTGTGAAGATAAACTGTTGATTAGTGATGTTTCTTGTTTCTTTAGGTAGGCCTGCAAAGCTATGAATTTCCCTCTTAGGACTGCTTTTGCGGCATCCCATAGATTTTGAGTCGTCGTGTTTTCATTTTCGTTTGTCTCGAGATATCTTTTGATTTCTTCCTTGATCTCCTGCTTGACCCATTCATTATTTAGTAATAAGTTATTCAGCCTCCATGAATTGGTGTGTCTTCCAGTTTTTTTCCTGTAGTTCATTTCTAATTTCATAGCATTGTGATCAGAGAAGACAATTGGTATGATTTCAATTTTCTTAAATTTATCAAGACTTGTTTTGTGGCCTAACATATGGTCTATCTTGGAAAATGTTCCATGTGCGCTTGAGAAAAAGGCGTATTTTGCAGCATTGGGGTGAAATGTTCTGAAAATATCGATTAAATCCAAGTGGTCCAATGTATCATTTAAGGCTGTTGTTTCCATATTGATTTTCTGTCTGGAAGACCTGTCCTTTGTTGTCAGAGGTGTGTTGAAGTCCCCTGCTCTGATAGTGTTACTGTTGATCTCTGTCTTTATGTCAGTCAGTACCTGGTTTATATATTTAGGTGCTCCTATGTTGGGTGCATAGATGTTTACTAGGGTTATGTCCTCTTGTCGGATCGATCCCTTTATTATTATATAGTGTCCATCTTTATCTTTTAATATGTTCTTCATTTTAAAGTCTATTTTGTCAGATATAAGTATTGCAACTCCAGCTTTTTTCTCATTTCCATTTGCATGAAATATCTTACTCCAACCCTTCACTTTCAGCCTGTGTGTGTCTTTTGTTCTGAGGTGAGTCTCTTGTATACAGCATATACAAGGGTCTTGCTTTCTTATCCAGTCAGCCACCCTATGTCTCTTGATTGGAGCATTTAATCCATTTACATTTAAAGTGATTATTGATAGGCACATAGTTATTGCCATTTTAAAATTTGTAGTTAGGTTGTTTTGATCTTTCTTCTATTTACAGAAGTCCTTTTAGTATTTCTTGCAATGCTGGCTTGGTGGTAATAAATTCCTTTAGCTTGTTTTTTTCTGGAAAGCTCTTTATCTCTCCATCAACTTTAAATGATAGCCTTGCTGGATAAAGCAATCTAGGTTGTAGGCCTTTGTTTTCCATCACTTTGAGTATCTCCTGCCACTCCCTCCTGGCCTTCAATGTTTCTGTAGAAAAGTCATTTAATAGTCTTATGGGAGTTCCCTTGTATGTAACCCTCTGTCTTTCTCTTGCTGTTTTTAAGATTCTCTCTTTGTCTTTAAGCTTTGCCATTTTAACTATAATGTGTCTTGGTGTGGACCTGTTTGGGTTTAGCCTGATTGGAACTCTCTGCACTTCCTGGGCTTGTATGTTGGTTTCCTTCATCAGGTTGGGGAAGTTTTTGGACATTATTACTTCAAATATGTTCTCAATCCCTTGCTTCCTTTCTTCACCTTCTGGTATTCCTATGATGCGCATGTTGTTGCGCTTGATGTTATCCCAGAGGTCTCTTAAGCCATCCTCATTGTTTTTTATTCCTTTTTCTTTCTGTTGTTCCGTTTGGGTGATCTCTGCTACCTTGTCTTCTAAGTCGCTGATTCGATCGTCTGCTTCATCTAACCTGCTGGTAATTCCTTCAAGTGAGTTCTTAATTTCGGTAATTGTGTTCTTTAGTTCTAATTGGTTGTTCGTTATGATTTCTACATCCTTCTTTATGTCTTCTCTAAGCTCCTTAAACATTCTTATCACCAGTGTTCTGAACTCTGTCTCTGAAAGGTTGGTTACCTCTGCTTCATTTGGTTGCAGTTGTGGAGGTTTCTTCTGTTCTTTTATTTGGGACGTGTATCTTTGTTTCCCCATTCTGGCTGACTCTCTGTGTTTGCTTTGATGTATTAGGTAGATCCCCTAGAGTTCTTAGTTCTTGCTAGGTTATCTTATGTAGTATGTGTCCTTTAAATTTGACTTGCACTACTTCGTTCTTCACCTCTGCGTGTGCTCCAAAGGTGACTCTTGTGTTGTGTATATTGTCCTGTTCAAGAAGATCTTTAATTGTTTTTTGCTTGTGAGTAGGTGGGGTTAACTCCTAGGCTGACTCGTTGTGAGACTTGGCTCTGCCCACCGCAGGGAGTTCTGCTGCGTGAGGGTTGACCACTTAAATGTGGTTTGGCCTCTATGGGCTCTAGTGCCTGCAGAGAATTCCCTCTGGGTGTGTGACTTGTAGGTCAAACCCAGTAGTACTCTTGTTTGGTCTGGAGTTGGCCTCTGGATATGTTGACTCTTGTGCCTCTTAAGCTGGGCCCTGGTAGGGCAGTTTCAGAACAAAGCAAATCACCAAGCACAACAACAACAACAACAACGAAGAAAAAAATCAAATACATTCACATGTAAAAACACCCGATAACCCCCACTTGACACAGGCAAAGATATCAAAGATATAAAGACAAAGCAAAACAAAACAAAACAAAGCAAAACAAAAAGCAGTGCCAGTCTTGGCTTAAGCCCACCAAATAATGTCCAGATTGTCCTCTGGTGTACCAAAGAGCCCGCTGCTTATTGCGCAGGCAGAGCCGATCACCTGGTGCCCAGAGTGACTTTGGGACTGTAGATTTAAATGCGTGGGCCTGAGGGGTCTGGACGATAGTTTTTACAAAGTCAGTGCAGTTTCTGCCCTTGCTTGCACATATGCACACTGAGAGTAGTACCACCAGCCCCGTGTCCAGTACTTCTGAGTCTTAGGGCACTTCTTCAGTGTGTGTGTGTATGGGGGGTTGCGGGCGGGAGATTTCTGAGCTGCTGAAAGCCCAAAGCTGCGTCTGCCTTACTGCTGATCCCTGGGAGTGTCTCTGCAGTTGCACTTGCCCCGCCCTAGGCAGGCCAGAGAGGGTGGGGGCTGGGGATGGAGGGGTCTTCTCTCTCCCAGCCCAGCCGCGCGTCACCCTCTTCCCGCAGGCCAGAAAAGGTGGTGGCTGGGGGTGGAGGAGTCTCTTCTCTCCTAGCCCAGCCAAAATCACACTCTTCCCAGCCTCTTCCTCGGGTCAGGGCTGCCTGTCAGTCTTCCCAGAGCCTGAGCACTAAGGCTCCTCTGTAATCTGACACTACTCCTCGGTTCAGGGGCCGGTTTAAGTCTCTGGAAGGGCGGGGGTAGGATTGGAAGAGCGGGGCGGGGGAGGGGCCCAGGTATGGAGTCTGTGTTCTTTGTCCGCCCTAGGGCCCACTAGCCGCCCTCCCGGCGGGAGAAATCAGCTGTGGGACGCAGGGAAAGAGCCCACCTCCTGGTCTCTGTGCTCTCCGTTCCGCCCTGGGATCCCGTGCGTGCCCAGAACTGCGGGTGCCACCGCGGTTTTCACCACCGCCGTCGCAGCTGCCGGCCGAGACCCCGCGGGGGGCCCGCATGTTTTTACTCCGCTCCCTTCCTTCCTTCCCTTGCTCGCCCAATTAGCGCACCTTCAAGTAATCCTTCCAGGAGTCTCTTAGCTGTTCTGTGTGATGAGCAAAGAGTTCTTTGATGGGTTATAGGTCCCGTTTGTAATAAGATCCGGAGGAGAACTCAGAAAGTGCACCCTGCTGCCGCCATTCCTATCGAGGTGTTCGAGATCACTTTTCCAATGACCACGGTTAACTGAGAATGGGTTTTCATATATAAGTTTGTTGGTGGAGAAGCCTTTACGCTCAGATGGAATAGGTAAACAAGAACCAGGCTTGAGTTTTGATAATACTGCCAATATATGAAATAAAGAATTTTATTGTTGTCAGCTATATCTGCAACCCCCCTCTTAATTTCTGTAATTAACATATTTGATTCTGTGGTTAAAACATAAACCAGAACTAATAAAAATAAAAGGCTTGAGTTTTATAAGCTGATTCTACCCACAAACCTTGGGAATTTTGAGATATTTTAGCTATTTTGTGATGCAATCATTATCCTTTTCAGGTTCAACTCACAAATATTTAATTATTGTTTTGTTTTTTTCACCCAATTTGCCAATTATCTTGCCCTTAATCATTATCAATTAGCAAAGAAAGCAGCAAAATATTTTTGTTATTATGAATTTTCTTTCTCCTATATTACACAATTCCTGGTTCATCCCAAGTACATGCCTAAGAAATGAAAAACAAAGTAATGAAAGATGAGAAAGTCGAGAACAATCAGTATATGGATTCATTGTTAAAGACCAGTCCCAGTCTAAAACAAAAAGAAGAAATGTGGTGTATAAAAATGCCGCTCCTCAGTCTTGTAAGTGGTTTTTAGAATGTATGACCAAGAAATGTTTTCTGGACCCCTCCATTTCTCTTCTTCCTACTCATTCCCACTCTGCCCAAGTCCACATGTCATTATATTTCAACAAACTCAAGCAGCTACTTGGCAAACACATATTTGGTTTTTCCCCAAGTACCCATATGTCCATGTCATGCAGATGCAAATGTTACTGGAAGAAGATGTGTAACTCGTTAACTGCCTGCTCGTTCTAAGCACATTGACTTGTGCTTTCGATGGCATCGTTACTTAACTGGGTCCTCCACGAGCTCAGGCCTAATTTTATTGACCTTGTCTTTAGCAAGGGTATTACTGAAGATCATAAGTGCTCCATCTTTTCATTTACTAAGAAGCTACTATACGGATAATTAAGAAACAGGAAAATATCAGGAGGAAGCAACCATTGCCAGTTGCCCCATGTTTCTCTCAGGAAGGGGCTGAGTCCATCAAAGAGAAGCCAGGTTTTTCACCTAAGGGGTCCATATCCTACAGACAAGAGAAATCCACATTTCACTCATTAATTCATTCTTTCACTTTCTATGTGCTACACCGGAGGATTAGTGAGAGGAAGACGTATAGTCGCAGCCTTCAACAGCTCATAGTCTCCTGGGGGGGGGAAGAGGGGGCAGACACATCAACAAACCCGCCCTGCTCAGAGATGACTCCTGATCAAGAGGTATGTGTCAGCAGTGCACTCTGGGAGCATTGAGCGGGAACAATAGGAAGAGGGGCCTCAAACATGTTCTCAGTAAAAATGCGAACTTCTCTGAAAATGTGTTGCAGTGGCAGTGGAGGACAAGTTGATGTCATTATATTCCTTTTTGAGGGGGGAAAAAAAAAACTGAGACTCAGAAAAAACTGGAAGTACACTTTTCCACAGCCATCATGCAGAGCTGAGATTAGAACCGTTTCTGAAGGCACAGTGACTCAGCCCAACAAAATAGATGTGCTGTTCCAGCATTGCTTGGCAAAAAGCCCTCCTTGCCATGAGTAAAAAAGATGCTACATTTTGTTTCATATTCAAAATATGTTATATAACCCAGTTGGAATTCACTGAAACTATGTTCTCACTTCATTTCAGACCCTTAGGGGACACCTGGAAGTGAATTGTGGGCAACGCACCACCTGTTTTTCTATTTGACCTTTCCTTTACAAAGTCAGCTCTTTTTCTTGACGTCCTTATTTGTGTTAAGGTGGCTACCATTTCCCTGTTATGCAAAACCAAAGGGTCAGAATCACCTGTAGGCCATTCTTTTCCCCTCCCACTCCTATCTGCTCGTATCCTAAGGTTTACTCATTCTTGAGTGTCACACACCCAGAAACAAACTCATCTTATTTTCTATCTCCTGTCTCACTATTCATATCATCCTAACTTTTCCAATGGTATCCCACCTACCTGCTCATCTCTAAGCTCTAATGATTTACACTGTCTGATTTGTCATCTTACAACTTTCCTGTCTTCAATTAATCATCCACCTCAGTGCCAAAACCTTAAAGTTTCTCTTCTGCTTCAAAGACAGAAAAATCTTAGTCTGCCCTACCAGCTCTCCAGGCTCATGTGCCAGCGCCCCCTTCTCGATTTCTGACCCAGTCAAGTCATTTCCTCACTGTTGCCTATATTCACCTGGAATTTCCATATTTTTATTTTGGCTTAGGCCACTGGCCTTTCCTGGATTTCTTTACGTTTTCCTTCCCAAATCCCTCCTTCCTTTGACAGGCTGCATGTCAGTCTTTTGAAATTTTTCTTGATTACTCCAGATAATTATGTTTTCCTTCTGCTCCGAACTCTCAAAACACCTTCTAAGCTATACCTCTAACTTGGCCCTTACCTTATTGGAGCTGGTTGGTTGGGAAATATTGTCTCTTCAAACTTACTGGGTTTCCCCGAAAATAAGACCTAGCCGGACGATCAGCTCTAATGTGTCTTTTGGAGCAAAAATTAATATAAGACCCGATCTTATTTTACTATAATGTAAGACCAGGTCATATAATATAATATAATATAATATAATATAATATAATATAATATAATATACTGGGTCTTATATTAATTTTTGCTCCAAAAGACTCATTAGAGCTGATTGTCTGGCTAGGTCTTATTTTCGGGGAAATAGGGTATGTGCCAAATCTCCCCATGTATTCATTAGGACTTAATACATGCCAGTCACTGTGAGAAATGTCTTACTTACATTACCTAAGTAAAATCTTGCAAAAATCTCAGGAGTCAGTATCCCATCTTCAGATGAGACAATCAAGGTCCAGAGAAACTCAATTCGTGAAGGACCTAGAGCCACATAGCTCACTAGCATTCCATCGGGACTGGAGCTCAGCTCTGTCAGATGGCTGGTCCTTCACAGTCTCCATTGTGATATTATACTGTAAAGACTTTGATAAAAGGGATTATGCCTAGTAGGACCTCTTTAGAACCCACCAGTAGTTAACAGACTGTAAATTTTTAATGGATATAATATTAATTAATTGTTTCATTTTAAGGGTGCTCTGTAACCTCAGTTTTAAAAGAGAGAATGACAATAGAGTTTAAGCCAACTATAGGCTCTAAATGTCCAACTACATTTAGACTGCAGAAGTATACACCTGTTTTGATTTCAGAAATACACACCTGTTTTCATTACTAATGACGTATAAGAAAGCAGATTTGGCCATGGTTGAAATACGGAAGATCTTAGAAACCACACCTGTCAGTGCTCAAAAAGAGCCCTCAATATGTGTCCCTTTCCTCCTCACCCGGCTTAGGGTACTGGCACAACCTTCTAGTTTGTGCTTTCACATAAAGGACGGTGACACCAATGATGTGAATTTACATGGAACAGCTCTTTGGGAGTTGGTCCTCTACAAAAATCTTGGTCCTTCCACCATTTTGCTCCAATACAATTAGGCCATCCCACAAGGCCTTAACAAGAAGTGGGGACATTTTATGTGGTCATTATGCCAGAGAGGAGGAGTGGCAAATCCTGTTAGAAACAAGGCCCCTTTAGTTATGAAAAAGAGACTTCATTATACGAGGTTAGAAATAGGAGCATCAAGAATCTGAGGTTCCTCAAAACATTGAAAGGAGATATGACTTGCTTTAAGTTCAAAAAGTTCAGTCTGCACAGTTAGTGATTAAGGAAATTTTCATAAACCTCAGAGGTTCTGTGAAGACTCTGGCTACTGAGAATGTCAGTCTCTGTGATAAAAAGATAACTGGACTCAGGTTAAAGAATAATGTTTGCATCTTCACCATGTGGGTTCAAGAAACTGTACCCCACTAGAGTTAGCTAATATTATGCAAGCTTTGAAAAGAGACATGTTTTTGCGACTAGGATAACCTAGGGAGAATAGAAAGTCTGATTTGATGAAAAGCCTCTGGTAAAATTAGAACCTGCTTCTGTGCTTATTCAAAGAAAATAGAAAGTAATGAAAATTAAAAGAGTGACAGAGGACTCTTGCAAAAATCCTGACAAGATGGCAATCTAGAATTCAATAGAGTTGATTTTGTCTTTCGCTATGGTTTCATCATTTTTTTTCTCTTCCCTTCTTTCCATTTCTTTTTCTTTCTGTATCTCTCAGATACAGATGTGTTTCTTCATAAATTCACTACATGCATAGAAGCAATATTTTCAGGGAGTGCATGTATGCTTTGAAAGAACAGACTCCTGCATTGACCAACGGGGAGACTATCCTCATCAGCGGCCCACCAACAAACAGTTACTCCCTGGTGCAAACTTAAGGTTCTACGGAGAGGAGCAGTGGCTGATTTTAGACAAGCTTCAAGGATCTAGCCTAGCAGATGGCATTTGTCTGACTATCATGATTTGGAAACTTTTTATTATATCAACAGCCAGGAATAGAAATTTGACACTGACATATTTACCACAGAGTGGGGGAAGAAGTGGGCTGAAGCCAAAGGACAAGATAACACTGAAGTGTGTTACTCAGAGGACAGTTAATATCAACATCAGGAGACATGGAGTTAACCAGTTTGAACCAGTGCAGCATTCATTAATTGATTAAATTGAAAGGGGCCCTACTCTGTAGTCCTCAGACTTCAGCGTGTAATACAGTCCAGGCCAGACCCAATGGACCAAACCAGAGTCTGAAGTCAAAGCTGAAGGTATAAGAGCAAAAATCAAGAGGGAAACGTGAGGTACAGAAATCTTAATCTGAGGATGCTTGGAAAAACACTCAGGTTGCCATTGAAACAACCGCACTACAAAGTGATCTGCTTACTTCAGAGGATCAGTATCTTATATCTGGGCAAGTTTGGAACAGGCCAGGGGTTCAGTGTGATTCTGCAAGCCAGGAACATCTCAGGTCACCGAGGACTTTTCCTCTTGTTGTCTAGTTTAGTACACAGGCAGGAATAGCATCATGGAAAGGTGTGGGCCACTGGGACTTCTCACAGTGGTGTTGTAAGGGGTAGTGACACATTTGTGAAGTGTCTAATACCGTGCCTGCTGAATACTAAAGTCTAGATTGAAGTCTTTATTCTGCAGTTACTAGTTGTATGACCTTGGGTAAACCACAGCCTGTTTGAATGTCAGTATCTACGTATGTATAATGGGCATCATAACACCTCCTGCGCCTGTCCTTACCCTGTCTGTCCTCAGATCCATTTTCTGCCTTTCCTCTTCTCTGCTCTGTATTTCAGAGTGCTCACCCTGTAAATGCATGTCTCTGTTTTCTGGCCAATGGGTGGCACTGTGGGAGAATGGAGGGCAGAAAAAAGAGGGATGCCAAGGAATTTCTCCCATAGTGTCTCTACCTTGCCTGGCACTTCCAGAAGTAGCTGTGTCTCCTCTGTGGTTCTAGTTGACTCTGGGCTTGTGAAATTCTACCTTCTTCCTTTCCCCATCAATATGTGGGTGCCTCACCACACCCCGTTTGGCTTCTCAATGCTTGCATTACCTGTATTATCAATTCACTATCTCACATTATCTGTCCTAGATCCTCTCTGATATAGATGGTTTCCTTTTTGTTGCTTGAATTTTGACTAAGACACCTTCCTCATAGTCTTCTGTGAAGAGTAGTGATAATTACAGACATGAAACATCTAGTACAATGCCTGGAGAATAGCAAAGTGCTCAGGTATTTGCTATAAACTTATAGACGGTGAAGAAACATGCTTTATGTTAGCCCCTGGGTCTCTATTTTAGGTTTCACCCCCAGTTCTTCATTGTGCATTTAATCTGCATGGCACTTGTTTGGTAAATAATATACATGGCTTAGTGTGTGAGGATAGATGGATATTTTTAAATTAATGTCTTATTTCTTTCATGGCCATAAATATGCTAAGAATAGCAGGCTCTGATTAAATGCATGTTGCTAAAGTAAAGCCTTGATATTCAAATTTACTCTTTCTCCTCTCTTAGGGTAATTTGTGAGAGTACCGTTTCCCAAGTGGTCTTAGGCTGGGCATACCTTCCTTGCTTTAAGGGTTCTCTGTATGTTCTAGATATTAATCTTTATCAGATATATGATTAACAAATAATTTCTCCCCATCTCTGGGTTTACGTTTTACACTGTTGATATTCCCTTCAGATGCTTCCTCACACAGCCTGAGGGTCTCGTGGTCTCGTACTTGAGCCCGTGGCGGCTGGAACAGATTCTGAAAATCTATCACAGGCCAGGTTTTCTTGACCATAGTGTAAGCATGTGTGTTCAACCAGAGAAACAAGAGCAGTGTGTTGTCATCGCGACTTTTAGATGTCTTTTCCTCCTATGGGCTACCATGCAACTTTTTGTCTAGAAGTACAAGTATTATCTCTTTACTGTACATTTCATTATTAAAACTCAGATGTGTGGAGTAGGTCTCCCAACCATCATTTGTCCTCAAGACAAACACTCTTTCCTCAAGAATTGGGATGCTGATTAAGAGATATCCGTCTGTGTCATCTTTGGCATGATATTGAACTTTGAGTCACAGTGTCCTCATCTGTAAAGCTGGTAAAATAGCACCTTCCTGATAAGATTCTTTTCATAATCACAAGTATATAGATGTTCTGTTTTTTGTTTTGTTTTGTTTTTAAATCAAGGGACCCAAGGGTGCCAAGACCATTCAGGGGGGAAAGAGCAGTCTTTCCAACAAATATTCTGGTAAACTGGATATCCACATGCAGCAGAATAAAGTTGGACCTTTACCTAACAGCATATACAAAAATTAACTCAAAATGGATCAAAGACCAAAATGTAAGACCAGAAACTATAAATTCTTGAAAGAAAACATAGGGCAAAATCTTCCCAACACTGGATTTGGCGATGATTTCTTGGAGATGACACCAAAGGCACGGGCAACCAAAGAAAAATAGACAAATTTGATTTCATGAAAGTGTAAACATTTTGTGCATCAAAATATCAACAGTGTAAAATGTAAACCCAGAGATGGGGAGAAACTATTTGTTAATAATATATCTGATAAAGATTAATTTCTAGAATATACAGAGAACCCTTAAAACTCAACAACAAAAAACAAACAACTCAATTCACAAAATGAGCCAATAACTCAAATAGACATTTCTCCAAAGGAGATATAGATATAGCAAATATGCCCATGAAACGGTTCTCAAGGTGGCTAATTATTAGGGAAATGCAAATAAAAACTACAACGAGATACCACTTCACTCGCATTAGGATGGCTACTATCAAAAAGTAGAAAATAACAATTGTTGGTGAGAATTGGAGAAATTGGTAACCCTTGTATACTGTTGGTGGGAGTATAAAATGATACAGCTTCTGAGGGAAAAAGTATGGCAGTTTCTCAAAAAATTAAAATTACAAATACCGTATGATCCTATAAATCCATTTCTGGATATACACCCCAAAGAATCGAAAGCAGGGTCTTGAAGAAATATTTGTACACATTATTCACAACAGCTAAAATGTGGAAGCAACCCAGGTGTTCACTGACAGATGAATGGACAAGAAAAATGTGGTATATACACACAATGGAAATTTAACCTTAAAAAGGAAGGAAATTCTGACATATACTACAACACGGATGAACAATGAGGAAATGCTAGATGAAATAAGTTAGTCATGAAAAGATAAATCTATGTGTTCTCACTCTTATATGAGGTACTTAAAGTAGTCAAAATCATAGGGGCAGAAAGTAGAATAGTGGTCACCAGGGTCTGGGGGTAGGGGTGGGGGGTGGGGAGTTACTGTTTAATGAATAGCTTCAGTTTTATAAGATGAAAAGACGTGGTGATGGTTGCACAATATTATGATTCTATTTAATACCACTGAACTGTATACTTAAAAATCAAGATGGTAAATTTTGTGTTACCACTATTAAAACAAACAAATAAACAAACAAAACCCCCAAGGGATTCATAAAGCAAAAAGCCGTCTCATTTGGGATGATCTGAAGACTCGTGGATTGACTGGATCCATGAGGTTGAGTGTTGGAACTTTGTAGAATAGCCAGAGCTCATAGGTCTCCAGCCACTCCTTGAATGACCCGTACCCTGCTTCTTATGTTCCCTAGGAAACCAGAGACTTGCACGATTTTAGGCTCCATGGACGGTATGTAATTAGAATAAAACATGGCTTTTGTCCTCAAGAAGGTTGCAGTTCAGTTGAAAAGAGAAAAGTATACTTTCTTTCCCTGTTCATACTAACTTTTATATCTTGCTTTGCTGTCTTAAAGTTTCATGCCTTGTAAAGTTTGACCTGTTCTCATTTGTTTGTTTGTTTGTTTTATAGGAAGAAGCCCTCAGATCACTGGTGGCCACTATTACTCTTGCTAAAATTTCTCCAATAATGGAACAAAATTTAGATTTGGCAGCAAAAACGAATCCCAAGTTAAGTTGGGAGCCCCAAAGCCAGCCATATAAAAGCTCATCATTTCGGGCTGTGTTCACCCTGTCTCTTGGATTGACTCACCAAAAAGTCTCGTCACAAAGTGAAGCAGCTTTCCTTTTCCAGTAATTAACTTTTCAAAAATTTCCATTTTTTCCCTTTACTTTTTCCTAATTAAAACCCTCATCTGCAAAGCTTTGTTGAGGCTCTGGAAAAGTTAAGGTCAATAATTTAGGAACCCAGCATCTAGAGTTTCTCTCTCTCCTTTGATTCTTCCCGACTCTAAAAAGGAAGCAGAAGACACACTTGCAGGAAAGTCAGCTCTGAGAACATTGTTATGCATGCCGTTTGTCCTTTAGAAGTAGGGCTTTGCCATAGCCTATGTCATACTTAACAGAAATCAAAGGCGAATGAACTGGGTATACAAACTATGGCGCTTTGCCTTGCTGGGTTCTCTGATTTGGAGAGCTCAAGTCTGGATTAATGAAAATTTGGAGCATTCATGGAATCATCAAGATGGTTTAGATAGGGAGGGAGTGGACAAGAGTGGGGTGGGTGGGATATACTTTTTCCGTTGCCCAGCTCCACATCACGTTCTTTGATAATCCAGTGATGTTAACTTTCAATGGCTTTCTTTGCCCACCACACCTTTTTTTTTTTACTTTCCCCCCTTCTTTCTTTCTTCACAGGTTGCTTCCATCTGAGTCAGCAATAATCACTGTGATACTGTTGCTTAAGCAGTTTCGAAGAGTCAGAAGTGGGCTGTAATTGAACAGTTCATTACCAAGATCAGTTGGTTCCCTAATTATAGTGGCAAGGTGAAATATTTATCCTCACCAAGAAGCCCCCGCACGACCATTTTCGAAGTCGCCCACTTTTCACTCTTTTTTTCATTCGAACCCTGATGAGCTTGTCAGCAAAATTAAAGGTATGTCATTCACATCGTGCCTGCATTGCAAAGGACTATAAACCTGCCAACCTCTTTGATGAAATAAAAGGGTTTTATTTATGATTCATGTAGGAATATGAGGTTATTTTTATTCCGTCAGTACACTAATAATCAGAGGAGGGCTCAGGAAATGAGGAGCCCAACTGACAGGGAAGGTTCTGATAAAGGGGAACCCTCTAGGGTGTTTGCCCCTCTTTGTAATCTCCTTTCTAGTGTGAGGTTATGAGCGTGGCAGAGTGTGAGCCAGCTATAAGGCTTGGCTGCAGGAACAAAGACAGTTGCAATCCAGCAGGACTTGGGATGCCATTCGATGAAGGGGTAGGGAAAAAAAAAAAAAAAAAAAAGCAGTCCCTTCAACGAAAAAAAGTTTTTGCTCCGGCCTCAGGTTAGCAATTTGGAGCCTCCCCAGTTTCCTGTGATGTCTCCAGTTCAAAAGACAGCCGATCTTCCAGTCGGCACTCCTACTGGGCATTCTAGCCAAAGTTAAAAAAAATAAAAATAATATGAAAAGATAAGTAAAAGAAAGAGAAAGGAAGAAAAGCCAATTGGCCAGGTTCCTTCCACAATCATTAACCATTTGTTCCTGCCACCCAATGTCCTTGGTTAAGGTGATCTGACTTGAAGGCAAACAAATGTGGCTGAGTATATTTCAAAGGACACCCTTGCCTTGTTATTTCAAATACTCCCATAATTTGGGGCCCCTTTCATCTTTGTTCCTGCTCTAGGAAGTGCTTGGAAGTTACTTGAATTCAAGTTGGGGGTAAGTTATCGTTCCTACTCATTCCTCCCATTGAGATGACCTCCAGCAATTCTGAATAAAAAGTGATCACTGCATGAACTGGGCAGAATTAAGACCTGTGATTTGCTCAGTAGTGACATCTTGTCAGAGAAACACAAAGACATACAATCTACTGAGGATGAAGTGCAAGAAAGTTCACTAGAGGAAGAAAGATAATACTAATCCTTTATTCAGTAAGCAGTGAGTCAAATGAGGTGCTTTTTTTTTTAAGGTTAGGTGAGTTCAATAGTAAATTTAAGACAGCAGTGTCAGTTCAGATGAGGCAGGAGTGGTTATCTGTGGGGGTCCCATAAAAGTGTGGTTTTTATGACAAAGTACCAATTAATGTTATCGGCAGATATTTATGCATATGTGTCTGTATGTCTTTCCAGAGAGGTCACACTAGTGGGGTTTTGGTTGTTCCTTCATAACTGAGAGTTCAGTTCTCCAGTGTTTGTCTTAGTCATTCCACATGAAAGGATGTCTTTTCCACAGATGTTATTACACCGTTAACTAAAACATGCTTTGAATGACACCAGAACATTATTCCAGGATGGCCAATTACCTGGAAGTGACATCTCCAAAAGTAAAACCTCTCGCTGCACACCAAAGTAACCAAGGCCTGAGCCATGCATCCTGCAAGAAGGTGTAAATGATGCTTCAATCCAGGGTCTATCTGCTTGGGCACTTGGAACAAATGGTTTAAGTTTCACCTGTCACCCTGTACTATTAGAAAAATCAGAGAAAAATGTCTTACTCGGGAGCTATCTGTTTGAAATCATTAATCTCTTTAGAGAGCCAATTTTTAATTTTTTTTAGGTTTTTTTCTTTTTTTTCTTTTTTCTTTTTTTTCTTCTTTTTAGTTTTTAATACATAATCTGATAAGGTAACCCCTTAGTTTGAGAGAAAGGGCATGTTTGAAAGTGGCCTTTGTTGGAAGCCCAGAAAACCTGTATTCCAGTCCTTGTTCCATAGCGAAACTTCTGTCTTTAGCAAGTAGCCTCACATCTGTGTTCCTCAGTTTTATCATCTCTAGGACAAGATTCTCTTAGCCCTTTGCTTGACAGTTTAAGTGGCAAATGAAATACTGGGTGTGAGTGTTTGGGAAAGGATGAAGCTTGATACATAGTCAAGCTGTTTTAAGAGTGAATTTCTACATTCAAAAAGTGGGATTTGTTATAATGTATGCCAGCCAGTCTTATACCTGGGTTCTAGAAAGTGTTCTCATCTAAGATTGGAACTGTCATTTCTCTTGCCAGTTTTGGATGGGGAAGGGCTGTGAATGATGGGGTTCAGGGAGACAACTGTGGTGTTAGGCCCAGCGCCCCTCAGGACTTCTATTAGAAAAAGCAAGTTGTTCACTGTCAGAACAAAATGGGAGAAGTCCTGAGCCCAAACATATTCTAGAGTGATCTAGTTCATGGGATCCAGAGATTCCAAGGTGTTATTTATTTTTATTGCGATTACACAAAAATGAGAAGTCCTTCATCCTGTTAGCAGTGGAGAATTGAGAAATCAATTGCCATGGAGCTATTTTAGAAATTATAGCACCTTTCCAGTCCCAAATATTGATCTTTAAATGCAGCCTCTTTCACTATGGCAGAGAAAAGCCTGAAATGTACCTTTATTTCCCACAGCCATGAAGCACACCTCTTCCGCCTGCTGTAGCGCCAGGAGGTACCACAGGTAACTACTCCATCAGCCCTAGATTTCATTCTCATGGAGCAGGGGGTTCATTATACTCCCTTTATCAGCAGTGAGGTTTACAGCTGAATCCAAAAGAGAGATCCGTGTGAAACATGAGCCGAGAGAGAGGCACTGCAGCTCACCATTAATAAACCCTCTTCTGGGATCCAGCATTAGTGAGATTCAGCGGCTCATGGAGCACAGGGGTATCATTTTTACATGATTACTCTAAATTCTTAAACCAGAGGCTTAAGAGAGAGGCTTCTCACAAAAGCAGCTGTGGGAATTGTTGAATGATTGGTACAACACTGGCAGTGGGTTAAACCACTTCAGGTAGCTCCACTTGTGGGGCTTACATCCAGGTATTTAGCAACCGGCTTTGCTAGGGAAGGGACAAGGGGCAGGAGAGGAAGGGCTGTCATGGGGGAGAGGGCAGGATTTTACCTTAGCTGTGCTGTCATGCACCCCTCATTACCAGCATCCGTGGCCCTGCTCTGCCCTCCTCCTGCCCTTGCGATGTTTGCCTGGCTTCTCACCAGTTTGGTGTTTGGGATCATCTGCTTTTAGAACACTAATGCCACTACATGTCTCTGAAGAGCCTGGCACTTGTCTCCATAAACTCACCTTTTTCATTCTCTGCAGAAATGAGAGGACTGGTTAGAATGACCTGCCCTCTTGGCTCACACAGGTTTCCATTTTCTATAGTAATGTTGATTTTCAGAAAAGAAAGTGTCGATGCTATTTCCTTTTTTTCATTGGTCTGAAACTCTAATGAGTCCTGTAATCTAACTCACAGGTCTCTGAAGGTAACATGGCTAATGTATCTGGGAGACTCTCCACTCTGTCCAGGCATCAACTAGTTTGATTCCACCAGCTCATACAAGGGCCACCTGCGTCCATTCAGAATAAGCCAACACTCGAACAAGGGAGTTTTCTCAGAGGAAATGTAATGCACCCTTCTGCTTTGCCTCTGAATGTGGGAAGTCCCAGGGGATGGACCATAGGCTCACCATGCCTTCAGTATTTGAACTCTAAAGATGATTCTCCTATCTGATTGTCTCATGCATCGGTGTATTATTTGAGGCTCCGTCTTGCTCTTAATTACTGGGTTTTGTGCTATTCTCTCATTGTTTCAAAGGTTGATGTCACCTCCCTACATTGAGGGACCGTGCCATTAAAGCGTAGGTCTTATGCTGAATGCTTCTTTTGAACGCTTGGGAGCTTCCAGCACAGCCCTGGGTATATTTGACACACTGACAACAGAGGTGCTGACTTCAATGGAAATGCAATTTGCATTTTTAGGCTCCTTCTCCCAAGCCACTGACACTTATTTGAAAAATGTTTTCAAAATGTTTACATTTGTATGAGATCTATATAGCCATACTGTTATGGACTGAATTATGTCCCCCCAAAATTCATTAAGTTGAAGCCCTAACTGTGATATGACTGTATTTGGAGATAGGGTCTTTAAGGAGGTAAATAAGATTAAATGAGGTTATAAGGGTGGGATTCTAATCCAATAGGACTGGTGTGCTCATAAAGAGAGGGACAGACACCAGGAATCTCTCTCCGTGCACACGCACAGAGGAAATGCTATGTGAGGACACAGTGAGAAGCTGGCTGTTTTCAAACCAATAAGAGAAGCCTCAGCAGAAACCAACTCTGCTGGTACCTTGCTCTTGAACTTCCAGCCTCCAGAACTGTGAGAAGATAAATTTCTGTTGTTTAAGCCATCCAGTCTATGGTATCTTGTTATGCCAGCCTGAGCAGAAGAATGCACACATCTACCCATTTTACAAAAGATTCAGAGAGAAGAGTGGGCACACCTTGACACAGCTGCGGTCAAAATACTCATCTGCACTCACTTTGGGCTCATTTCATTTTCTAACGTTGCAGTTGGTAAGTATATAAAATGCTGGGAGAGAATGGACTGGAATTGGAGTGTACAATAAAATATCGACATTAAACTATACGGGGTTTCTTCTGTTACCTTGTGCTTTGCTTGCTAATTTATCTGAGGTACAAGAGACTTACTAACCTGTTGACCAGCAAATAGTGGGATGGGAAGGCTGGTGGTTTCCTCTGGAAGTCATACAGCTTAGCAAATCTCAAAATCAACTGCAAAAGAAAGTTGTCCATGAAGCTAGTGTAAGAGAGCCCCCTCTAAAGAGATACTTTGTTTTGTTTCTCCCAGACAATGCATGTGTATATAACTTGGACAGTTGTTCAGAATTTTGTCTCATAAAAAATAAGGGACTGATAGATTTTAATACAATAGATTGACAATATGGCAAATATTGGCAAATAAAATTAGGTTCCATATTAAGAAAATTTTCAGCTGGATCAAAGACTTAAATGTAAAAATAAACTACAAAAATGCTGAAAGAAAATTTAAGTGAATGTATAGCTTTGAAGTAGGTCTTTCCACATATTAAATGGAAGACATACATTATTTTTTAAAATGTACATTTTTACTTCATAAAAATCAATATCTGAATAACAAAAAAGCAAACCACTTAAAAATATCATGAACAAAATGTTCTAAGAGCTAGCTATATTTGCAAATATGTAGCCAACAAAGTGTTAATATACTTAATATGTGAACAGTTCTTCCTAATTGATAAGAAAAAGATAAATTTTTCAAGAATGTAGTGGCAAACAAATGTGAATACAACAGTTCATAAAATAAGAACTTTAAACGACAAACATAGTTTTTAACTCTCTATGAGTCAAACAAATACACTTAAAACAATAAAAATAATTGTTTTATATCAGAGCATATGAGTAATCTTTTTTTGTTTATTTGCTTTTTAAAAAAGATAAAATACAGATTGGCAAATGTGTGTCTCCTCACTTTTATAAAGTGCTGTTGAGAGGGTAAATCAAGAAACATTTCTTAGGGGACATTTAGCAACTTATTAAAAGCCTGAAAATCTATTACCCTTTGACATGACAATTCTACCACTAGAAATATGTCCTAAAGAAAAGATTGAACAAGTAGGCATGTACATAGAAAGATTCATCACAGGTTTATCTACAAGGTAGAACTATTGGGGAAATCGAAATGTTCAACACGATGACACTGGCTAAATAATCATACATATGCCTAATAGAATAGCCATTAAAATGATGATGAAGATATTACAGATTTGTCAACATACAAAGACATTCATGCTATATTGATAGGTGAACAAAACAGCCTATAACATATATATATATAT
The DNA here is from genome assembly GCF_004115265.2 of Rhinolophus ferrumequinum. Lineage (NCBI taxonomy): Eukaryota > Metazoa > Chordata > Mammalia > Chiroptera > Rhinolophidae > Rhinolophus > Rhinolophus ferrumequinum. Next base: position 29,464,270 of record NC_046296.1, on the reverse strand, counting down.
ATACACACACACACATATATGTATAAAATATCTGCCAAAAAATGTATATACATTTTAAGAAAGGAAGAAAACTTTTAAAATTGTAATTTCAACATATACTGATAACAAAAGATGACTACAAGTCATGTTTGACATCTGCGATTACAAGAGGTGCTCAAAGTGGTTACCATCAGCACCCAGACACTTCTGATTATAGCAAACTACTGCTTGAGCAACGTTGACCAAAGAGTGCACTTATAGACATTTTTTTTGGCAACCCCAGTATATATAGTGTGTATGTACAAAAATTCTGGAAGAAAATACAAGTTAACAACTTAACATGGGTTAGCTCTCTGTCTGAGTTTAGATTATGTTATTTAATTTTTATTTTTATTCATCTGTAGTCTCTAATTTTCTAACACTAATCCTGCTTTTCTTACAAAACAGCCACTATGAAGAAGATGTGGTAAAAGGATAGAGGATATAACTGGAGAAATAATTTCTGGAAATGGAAGCAATAAGAGAACTTTTACTTTATTGGCTGCTTTCAGTGTTTCTTAAAGTGTGGTCTGAGCATCAGAACCATTGGGAAGCCTTATTAGATGTGCAGATTCTAGAGCCCTACATCACCTATTAAACATCACCTATTAAATCTGGATCCCTAGGACAGAGCCCAGGTATCCACCAATTTAACAAGCTCCCTAGGTGATGCTTATGTACTATAAGGGTTGAGAACTATGGCTGCAGGAATCACCTGGATCCTTTAAACCTCTGAGTTACTGAATAGTGGTCAGTCATATTGAGTGACAATTACATGCTAAGTAGCTTCTAGTATTATAGCTTCCTTGTCACTACAATGATTGCTGGATGTCCATTAATGCAACTGAGAGATGCGGCTCAGGGTATCCTGGATGCAGGGCATCCTGAATGTTCTAGCTTGTACTCTATCCTTCCTCTCCCCAGAGCTTCCCGTCTCCATGATCTGTAAGTCACCGTGGTATCTAAGTCTCTTTGCCTCAAGTGAATGCTTCAAGGCACTTTCATGTAACAACAAAGTAGACACTATCCTTTGGGAATGAGCTCCAAGAGCTGGAGAGAAAGAGTCCACTTAGGAACCTACCAAGGAGGCAGGTCGAGTAAAAAGAGCGGGTTCTGAAAACCTGAAGCTGTCCCAAGGCTAAGGTACGGTTGGAGTGGCTTAACGGAAAAAGGAGAAAGGATTCTTTTAAAAATCAGCCAGTTATCTAGGGGTGTGAAATGCCCAAACTAAGTTTTCCATGAGTTTAAGCATAGGCTTTCCAGGTTCCTATGATAAAATGATACCCGAAGCGTGCGGTTGGTCCCAAATGCCAGAGTGAGTGCATCAGTCCATCTCTGGCATTTAATTGCTTTCCTAAATTACCAGCAGGTGGTGCAAGAGTTTCCAAGTCCATGAACTTTCCCTTCCCATGGCATCTGCTCTGGGGAATCTCTGTCAATAGTCTACCCCTCCTTCCTGTGAATTCCGCTCATAATCCTTACATGGCTCCTCCGTATTGAATAATCACAAGGGAACAAGAAGCATCTTTAACACACATCTTGTACCTTTTAAAATGTGTTAAATATAAATGTAGAATCAAAGAAACATGCATTAATTATAGAACTGTGTTAAGGAAAAGGGGTAAAAATCCCATTACTAGCAAACCCAGCAGAAACACACAGCTTCCTCCTCTTGGCAAAAGAGGAATGAAGAAATTTAGCAAAAACCTTTAGGATTTAATGGCCTTTACTTCCCACTAATAAGACTGTGAATATGGATTTAGGAAAGGGGGGTGGTGGTGTCAGGAAGGGGATTAAATTAGTCCAACTGGAAAAATCTAAAGGAAGAATACAGAAGGAGATAAAACTGGCCACTGTCTGAAATGCATTGGTAGCTTCAATGGTTATAGAACTGAGGAAGAATTTCTAGTTGGGAATTTCCAGAAGTATAGTTTTGGAATATTTGAGGTCAAGGGGGAGTGGGGAAAGACTGTTTTAAGAAAGCATCAGGCAGTTAGAGGGATGTCCATTAGAGCCTAGGGTCTGTGCTAAGGAAGAGCTAGAAGCAAAAGGGACTAAGGCTTGAGTTTCCTTATAGTGTGATGGAAAACAACATTTTCTAATTGAGATGGAAACTTTGACAAGTTCTCTAGTCAGGGACACTGTAGAGTTCCTGGATCTCAGGTATTTGCCACAGAGAGCAGAATTAGGGAGTCCCAAGCTGGGACTTGGAACATTCAAATATCACATACAAGAATTCAGACATGGAGATAGTTCGCATCATTTCACTATTCCAGTTCATGGATTTAAATGGGGAATCAAATAGATATAAATTTAATGCAGTTGTGAATATCTGTGTATCTCTGATAATAGCTTGAAAAGGACACTACAATCTTGAACAAACAGAATTCCAAAGAAAAATGATAGAGGTTGACTCAGGAGGCGGAATGTAGTTCAGGCTGAATGAATTTGCTTTTTCTAGAATTCTTCCCACTTTTAGGGACCTTTTTCACAGATGCTTTGCAGGGCTGCCTTATTGTTTCTGAAATTGTTAACTATTCTAGAGAGCCAACCTCTAAAGACCGTGAACAAGACCTTCGTATGTTACGTAAACTTGAGCAAGCTATTCAAACACTATGAGCCATTATATTTAAGGCTACAAATGCAGAGTCCTCCAACCATTGTGAAAAATTGGATGTTACTCTGAAAAAAAGATGGTTCAAAGAAATATACCATATACGAATATGGGTAGGGGGGCATGAAATCAATTCTATTACACTCAATTTATTTGCTGAAACCAATACATTTGCTGAAATAATATATACATACACTTGCTCTAAAATGCAACTGGAACATGTTTTGCTGCTTGAAATTAGGGCTTGTGACAATTCAGAATATGCTCATTGTCACTAAAGATGACTGTGGGCACATAATGAAGTAAAATGTGCTAGTTGATAGGTAGGGGAAGGTGACGTATGACAGCTAATGAGACAATAGAATGTGTAATTGGAAAATGTACTACCTTGGTTACTGTGAATTATATCACCATCCATAATGAAGGGACCACATTTGTACATCAGTAGTTAGTCTTCCAATATGTGTTAATATGGAGAGATGTAAATATGGTGAGGGACGTAGGGGCTCAGCAAAGTATTGACAGACATACGCTAAGAGAAGTATTAAGCCAAAGCAGAGATAAAAGGCCATGTTCCAGTAACAAAATGACTCAATTGTCCTAACACCCTCTCCATTTAAGACCGTCTTTCTAGTTTCATCTAAAATTTTTACCCCTTATCTTGGAGGAAGAGGTATTTTTTCCTCTTGAAAGACTGAATATTTCTCTTCTATAGCACCTATCAGCATCTAACACATTATATAGTTTGCTTATTTTATTTCCTGTCTCTTCCCACTAAGATGTAAATCACAAGAGGCAAAGATCTTTGCCTATTTTTTCGCTGCTGTGTCTCTCGTGCTGAAAACTGTCAAACACATAGTAGGTGCTTAATAAGTAATTTTTTATATCTCCCCACTACTAAAGATGAACTTAGGAATTTGTATCATAAAAATAAGAATCCTCCCTCAAAGCTACTGATCTAACTCCCTCTTTCTCCTTTTTCCTGTCAGACACCCCCAAAAAGGGTCTGCTCTTGAACAACCTCCCCATTTTCACCCCCTAAAGCTATGTTTTATCCATTGCACTTCACTCAAAGAGCATTCTCAAATCTGACTTCCAAGTTCAAAAGGCCTTTTCATAGCCAATACGCTATGCAACCTCTCTGCCACATGCAGTCCTGTTGATTACTCCCTTCCTCTTGAAGTTTCCTTTCTCTCTTATCTTCCATGGCTCTGCATTATCTTGTTTCTTTCCTATTTCTTCAAAGGATCTATGTCTGTCTCTCCCCCTCTCCATCATAAGCCAAACTGTTGTGTGTTTAATGATGGGTTATATGTGTGTGTGTGGGAGGTGGTGTTTGCTACTTTTTTATGTCTCCCATTCTTTCTTCTTCTAAGTTCTGCCTCTTTCAGCGTTGGGCACAATAAAAAGGAATATATATATATTTTTTAATTCTCCACCATTTAAAAAATTTATTTGGAGGGAAATGGCTGATAGTTGATTGTTCATATGGGAGCATACAGTGACTTGATTGCAGCCCTTGTAGGATTTGTACTGTTTGATTAGGAGTATGTGATACAGATACCTCACTTTTTAAAAAATCTCTTGCTAATTCAAGAACAGGAATCCACCCTCTCAACATTGTTAAAATGATATGCCCGAACTCTCAAAGTGTTAGGTAGTCAGACAAGAATTTGCCTGAGTGTACAGTACTACACTGCTATTAAACATTCAAATCAATACATTCTCTTTTGAATGTTTGGTACAATTCAGACATGACGCCATCTGGTTCTGGACTTTTCTTTGTTGGGAGCTTTTTGATTATTACTTCAACATCCTAATTTTGATCGGTCTGTTCAGGCTTTCTATTTCTTTTATATTCAGTCTTGGGAGGTTTTATGTTTCTAGGGATTTATCCATTTCTTCTAGGTTATCCAATTTGTTCGCATAATTATTCAAAATAGTCCATTATGATCCTTTTTATTTCTGAGATATCTGTTGAAATGTCTCTTTCATTTCAGATTTTATTTATTTGAGTCTTATTTTATTTTTCCTAGTGTAGCTAAGGGATCGTTGATTTTGTTTATTTTTTCAAAAAACCAACTCTAACCTCTATTGATTTTTCCTATTTTTTTTCCTGTTCTCTATTTGATTTATTTGAGCTCTGATATTTATTATTTCCTTCTTTCTGTTAACTTTTCTAGTTCCTGAGGCATAAAGTTGGGTTGTTTGATTGAGATCTTTCTTCCTTTTTATGTAGGCTTTATAGAAAGGTAGCATATTTTGTATCCACATTAAAATAATTTTCTATCACTTCTTACCCTTGCAGGAATCATATAGTAAGGAAAAAAAAATGAAGCTAGATTTGACAATCCTCTGCTTAGAAGAGCACATTAATGACTGTAAAACTAGAAATAGAAACTTGGTGCCTATAGAGGTCTTTGGAAACTAGATAATTTATAAGGACAGACATTCAAAAAGGGGGTTAGAGAAAAAGCCCCACCCAAAGAGAACTTGGATACAATCCTCAATATGGGGGGGGCAGCTGAGGTTGACTGGGTACAAATACTTCCAATTCCAATATGCACAACTTTTTGCAACATGACATTGGCATGTCTCCGAACCACAGGTAGAATCTACTTTTCTACCCCTTAGAATCTGATTCAACTTGCGACTTGTTTTGTCCAATAAAATGTGGCAGAAATGACTTTCTGCAAGTTCTGGACCTTCACCATTAAGAGGCCACACAGCTTCCATGCTCACCCTATTGAAATATTGACCTGAGACTGCCACAGAAGGAAGCCAGTCTTGTCTACTGGAAGATGAGAGACCACATGGAGGAAAACCAAAAAGCTCCAGATAACAGTCAGCACCAACAATACGAGTCCTTTTTACAATGTGCAACCCAGCCAGCCCTCCAGGTAAGTGCATCCACACGAGTGGATTTAAGCTAAACCAGAAAGACAGCCATCCAGCAAACTCATCTACCATAAGACAGAATCCATTGCTATCTCAAAATACTAAGTTTTGGGGTTATTTGTTATGCAGCCAAAGACAACTGGTAGATCACAGTAAAACAGAAATATTTATGTTTTGAGGTTAAACAAAAAATCCAAAAGCCCACCTGTGAGCTCTGAAACCCTGTTTCCTAAACACTGAGGGCTTAGAAATTGGATAATTGAATAGAATTTGGATAATTGAATGGAAGAAAGAAGGTCTTAAGGAAGGTAAAACATCCTGTGCACAGACAAGAGGCAAGACATGAAAACAAAAAGGTTCCTACTTTCATGCATTTTTCTTTTCAGAAGAAGTAGTTCTTTGTACCTCTCTCGATCTTCCAAGATTTTCTTCTATTGGGGAAATTATAGTCTGTTTTAGAAGCATAGGATTAAACTGTAAGTTCTTAGGGGCAGGGAAATAAGGAAATCAACACCCAGTGAGCATTTACTATGTACCAGGAGCTTAATATTGATTAATCTCATTTAATCATCAAAACATTCCTTTGCTATAGGTATTTTCCCCTACTTCACAGAAGAGGAAACTAAAGCTCAAGGAAGATTAAGTAATTTACCCAAGTTCAATGAGCTAGTACGTGGTGTTCTTTTGTTTGTTTCTATTCCAAAATCTATACCATTTCTACACCCACATACTCCCAGATTCTATCGTATTAATTTCACTATCAGCTGTGCTTAATTTATGTTCTAAAACAATCTAGGTACTCAAAAACGTTTCTTTGAGGAAATTTAGAGGAATAACTCTTACATCACAGGACTTCATTAATCTTTTACTCTAGTGTTATTGATAAATAGTACTTTGTGTGTAACCCACTTCCTTCATGTGTCCGTTAACTCACAACTCAGTCATTCATTAATTCATTTTACTAATAGGTATTGAGCACCTTATAAGTACCAGCTATCTAGGCACTAGTAATCCAATAATGAGAGCACACACACACACACACACACACACACACACACACACACACACACTGGTACTCTCAGAGGCTCTGACTTCTGAATGGTGAATTTTGGTCCCTTCTGTGTCTTCCTCAGAGATATTGTGGGTGGTGGTGTAAGACCATTACATCACCAATTAAGTTGGCTTCTCATTCATTTGTTTCTATCTCTGTATTTCTGCTTGACCTCCTGACAAAACAATAGGAGTAAATAATGTAACACTATAAATATTCAAGTCGCTTTGATCCTCCTCCATGAATACTAATGCAGTGCCCCTTCCCAGACAGGGGAGCAGAATTCACTAACTATTCCTTGTTTATCTTTAGGGGTTACAATGGTTAAAATATAAATTTGCTACCTGTAAAGAAATTACATGTACTATATATAGTTAGAATGTTCTTAAAAATCCAATTATTCTATAACACATATCAAAGCTCCTGGAACAAAAACTTAACTGAAATGTTCATCTAGGTCAGACGACAGACTCCTGAAGTTTCTATGGCAAGTTTATCAAAAGTTGGAGAGTGTCGTTTATTCCCAGATGTTCTAAGGTTCACAACTTCCATCCCCTACCCCCACCCCCCCCATTCGTCGCCTGAGATTCTTGGCTGAGAGAGCTGTTTGTTTCTTTATTTAGCAAAAATTAGCACAGCTCTGCTTAGCAGAGGGACAAGCTGGAATTTGCAAGTCTCTGTGATATCACCCAGGCAATTGCCAACTTGTCACAGGTGTACATAAAAAAAAAGCAATGGGAAGGAGAAAGCCGTGGACTGGTGTGGACCTGGATGCTGGGACCACATCCAAAATGCTCCACACTTGATCATGCATCTGTGAGGAAAAATCTGCTTTTACTGATGGGCAGAGGTGGCAGGTGGGTCCAGTTTACAAGACATTTTGAGTCAGCAATTAAAAGCAGAGCTGTTGACAGAAAGCTGCTTGATTATTAAGCCACAAAGAAAAGAATGGCAAGAGTAACTTGAAAAAGGAATAAATAAATAAAAAACACTGAGTTTTCTGAGAGACAGATTAAAAAACTGAGAGATTAGTTTTCTTTTTTAAAGCTGCTGAGTTGGTCTCACTTCTTTGCTAAGTCTCTTGATTTTATATTTATTTTTTTCTTTTCCCCAGTAGAGTTGAATACCTGACCTGAACGTAAGGGGGCATGCAGAGGCTCAGCTTACCGACAGGTGGACAGGTGGCTAAACAGGTATGGCACTTCTGTTTCAGGTCAGCTTTATATAGGACTTAATTGAATAATATCACCTCTCACTTTTTTTTTCCTTCCCCCTCATTGATGAAGCTGCTTTTGAGAAAAGTGATACTTTGCATATCTGGCTAAGTGCTGTTAACAGCCTCTGCCTGCGGTTTGTTAAAATTAAAAAAAAAAAAAGAAAAAGAAAAAAAAAAAGTGTGATCTTGCCGGAGAAGTAATTTGCTTCTCTCCAACCAATGATGGCTTGTACTTTATGCAAATTGGTATCTAGGGACAACAAATCCCATTTAATACATATGCATAGTTCATAAAAAAAAGAAAGAAAAGAAAAACTACGTGAGAGAAAAAGGAAAAAAGATAAAGCAACGAGTCAGCAAAAGAACAGGTTCCGAGGAAATTTATTGTCCCAAATTGGACATTTGTAACAGATGATATGAACAAGTGTTAACTTTGTTTTCAGCAGCTCTTCACGTACATTCACTAGACATCACACAGATTATGTTTTAAGGATCTGAACTGTAATAAAAAAAAAGTGTCTATGGGCTTTAGAGTGTTGTGTTCCATATGGTTAGGGAAGTACGGAGTTATTGCGACAAGCATCTTGTGAAGCTCATTACGCGCAGTGGTGTGAGATGCGAATTGCCGCGCATAGCTATAGGGTACGAACATGACATCCCACAGTCAGCAGATAGCAACTGGAAATGAAAGATATGAAGGCACAGAGTACAGCTTCAGGGAACATGTTAGACAAAACATCTGCTGGTATCAGAACACTGCATTATCAGATCATTGTGGCCATGAATTTTTTATAAAGACACTTTTTTTTCCAAACCGCAACTTTGAAAGTGACATTTTGTGCAAAGTTTTTGATTGAAGGGTGATGTCAGGAGGAAGTCCGGTGCAGTGATTCATTGTGGAGAAAGGCCTTGGTGGTCCAAGAAAACTCCTTTTTGCAAATTGGGGCAATGCCCCGTAGCAAAATCCATGCTGGAGTACCTGCCTCTAGGAATGCATAAGCAAGAAAGTTTTCTAAGCAGAAACATGACTGAGGTGCGGTGGCCTTTCCTAAGAATCAATGTGTGAAGTGGCCCATATTCTAGACATCCAGTTAACACGCTCGTTTCTCATGTGGACAGCATGTCGGTCACCAGCTCCCAGTAAGCCAGGAGGCCATATTCCATCAACTCACCTCTTGTGCTCTGCTTGTGATTGGCAGCCATTAACAAGCCATTTCTTGTCCCAAGAAATCATACCATTTCTGCCCAAGAACGCTCTTGTAAGATGTTTGTTCATTGCAGCAAACATGCATGGATGAAAAACTATTCAAGTTCTGCTCCTTGGGGGTGTGTGGTGGTTACATTATTGCCACACAGACCTTGGAAGAGGATGAGATGGTGGCTAGAAGAGAGGGAAGGAGTGAGCAGATGGCTCACCTTGAGAAAAGTCATAGTTCCTGACATTTAAGTCCCATTATGGGATGTCACATACTGCATCTTGGGAGACAATAAAAGCATTATAACTTATAGAAGAACCAGACTATCTGCAGCCACATTTCTGTTAATGTGGCTCTGAGAAAGGGAATAATTTCACTGATTCAGACCACCCAGGACATAAGTTGGAAGGAGAAACATATTTCTACTGAAAGATCTAATGCAAAAGAGCAGCAGAGTTCAAAGAAGAGTGGCAGGTCCCTAAAATAGATTCTGGAGACCTTAGAAGAAGGGTTTTCCTTTACTGTGCAAACAGTCTTCAATTTAACATACTTTTCAGTAAACCACTGGATTCCTCTTTTAGTCCAGTAGAGAAGTGGCATGCTGGACGAGATCAGAGTGTGAGGCTGGGAAACCCTCAAGAGTCAAAATATATTCATTTATGGCAGTAGATATGCAGGAGCATCTGTAGAAGAATTGGCAATAGTTCCAGGTATGGAAGAGAAATATAAGAGGTGCTCATGAATGAGGAAACACCAAATACAGATGCCTCTATACTTTACAGTTCTACCTCCAAGCTGTTCTGTCATCATCCTATACATTTTTTTTTCCATTTTCTCTTCCTCTTGTTTCCTTCTTTCCCCGAACCCCTTTCTCTTTTAGCAAAGGCCAGGAGGGGAAAAATGTTTCTTTTCCCCTCATAATTCTTATTCTGTGTTGCTTTATAGAAGAGGTATTGATACAGAGAAATTCCCCCTGAAAAGGACCTTTTTTCTATTGTTTATGACAGTTTGGATGAACCATCAATAGTACACAAGAGGACCTGAAAACTCATTATTCATCCATTCAACAAATATTTCTTGAGCAGTAGCTAGTGTAAGTGACCCTTCTGAAAACAACTAAATTGTTTTATATCATCTACATTACTTTTGAAAACATTTGTAAGTAACAACTTAGTAAGCAATACTCAGAAAAAAAGAGGGACAAAGAGAGGAACAAACTCTGAATCTGTCATTGTCTTGAGAACATTTAGCTTTGGTTTTCCTGATCTCTGAGGATGTAGGGAGACAAAGTGTTGGGGTCACCCTAAGTGGGAAATCTAATATGAGACACTCCTGCATACAACTAAGCCCTCCAAGGGCCACATACCTGCTATAATATAAAACACAAGTAAACATACTACAGTCAGCAGCACACCACCAGTCCATGATCTCTGACAAAGGAAGGCAAATGAAAGTGTGTATCTGGAAATTCTGCATAGGAAGGAGAAGGGGTATCTTCTTTTAAAAGTCATAGCCACAAGCCAGTTATGACACGGTTATATCAATTACAATTCATACTATATGGGGTGTCAAACACACACACACACACACACACACACACACACACACACACACACACACACACAAAGAATTTGGTAAATATCCTAGGCTGGTGGCTGAAACACAACAGTTTTTCTTTTAGTGAAACTGCAATATAGGCCTCCAGGAATTCCTACAAATAATGATTCAAGAAATATGTACAAAATGCACAAGAATGCAAAATACCATGAGTGAGAATCATTAAAACTTGCAGACAACAAAATGAGGTAGAGACTTCAGAAAATAAAACAAATGTCAAATATAAAGTAAATATGTGTAATAAATTCTAAGAAAGAAAATAAGAGACTGAAATTATCAAAAAGGTAAAGATTATAAAAATATGAAAGCATATTTAAACAAGAAACAGAACACAGAACTTCTAGAGAAAATATATAACTCAATGTACAGGTGAAAAATTTGATTACACAAGAAAGAAATTTTGTGAGCTGGAAGAGAAGCAAACAGAGGCAAAATATTTAAAATATTTAAAAAGCTAAATTAACATGGGAGAACAAAAAGTTCTAATACATGCCTTATTAAATTTCAAAAAGGAGGAAGGAAGAAGGGGGCTAAGGTAATATTCGAAAGTATACTGCTTGAGAATTTTCCAAAACTTATATTTTAAAAATACCAATTTTCAAATTAATGAATCTAAATGAATTCTAACCAGGAAAGTAAGTACCTAGACACACGAAACTGCAGAAGCACAAAACACATTAAAGTACCAAGGAAAAAATGAGAACCTTCAATGGTTTAATGAACTGACTGCTAACTTCTCAACAGCAAGAACTGAGAGGCAGAGCACAGTGTGATAGTATCTTCAATGTGCTCAGAGAGAATAACTGTCAACCAAGATTGCATGTTGATCAAAGAAATTGTCTTCTTTTCTTTAGTGAGATATAATTGAGGTCTATTGAGATATAATTGACATGTAACATTGTGTAAGTTTAAGGTGTACAATGTAATGATTTGATATATGTACATATTGTGAAATGATTACCACAATAAGGTTAACACAACCATCAGCTCACACACATTTAATTTTTGTGTGTGTTGAGAACTTTTAAGACCTACTCTCAGCAACTTTCAAATATACCATATAATAATGTTAACTATAGTCACTAAGCTATACGTTATGTCCCTAGAACTTACCTTGTAACTGGAAGTTGGCACCTTTTGACCACCTTCACTCATTTGTGCAGATCCCCCACCCCATCCCTGGCTCTGTTTCTATGAGTTCAGGTTCTTTTAGGTTCTACATAGAAATGACATCACGTGGTATTTGTCTTTCCCTCTCTGATTTATTTCACTTAGCATGTTGCCCTCAAGGTTCATGTGGTCACAAATGGCAGAATTTCCTCTTCTTTATGACTGAATAATATTCCATTGTACATATATACCACATTTTCTTTATTCTTCTGTAATGAACATTTAGGTTGTTTCCTTGCCTTGGCTGTTGTAAATAATATTGCAATGAACATGGGGATGCAGATATCTCTTCAGGATAGTGATTTCATTTCCTTTAAATATATATATATATATATATATATATATATATATATATATATATATATATATATGCAGACATGGAATTGCTGGGTCATATGGTAATTCTGTTTTAATTTTTTTTGAGGAGCCTCCATACTGTTTTCCATAGTGGATATAACAATTTACATTCCCACCAACAGCGTATGAGGGTTCCCTTTTATCCACATCCTTGACAGCATATTATCACTTCTCTTTTTGATAATAGTCATTATAATAGGTGTGAGGTGACATTTTGTTGTAGTTTTAATTTGTATTTCCCTAATGATTAGTGATATTCAACACCTTTTTGTGGACCTGTTATATGTCTTTGGAAAAATACCATGTTTCCCCGAGAAAAATACTGTGTTTCCACGAAAATAAGACCTAGCCGGACAATCAGCTCTAATGCGTCTTTTGGAGCAAAAATTAATATAAGACCCAGTCTTTTATATTATATTTTATATTATATCATATTGTATTACATTATATTATATTATATTAAATATAAATTATAGTAAAATAAGACTGGGTCTTATATTAATTTTTGCTCCAAGTAGATACACGGTATCTACTCAAGTCTTTTGCCTATTTATTAACCAAATTATGTTTTGTTCTTGCTATTGACTTGTATGAGTTTATTATATATTTTATATATTAACTTCTTATTAAATATGTGGTTTGCAAATATTTTTCCCATTCAATAGATTGCCTTTCACTTTGTTGATTATTTCTTCTGCTGTGTAGAAATTTGTTAAATTCGATATAGTCCCACATGTATATTTTTGCTTCTGTTGCTTGTGCTTTGGGTGTCATATCCAAAAAATCATTGCCAAGGCCAATGTCAAGATGTTTCTGTTTCTTTTAAGAGTGTTATGATTTCAGTCTTACATTTAAGTCTTTAATTCAAAACAAGTTAATTTTTGTTTATGGTATAAGGTAAAGATCTGGTTTCATTCTTTTGCATGTGATTATCCCACTTTTTCATACCATTTATTGAAGAGACTATCTCTTCCCAATTGAGTATTCTTGGCTTCTTTGTCAAATTTTTGTTGACTATATATTCATGGGTTTATTTTGATTACTATAGCTTTGTAGTATAATTTAAAATCAGGAAGTATGACTCCTCCAGTTTTGTTCTTCTTTCTCAGGATTGCTTTGGCTATTCAGTCTTTTATGGTTTTATATGAATTTTGGGATTGTTTTACTATTTCTGTAAAAAAAAAAAAAACGTCATTGAAATCTTGATAAGGATTACATTGAATCTATAGACAGCTGTGAGTAATCTGGACATTTTAACCATATCAATTCTTCTAATACATGAACACAGGATATGTTTCCATTTTATTTGTGTCTGCAATTTCTTTCATCAATGTTTTATAGGTTTCAGTGTACAGATCTTTTGCCTCCTCAGTTTAATTTATTCCTAAATATTCTATTTTATTTTATTTCTTGTTATTGTTATTAAGGATTGTTTTCTTAATTTCTCTCTCTGAAAGTTCATTGTTACTGTACAGACAGGCAACTGATCTTTGTATGTTGATTTTGTACCCTACAACTTTACTGAATGTCTTTATTTCCGCATAATATGAGTCTTTCATATATCTTTTAAAGCTTATTCCTATATTGTTTTTGTGGGTTTTGCTACTGTAAATGGGGATTGAATATTTTTCAATCAATTGTCATTTTTACATGTGAAACATATATACTCTGAATATTAATGTGATGCCATTTTATCTACTGAATTATCTTTGTTTGGAGTATATTTCACTGGATTCTTTTGAATTTTTTGTATATGCAATTATATTATCTTCAAATTTAAATAGTTTACCTCCTCCTTTCTGGTTTTATGAAGATCATTTATTTTTCTTATTTAATCATACTGAGTAATTTTTCAAGTTTAATGTTAGATAATTGTGAAAACAATGAGCACTCTTTATATTCTTTTATCTTAATAAAGACACTTCTAGTACTTACATGCTAAGGGTAACAATTACATTTGGGCAGAGATAGATAATTTTTATTTTATCACTTTAAGATAATATCAACAAATTTCTATTTTAGTGAATTTTTCTAGGAATGTTGAATTTTATGAAATATCCTTTAGAATCTTTGGAGAAAATCATATGAATTTTCTCCTTTTATTTATGAATATGATAAATTATGTTACTAGATTTCTTGATATTAAACACCTTGCTTTCCTGGCATAAGATCCACTTAGTTATAAAATATTACTTTTAATGTTATTCTGCAATCTTTATGGTGAGATTTTATTTAGGATCTTTGCACTGATATTCATGAAATATTGGTCTATAATTTCCTTTTGTCGTGAAATCATATTCAACTGTAGGTACTCATGTTATATTCAGTACATAAGAAGAGCATGGAAATATTGGAGTTATCCACTCCCTAAAGGTTTTCCTTGTGGGCATGTCTGACCGTGGTGTTTTATGGAGAACAGTGACAAGGGGTATATGGGGCATGAACAAATGTGGAAAGACAGACTTTTCATTTTTTCTTTTTCTTTTTTAACACCTTTGTTGAGACAAAATGTACGTAACATAAAGATCACTCACTTACTGTGTACAATTCAATTCAATATTTACAGAGTTGTCAGCCATCATCATAATCTAATTATAGAACATAATCTAATTATTGAAATTACAGAATTTTCAATAGGACCCCCCCTCAAAAAAAAATACCCTAACCGATTAGCAGTCACTCCCCTATTCTAACTTTTGCCCCCACCACTAGTCATAGGCAACCACTAATCTACTTTCTATACCTATAAATATGCATATTCTAAATATTCTTAAAAACTGCTTTTAAAATTTAAAAATACAACACGTGGTGTTTTGTGACTAGCTTCTTTCATAATATAATATTTTTGAGGTTCATCTATATTGTAGCATAGATTGGTACTTCATTTCTTTATACTGTCAAATTATATCCCATGTATGGATATACCACATTTTATTTATCCATTCATCCGTTGATGGGCATTTGAGTTGTTTCCACTTTTGACGATCACAAATAATGCTACTATGAACATTTGTGTACAAGTATTTTTGTGGACATATGTTTTTTTATTTTTCTTGGGTATACACCTAGGCAGGTGTAGAAAAGTTGTGGGGCTTGGTGGAGGTGCTACGGGAATTTTAAAAGTTGAGATCCTTTGGGGAACGGCTAAGGAATTGGGAACTCTTTAATAACAAAAGTATTCTGAGGATACATAAGAAGTCATCAGGCGGACTACCTGGGATGTACTGTAACTCTATGTTTAACATTCTGAGGAACTCCCTAACTGTTCTCCAAAGCAGCTGCCCCATTTTATATTCTCACCAGCAGTAGATGAGGGTTCCAAGTTTCCCAGAGCCTCATCAATACTTGTTATTGTCTGTCATTTTTATTAGAACCATTCTGGTGGACATAAAGTGGTATCTCATTGTGGTTTTAATTTGGTATTTCCCTAATGACTAATGATGTTGAGCATCTCTTCATGTGTTTATTGGTCACTCACATATCTTCTTTGAAGAAATGTCTATTCAAATTCTTTGCCCATTTTTTAAATTGGGTTTTTTTCTTTTTCTTTTTGATTTGTAAGTGTCCTTGATATATTCTGTATGCAAGTTCTTTACCAGATATATTATTTACAAATATTTTCTCTCAGAATATAGGTTATTTTTTTCATTTTCTTCATGGTTTCCTTTGAAGCAAAGAGATTGTAATTGTGAGGAAGTAACTCTTGTCAACAGTCTTTTTTATCACTTGTGCATTTGATTTCATTTCTAAGAAAGTATTGCTTAATCCAACATCACAAAGGTTTACGCTTATATTGTCCTCAAAGAGTTTTACAATTTGAGCTGTTATATTTAGGTCTATGATCCACATTGGGTTACTTTTTATGTATGGCATGATATAGGTGTCCAGATTTATTCTTTTGCATGTAGATATCCATTTGTCCCAGAGACAATTTTTTTTAAAAAAATTTTTGTTTATATTTGAACTATGTGAATATTTTCAGAAAAATATTTGTATAAGTGAAGAGAAAATGGGACAATCCTATTCACAGGACAAAATATAGAGAATAAAGTCCTTATTCTGTCATTATCATGAGAAAATAGATATGATCTGGTGTTCCAGAAGTAGATGTCATTTTATTCTTTTTTCAAATCCCCCAAACTATCCATTAGAAGGGTTATCTGATAATGTAACTTTTGAAAATAGTTCACAGTATTTCTGTACAATTCAATATTCTATAGTCATTCAGAAAAAGATGTTTCTACATACACAAATGTGGAAAGGCATCACAATACACTGTGATAAAAGTAAGCTGCAGAACAGTGCCTGTATCATGCAAACATTTCTGTGAAAATATAGATAATATATGCATATAAATATGTAGAACATTTCTGTAAGAATTTATCCAGAATGATCAATAAACTGGCAAAATCCATACCCTGGACAGTATCTGGGGAGTCAAAAGATAGATGAAAACTTACTTTTAGCTCAATGCCATTTTGTATCTTGTGAGTTTTGAACAATATGTATGCCTTACATATTTAAAACTTAATATAAGTTAATAAAATTGGCTTATTAAATTTATTTAATTTTAAGAGGGAACATCTTTCCCAAGTTTTCTCTGAGATATTCACTGTAGAACTCTAAAATTTTCTTATTAAGTGATATGACTATACAGATGATTCAGAAAAACTTATCAATTTAAATTTCCTGAACATTTTGACACTGCAGCCAGAACCCAGCTAGTACTGTGAAACATTAAAAAAATATCAAAGACAATATATACCCTTCTTAAAGGGAACTTGGTGCATTAGCACACACTTGTTCACAAATCTCAGAACATTCAAACAAAAATACTCTCGTTGCATTTTAAGAGAGGTATAACTTTACACGGCGGGTAGCAAACTCAAAGAGGCCAAGGAGTCATAAATCATATTCTTCATCAAAGAGACATTAGAGAAAGCTACGGGCTTTAGTGAAGGGAAGAAACAGATATTTGGGGGAGCACTTTTCAACATTCTTTTGAGGCTAATGCCAGAGGGCAAAACCATTCATTCCCAATACTATGCTTCTCATCTATCTCTGTCCTTTCACCAACTGGTCTAATGGACCCACTGATCTTGTCCAGCAGGGCATCCCCTCATGCTGTCAATGCAGTAGAAAGATGGTGTCTAAATGGTCCCTTGAACATGACCACTTCACATGATGCCTCTGTTACTCTTCCAAAAGAAAAAAATAAAATAAAATTATATATATATATATATATATATATATATATATATATATATATATGTATGTATTACAATTATTACAATGCCTTGACTGCCCCAGGAGTTTTATTGTCTGACTTATTGTACATTAAGGACCACTATTTGTTAATCTGGATTTTAAAGCTTATTAAAAATAAAGATAAAAGGATAACAAACCAAGATGGAGAAATAGATAAATGCTGTGCTTGCCTCATCCCATGAACACATCACAATTACTACTAAATGATAGAATAATCAACCTGGAGAACTATCTGAAGTCTAGCTGAACAGAAGTTTTATAATTAAAGATATAAAGAAGAAACCATAATGAGACTGGTAGGAGGGGCAGAGACACAAACGAGCTGGCCCCAAACCTCTATGTGGTGGATGAAAATTGGGAAGGATACCTCAGCCCAATTTTCACAGAGGTTCCCCATAGAGGAGCACGGGGCCCCAGGCTCACACCAGGCTCTCTAGCTCATAATACCGGTCCCAAGAAGAGGAGCCCCCACAGCTGTGAAAAACTGGGGATTCCAATGTCTGGGTGGGGCAGAAGGCTGCGAGAAACCCAGACATCCTCTTAAAGGGCCCACACAGACTTGTTCACAGGCACTTACTTTCAGCTCCAGCAGACTTTGGGCGAGGCTTTGGGCGAGGCTTTGGGCGTGGCTTTGGGCGAGGGCTGGAAGATAGTTGTCATTTGCCCTGTGGGGTGTTCTTCTCCTGAGCAGCCCTAAGGTGGGCACCATCTTTTCTGTGTGGAGCCCTCCCCCATGCCCATGACCAAATATAAATCTGAATTGGTCTGGTGAGCTCTGCTTGCTCCACCCTGGTGATTCCACCGAGAGTCTACTACACCCAACTCCATACCACATGAGGCTTTACCAGCAGCTGAACCTTCTGAGAGCTGCAGCTTGCAACAGGTCTTAGTGTGTCCTGGCTTTTTGAAGAGTGCCCCAGACGTGGCACTAGTGGAAGTGGTCCTCAGCTCACAGTGTGGCCTTTTCCACCTGCCTCCAGGTACAGCACAGGGAGCAATCAACTGTAGACTGCTTTGTAGCTCCTACAATAGGTAGTCCTTGCCTGCTCACAGGCAGTGGCTGACCTGGGCCTGCACTAGAGTCCCTCCCAAGAGGCCCGAGAACCAACATAGTTGGAGGTTGGCTTCAGGCCACAGCATAGCATCACCCAATCAGCCCTACAAGTGGCATACCCAAAGGGTGGTGTCAACAGGCACCAGAGCCTGCTGGGGCAAATCCAGCTCCATGTGCTAAGCCTTCCCACAAAGCAGCCCCAAAAAATCTGGACATATCCGAAAACCATAGATAGTCAGCCTGAGAGTCAATCCCACACACTGATGTGACAGTAGCAATCAAGTCTCAACTATAACAGGAGTACACACACAACCCACAGGAATGACACTCCTGCAGCATCCAGCCCAGATGATCAGGTAGATTGTGCCACTGGGCCTAACAGGACACCTACTACATAAAGCTACCCAGCAAGAATGGGGATGTAGCAGATCTACCTAATACACAGAAACAAACACAGAGAGGCAGCCAAAATGAAAAAAAAAAAAATAAATAAACAAACAAAAAGCAAAGAAATACATCCCAAATTAAAGAACCAGAGAAAACTCCGGAAAAAGAACTAAACAAAATGAAGGCAAACAACCTACCAGAGACAAAGTTCAAAACACTAATTATAAGGATGCTCCAGGAACTTAGTGAGAACTTCAACAAAGAGATAGCAAGCATTAAAAAAGACATTGAAACCATAAAAAAGAACCAGTCCGAAGTGAAGAATACAATAACTGAAATGCAGGATGCACTAAAAGAAGTCACCAGCAGAGTAGATGAAGTGGAGGATCAAATCAGTGATTTGGAAGACAAGATAACAGAAAACAATCAGAACAGCAAAAAGAAACAGGAATAAAAAAAAAAAATAAGGTTAATTTAAGAGACCTGTCAGACAGCATCAAGCATAACATTCACACCATAGGGGTATCAGAAGAAGAAGAGAGAAAGCAAAATATTGAGAACCTATTTGAAGAAATAATGACTGGAAACTTTCCTAACCTGAAGAAGAAAATAGACATACAAGCCCAGGAAGCACAGAGAGTCCCATACAAGATGAAGTCAAACAGGCCCACACCAAGACACATTATAATTAAAATGCAAAGGTTAAAGACAAAGAGACAATCCTAAAAGCAGCAAGAGAAAAGCAGTTAGTTACCTACAAGAGAGCTCCCATAAGAATGTCAGCTGACTTCTCAACAGAAATTTTGCAGGACAGAAGGGATTGGCAGGAAATACTCAAAGTGCTGGAAAGCTAGTATCTACAACCAACACTACTCTGCCCAACAAGGCTGTCATTTAAAATTGAAGGACAGATAAAGAGCTTCCCAGACAAGAAAAAGCTAAAGGAGTTCATCACCACCAAACCAGTATTACAAGAAATATTAGAGGGACTTCTTAAGATGAAAAAGAAAAGGAGAGTGAGATCAAAAATATGAATAATAGAATGGCAATAACTACATATCTATCAACAATTATGTTCAATGTAAATGGAGCAAAGATTCCAATCAAAAACATAGGGTGGGTGGATAAGAAAACAAAACCCTTACATATGCTGCTACAAGCGACTCACTTAAAATTGAAAGACAATGTGATACAGAATTGCACACCTGAAATCTATGTAATTCTACTAACAATTGTCACCCCAATAAAGTAAAAATAAATTAAAAAAAAAATTGAAAGACACACACACTGAATGAAAGTAAAGAGATGGAAAAAGTTATTTCATAAAAATGAAAATGGAAAAAAAAAGGTGGTATAGCAATACTTATACTAGACAAAATAGACTGTCAAACAAAGGCTATACCAAGAAACAAAGACCCCGCAATCCCACTTTTGGGTATTTACTTGAAGAAACCCAAAACACTACTTTGAGGGGACATGTTCATCCATATGTTCATTGAAGCATTATTTACAATGGCCAAGATGTGGAGGCAGCCTGGGTGTCCATTCATGAATAGATATAGAGCAGGTCATACATATATACAATGTAATATTGCTTGGCCACGAAAGGGAATGGGTTCTTGCCATCTGCGGTGGTGTGGATGGACCTGGAGGTTATTGTGGTGAGTGGAGTATGTCAGACAGAGAAAGACAGATACAATGTAATTTCACTTATATTTGGAATCTAAAGAACCAAATAAACGAGCAAACAAACAAAAATACAATGATAGATACAAAAAACACTTTGATGATTGCGAGATGGGATGGGGGCTAAGGGGGTGTGTAAAAACTGGAACAGATTAAGAAATACAAATTGATTGTTACAAAGTAGTCACGGGAATATAGGGTATAGCACAAGGAATACTGTCAATAATATTGTAATAACTATGTATGGTGTCAGATGGGTACTAGACTTATTGGGTGATAGATGGGAGGGGTGTTGGAGAACAAGGTGAAAAACGTGCAGGCATTGAGAAGTACAAATTGGTAGTTGTAAAACAGTCATGGGGATATGAAGTAAAGCATAGGGAATATAGTCAATAATATGGTAATAGACATGTATAGTGCTAGGTGGGTACTAGACTAGTCAGGGTAGTCACTTCTTAAATTACACAAATGTCTAACCACTACGCTGCACACCTGAAATTAATACAAAATAATATTGAAGTTAACTTACTTGAAAATTTTAAAAGGGGGCTGAAAGGTTAAGGGAAATAAGAGGTTCAAATTTCCAGGTATAAAACGAGTAAGTCATGGAGATATAATGTACAGAATAGGGGAATATAGTCAATAATATTGTGATAGCATGGTACAGTGTCAGATGGTTGCTGGACTTATGGTGATCACTTCTTTAGGTATATAAATGCTGAATAACTATGCTGTATATGTGAAACTGATATCATGTTGTATGTTAGCTATATTTTTAATAAAAATAAAAAAAATGAATAAAGATAGAAACTTGGTGGGAATGAAGCACGCTTGACTATAAAAGTTCACTTGCTCTTGTTTTAGACATTCTTATGTCTTGTTATCAATTTGCTCCAAAGTCCAAAAATGTTCATATATCACAGTGGATACTTAATAAAAAATGGCTAATTCCTTTCAGTTGGAAGCCTGAGCTCCTCAACTGCAGAGTGTGTGAACATAGGCATATTAGTTTTAAAGAATCAAAGAAATTTACAAATGAAGTTACCTGTTGATTAAGTTCCATGATTGGGAACAAAGAAAGGCCTCTTTACATATTATTTATCCCATTGCTGAGTCTGTCCATCTACAGGTTATGATTGATGATGTCACCAAAACAAAGGAGTGCATTTAGCCTAATAAGCCAAGTTGAAGAGACATTGAAAGGCTGGAATTATGCATGGCAGAAGATAATTATGCAAGCTAAATGATTCTTTAATTAATAATGAGATCCATCTAAAGTGAAAGACTCACACGGTGGAAAGCTTTGTGATTTACGCTGTATGTGTCCATATGTGTCTGCAGTGTATATATATTTTAGGATATAAATGATATATGCACAGTGTGCATACGTACTGTGGCATCTGAATCTACATGCTTATTGTCTGAGCTCATGACTCATTCACACACTGGGTGGGTGAGGGAATTACTAGAATGTAAGGATTGTCTCTTAAGAGACAGAAAGCATTGCCTGGTTCCTGAAGCCATTTGGTTTAATTATCAGGAAAAAAAATGAATATCATTGATTTCTAATCTGTGTTCCCTTATTTTCAAAATATGAGTAGTTGCTTTATACTGGCCAGATATATATTTTTTAAACATTAAATCAAAACATGGAAGTGTATAAATTTCTTCATGTATGTAAGGCCATACCAATATACGAGTATTAATATCAATATAAATGCATAAACTGACAAAATACTACTTATTCCACTTTTCATGTTTCCCAGTCTCTGGATGGACAAATGCTTTTAACTAACTTATTACACTTGTTTCCAGATTTTAGGTCTTTCAGATCATTGTTGGTTTTCAAACTTTGTTTCATGGACCTCATGTGTTTAATCCAACTCTTCCTCCTCCCTTTTTCCCTCCTCTCAGAAGCTACCAAGGGTGGAAGGTGAAGGAAACAAGGAGACAGAGCTCTAACCCAAAGAGTTGTAGCCTTATTTGAGATGCGGGTTCATTTTATGTATTTGTTTAAACAAAGTGTTCATTGTTATAAATGGTTTTAAAACCACCATTAAGCAAATCTGAAATAAAATTAAAGTTAGTTTCTTATACCATATACAAAAAAATTTCACATAAAACTCATGCTATGGAAGTACAAGAAAGACATTTTTGGATAATTTAAAAAATAGTTTTGAGTTATTGAAATAAAGCCTGTATAAGAAAAAAATTGGCAGATTCAAAAATATATTGAATTTCTATATAGACCAAAATAATATTTTAAAAATTTAAAAAAGAAAATACCACACTAAGAAGAAATATTTTTTACATTCTTAACAGGACAGATTACTGATCATTGTAATAAGGACCTCTTAAGTGAATAATAAGCATATATTCGAGAGCAAGTGACTAGATTGAAAGGAACAAAAGATAGTAGCATGAGCATCATCAAGAATGTGCATGGTAAATAAAAATAATATATTAAATTAACTAGTAACCAGGTAACATACACTTTTTAAAAATACATATGGTTTTATCCTGTCAGGTTCAAAAAAATATAAAGCAAATCTGCTAATGTCAAGTGTCCATGAACTTATGGAAAAACAAATAATATTTAGGGCCTTTGTGGATATATGCATATGAGTGCTAACCGTCTTTTGGAAGACAATATGGCAATATCTTTTTGTTGTTGAAATAATGCATGTGCATTTATTCAGCAATTCCGCGTCTAGTAATATATCCCAGAAATATATCTATATGTCATTCATTTATTTATTTGTATATGTACGCATCATTTTTGTCTTAATTTTAAAACATTTCTGCAAATTCTTCAACACTTCTTCCTTCAAAAAGTGAAATCTAATGGCTCTCCCCTTGAATAATGGCCAGACTTTGTAACTGTCTTCTAAACAAAAATATCAGGTAGTAAGGGGAGTGATATCAGGGAGACTGCAGAATAGGAATTCTCAGCCCTTGTCCCCCAACAAAAATGCTAATTTAACAACAATACATATGGACTCAAATGCCTTCATGAGGTTTCTAGAATCTAGTTAACAAGTTGCTAGGCCCTGAAAAAGCACAAAACGTACAACAGCTGCATTAAAATGGGTAAGAAGAGCAGTTTCACTTTATTAGCATCATCGCTCTCCCGCAAGCCATGACAGGCCCACAGCTAACATACTCAATGGCGAAAAGCTGAAAGCTTTTTCTCTAAGATCAGGAACAGGACAAGTATGCCTGTTTTCACCACTTTTATTCAACATAGTACTGAAGTTCTAGCCAGAGTAATTAGGCAGGAAAAAGATGCAAAAGTAGAAAAGGAAGAAGTAAAATTATATCTGTTTGCAGATGACATGATATTATATATAGAAAACCCTAAAGACTCCATCAAAAACCTGTTAGATCTAATACATAAATGCAGTAAAGCTGCAGAATACAAAATCAATTTACGAAAGTGAGTTGCATTTCTATCACTAACAATAAACTATCTAGAAGAGAAATTCAGAAAACAATCTTTTTTATAGCAGTATCAAAAACTATAAAATACTATAGAATAAACTTAACTAAGATGGTGAAAGACCTGTACATTGAAAACTACAAAAACATTGATGAAAGAAATGAAAGAAGACACAAATAAATGGAAAGACATCCTATATTCATGAACTGGAAGACTAAATATTGTTAAAATATCTATACTACCCAAAACAATCTACAGATTCGATGCTATCCCCATCAAAATCTCAATGGTATTTTTTATAGATACAGAAAAAAGAAATCATATGATTCATATGGAACCAAAAAATCCAAAGTCGCCAAAACGAGCTAGAATAAGAACAAAGCTGGAGGCATCATGCCACCTGATTTCAAAATATATAGCAAAGCTACAATAATTAAAACGATATGGTATTGACATAAAGACAGATATACGGACCAGTAGAACAGAATAAAGATCCCAGAAATAAACCTACACATATGTGTTCAACTGATCTTTGACAAGGGTGACAAAAATACACAATGGGGAAAGAATAGAATCTTCAACAAATACTGTTGACAAAACTGAATATCCACATGCAAAAGAATGACCCTGATTTTACACCATATTCAAAAAAATCAATTCAAAATGGATTTGAGTCTTATACCTAAGATCTGAATCTATAAAACTCTAGAAGAAAAAACAAATAGAAAGCTCCTTGACACTGGTCTTGGCAATGATTTCTTGAATATGACTCCAAAAGGAGAGGTTTGATTGCCTGTGCAAAAATAGACAGGTGGAACTACATCAAACTAAAAAGCTTCTGCACAGCAAAAGAAACAATCAAGAGTGAGAAGACAATCTAGAGAATGGAAGAGAATAATCACAAACCACATATCCAAAAAGGAGTTCACATCCAAAATATGTGAGAAATTTCTACAACTCAATAGCAATAAATAAATACATACATACATACATACATACATACATACATAAATAACCTAATTAGAAATGAGCAAAGGACTTGAATAGATATCTCTTTAAAGAAGACTAATCATCAGAGAACTGCAAATTAAAACCACAATGAGCTATCACCTCACACCTGCTAGAATGGCTACTATAAAAAATTAAGTAGGGAACAAGTGTAGAGAAAAGGATGTAGAGAAAAGGGAAACTTGACACACGATTGGTGGGGAATGTAGAAGGGTGCAGCAGCTAAGGCTAACAGTATGGAGGTTCCTCAGCAAATTACAAATAGAGCCATTATATGATTCAGCAATTCCATGTCTGGGTATACATCCAAAAGAATTGTAGTCAGGATCTTGCAGAGATATTTGCATTCCCATGTTTATTGTAGCATTATTCACAATAGCCAAGCTAAGAAAACAACCCAAATATCCATCAACAGATGAATAGATAAAGTAAAAGTTGTAGATACATACAACGGAATATTATTCAGCCTTAAAAAAGAAGGATCTCCTGCCATTTGCAACCACATGGATGAATCTGGAAGATATTATCCTAAGTGAATTAAACACGTATCAGAAAGGCAAATACTGTACAATTCCGCTTGTGTCAGGTATCTAAATAGTGAACTAGTGAAACTCATGGAAGAAGAGAATAGAATGATGGTAGCCATTGGCTGCGGAGAGGGGCAAATGGGAAGGTGTTCAATGGATATAAATTTTCAGTTACGCAAGGTGAATAAGCTCTAGAGATCCGCTTACAACATAGCGCATATAGCCAACAATACAGTATCATGCACTTAAATTTTCAGGATAGTGGATCTCATGTGAAACCTTCTTCCCATAAAAAGTGGAGGGGGTGGGCACAAGGAAACTTTGGAAGGCGAAATATATTTTTATTACTTTGATTGTGGTGATAAGGTCATGGGTGTATACATATGTCCATACTCACCAAATTGTATGCATTAAACATGTGCATAGTTTTGTAAAACAATTATACATCAAAAAGTAAAAACAAAAAATGTGGTGGTAGTGATGCTAGGTGACTTCCCAGGCTAGGTCAAAGAAAGAATAGCCTTTATCTGGCTCTTGCTCTCTTGGGTTGCTCGGGGAAGCCAGCTTCTCTGTTATAAGGAGACTCAAGTAGCCTACGAAAAGGCCCACGTTAGGGAGAACTGAGGTCTCCCAATAACAACCAGCATCAACCTGCCAACCATGTGAATGAGCACACGAGATCCTCCAGTCCAGACCTCAGACAACTGCAAATATCTTGCCTACAGTCTAAAGAGGGACACCAAGCCAGAACCAGCCAAATAAGATGGTTCTAGATTTCTCACCAACAGAAACTATGAGGTAATAAAGGTTTATTGTTTGAAGCCATTAACTTTTAGTGTAATTTGTTATGCAGAAGTAGACATTGAATACACAATGTTTTATGGTACCATCATTTGTAAAAGTGAAAAATCAGAAACAATTTAAATTTCCATCATAAGTATATGGTTGAATAAATTGTGACTCAACATATTATGAAACATTGCATAACTATTATATTAATAAGGTAGTTCTGTATATTCTAAAGTGAAACTTCTTTAGGAAATATTAAATAATAAAAATCATCAAACAACATGCATTGTATTAATTTTTTATAATAAAATATATTTGGATATACATATAATTTACATACACATCTATACATAGATGTCAGTATTTGTATATACATTCAGAACTCTGGAATAGAGGATTGGATTGAAGGAGGCAGTAAGGAGATTTCACTTTATACAGTTCTGTGTATTTGGAATTTTTTTAATAGCGAACATGGTTTATGAATCCATGTTTACTTTTATAATTTTATTATAAAAATTAAACTAATGAAAAATAAATGAAGCAGTATACTCTTCTTTTAAGAGCTTTCATTGTTGATATTAGCTAATTACCAAGAAGTGCAAGAAAAGAAAATAGGATAAAGTCAAAATGCATAATTTACTTTAAAAGCTTTGTGGCTATGAAAAAGCAAGTGAAATGACTGTCAGTTTTGATTCCAAGCCAGGTAGCTTTATGTCACTCTATGATCATAGCTTACCTGTCTGTCAAATGGGACAGTAAATCTCCAGAGGTGACCTGGGGAGAGAATGAAGGTGACTCGGCCCATACATGCCACTACTGCTGGACAAAGTCCAGAACCCACACCAAATGCCAGACAGACTGTGGGTCGATAGTGACATCTTCATGTACAAAGGACAGTACATTAAAGAAGAGGATGGAATAGATGTCTACCTGTGGGAGCTATTGATTGGGTTTAATGGGAGGGCTTTTATCCTGCTGTGCTACGTGTAATATGCTGAGTATTTCAGGAAAAAAAAAAAAATAATGCATGGGCAGTCCCAAGAACTAAAGGTCAAAAGGGAGTGGATAATAGAATTTGAATAAAAAGGAAAAATTGATTAGCTGATAGTGATTATTAGACAAGGTTACAGAAGGCAATATTACAACTAGCAGAGCGTCGCTAAAGTACACTCATCCCTTAATTCAAAGCCATCTGAATCAACCTCAAGTTAAACTATGAAAACTCAAGTGACCAAGGCAAATTTTAATTGTAATTACAAATATTACTTAGCAAAACACGGCTAAAAAGACTTCTTGAGAAGCTTTATGTAAAACCTTATGTCTTTCTTCCTAAGGTTCCTTACAAGGAGTTCCAAAAAACTACTTTAATTCCAGTTTATAGATTTTCCTTATTTTAATGTTCTCGTCTCTGGTGTAGGCATATTATAAATGGAATTAACTACATTACTAATGCTTTTAATCTGATTTTACTGGCGCCTAGGGCTGATGACTAGGAATTAGCATGTGTGTCGTTAAAAGAAAAATACAGTGATATAGAAACTAAATTACATGTCCAAATAAACACATTTATCCATGTACTTTATTTATTATCCCAGCTAGTCAAAGCACAAGGCTGTGAGTGCATGTTTTCAAAAGTAAAGTAACTGCAAAGCAGTATGGCTGGCTGCTGAAATTAAAAAAAATAATAATAATAAAATAAAATAAAAAGCTCACTCCTGATGAAAGAACTGGCAAGAGTAACCCAAATTTGAAGTATTCCTGTGTTTATGACTCCCAAATATTAGACCTGGAACTACATATTTGAGGGGTACTGCACGTATTTTTGTAAGACTAGTCATATGTAAGAAATAATTGATATTTTTTAATTTACTCAAATCAACTACATTGGATTGATGCACAATAGACCTAATTTGGCTATTCAGACAAATGAAGTATGAGTACTTTCTGGGTACTGTTGATTGAAAGTCCTCTGTATGAGGTCACAACTTTGGACCTGGTGACAGGTAAAGGAAAGAAATGCTAGAGTGCATGATCTGAGAATTTTAAAAGGAATAAAGCGACTGTATGGCATAATCCAAAATGACAGAACTGGTTCCTAAAATCATAGTGGATTCTTGCCTCAATTTACATTTACTTATATTTATCTTGAAATATTTCCAAATTCTGTGCTATGTCACTCATACATCATCTCATCATGAATAGTTGCCTCCCTTCCCATCATCTATCAAATCTGCTCATCGACTCAGACACACCAGTGACCTTGCCACATGCTAAACCCTGCCCTGACCCATTTTATGATGGGTCCTGGTTGTCTTCTGCCCTCTGATTGCAAGTACTTTTTTTTCAGCTACTTAGTAGGCAGCAACTGTTTATTTATGTAGCCATTGCATTTCTTGTGATTTTGGATTAGCCTTTACATTTTTTTGTGCTATTATTAAACTTTTTACAACATTCATTACCCCCAAGTACATGGCAAGCTTTTGGAGTGCAAGATTGTGCTTTATCTTGTTGTCTTTTCTTGCTTTTCCCCCATCCACACTTCCTTGCCACCCCCGGGCCTGTCACAGTACCTTATACTAGGAAATCCTCGTTACACATTTGTTGTTTTACGTTTTGAAAACCATGACACCCTTCAGCCCTCAGGAATTTAATTGGGACAGGACGATATTCGCACTCCCAAAAAAGCTTTTACTACCAGTACAAAGAGAAAAGAAAAGGAAAAGGAAATATGGTTGATTAAGAACAATAATAGTTTCACGGTACAATTTTAATTTTCCCAGTGTGTTTACAAGGTGGGTATTATCATTTCTACTTTGCAGATGAAGAAACCAGGCTGAGAGAGGTTAAGCAATATGCCCAAAGTCAAACTGATTTTAACTGGTAAGGCTGATTCCAACTCAGGTCAGCAGGGTTCTATCCTCTGGGCCAGTTCAACAACAAATGACATTAAGGAGTCTGCATTAATAGTCTAAAAAGCAGGACAACCATTCAGGGATTGTGAAGTGGTGAAAACATACAGAAATGGATCATGAATCAGGAAAAGCTTCCGGAATGAGGGAACATTGAAAGGAGAAAAAGAAAGGGAATACAAGCTCCGAAATATACAGGGCCGAGTAAGTGGAGGAGCTAGGTAATAAAGAAAAGAAAAAGCATTTGTCATTAAGGCTGTAGAAATATTTACAGTTGGTTTCCAATCTCTTCATATTTTCTATCTAGCCAAACAGCAATAAAGGTATGTGGAAAAAACATATATATTAAATTACTAGGTGTCAGATTTCTGATTTGATAACACTTGGTGTAAAAATAACAGTTATTATTACTCTTCATTTATCTAGCTCTGAGAGTGTACACAGCACAGTATAATAAGTAGAATTTATCAGAGGAGGGCCAAGATTGGTGCCCCAAGGGTTTTGCTGAGTAGAAGCTCAAGTGGAAACTGTGTGACACCCGAGATCAGGGCACTGCAATCACGATGGATGTGGAATCATCTTTTCTCTCAGGCTGCAGTTGAAGATGTGGGTCCTGTTATGGGTGGCATTTTTCTTTTGTGGGAGGATATGGAAGGGAATTTTAACGTCCGTCTTTTAGAAAGATGTTAATTGGATTCTTTTCCTAATATTTTGTGCCCCCGATTTCTACCTGCAGTAGAAAAACAAAACAAAAACAAAAACAAAAAAAGAGGCAGTTTTTCTTCAAGAAAACTGCTTTCTTTTCAGTTGTGGGCAAGGTTCTATCTTGATCCAGTGAAACCCACGATCTGGGAGCAAGAGCTGATGGGTATCTTTCTCCTCAGGGCCCCAGGAAGTTTAGGCTCCTAACAATTAAGTGTATTAGTTAGAGTATCCGTCTGTACTAGTAAATATAGGCACAAAAATGTCCTGTGATGCATTGTCGCTCAGAAATCCAGAAGACAACAAAGAGATAGCAATTAAGCAAAACAAAGTTCCTTCATATGTATCTGAGCACAGGCCCTCAATCACAGACTACTAATCACAGATTTACTCTGGACAGAAGTTTAATACACTTGGTTTTATAGTTTTCCAGCTCCAGTAATTTTGCAGCAGCACATGATAAGTACATGGGAAGGCAAAGCTGGACAACAGAGAGGAGATAGAAAAGCTGAAAACTGTAACCAGGCCTGGGTAGGATGAAGAGACTAGGTTACAAATCTACTCAATGGTCCCTGAGGACATCAACATTTGTACAGGGTTGGAACCCAGAGTTCAGCTTGTGCTTCTTTCAGCTGCTACACATTATGTATTATCCTTTAGATGGAGCTTCTGAAAGCAATATGGCCAGAGGAAAAGCATTCCAGGAAAAGTGCTAGGTGAGTACAAAGGCCCTGAGGCAGGGTTCAGTTTGGTGTGTTTGAGGAACAGATTGAAGCAAAACAAGACAGGCAAAGACGGTGCATTCTAGAGGAAGAGCACCTATTATTGAATTGGATGTGGCATATGATGGAGAGAGGACATCAAGGAGAGATTTTAGGAACCCCGCATTCCTCATCACCCTGACCCTGGTTTTCTAGGTAAATGGTAGAACCAATTACTCTGGTGGGGAAAACTGGAAAAGAAGCAAAGGTGTGAAGGAGTTGGGGAGATTCTATTGGTGATCTAGAGAGACTGGGCGAAAGATCAGTGCCTGGGTTCCATCAGAGTATAGAGGGTACATAAAGCTGTGGGGCTGGCTAAGAGAGCCGAGGCAGTGGGTGTAGATACAGGGGACAATAGGTCCAAAACTGGCTTTTGACACACGCGATTACTTACAAATGGGCAAGGAAGGGGGAGTACACTAAGGAGTAAGAAGTTCAACAGGCCAAGGGAAGCCACAGAGAGTAGAGTTCCAAAAGTGAAAATTTAAAAATAAAAAAAAAAATACATAAACAAAAAAATAAATACATAAATCCAGAAAGGGTGAGTGATGAGCTGAGTAGTTGCCTGAGAGGTTAAGTAAATCAGATGAGCACTGAGAACCCACCAGCAAATATGGGAATCTTTTGATCATTGGCTACCTAGAGGTGAGTACTGAGAGGGGAATTTATAGATTTGCAGATAATTGACATTCTTGACAATGAGAAATAAATGTTGTACAAAGTTTAAAGTTAAAGCAAACTTCTCAGATCATAAATATGCCCTAGAAGGATCACTTCCACCATGCCCCTCCCACTGGCCCGCTGTCTGATGACCCGTTTCTGATAGAAGTGTGTCACATGCTTGGAGGCAGTGGGGCACAGAACCCAGGGTGGAATCATTCTTTTTTGTTAAAGTAAGTCACACCCAGGACAGAAATCAGCTCGTGATGTACAGGAGGCCTAATCCAAACAATTTTTAAAAAGGGAAAAATTAAGAACCTCACAGGGGGACAACGGACGGACTCAATCGAGTGAAAAGGGGCAGCTTAGGGGCAGGGGAGCCTCAGCCGTTGAGCAAGGACCTGCCTTAGTGAAAACCAATTCTACTAAATGAGTGTTTTGCTGTGGTTTTTGTTGTTTTCAGTTTGCGTGTTTTACTTTTTTTCTTCATGAAGTGAAATCAAATAACAGAGAAGCTACATTTGCTAACTGTTTGGAATTTTATAGGAATAAAGAGGAAAGGGACGTGCTGCTTGTGGACTGACCAATGGTGTGGGAGAGCTCCTACACAGGGAATAATATTTCCCCTGCATTTGTAAAAATTTGATCTAATTGCTCATTGGGAGAAAATATAACCATCAGTGATATATATATATATATATATATATATTTTTTTTTTCCTTATAGCCACCTATATTTTATTGTACGTGGTTGTGGAATTGATGTATGGTAATATTCCTTTTTCTTTTTTAAGTTCTCCATAAAGGAAAAAAAAATTCCATTGTGATAGTGTAGCAGACAAGATTTAAAGGTTGTGCTGGACTTACAATTGAAATGCAAATCACTCTTTGCAAACAGCCTCCTGCTGAGGCCCAAATTTTTACAGATCAGGTTCTTCTGTCCTGATGAGGAATCATTGAACGCCTTTCCCAGGATTCACAAATTAGTTGGCGTCTAAGGTATCATTTTCTACGTTATAATTGTAACTTACCACAGGAAACTTTGTCACAAAAGACAGTACCCTGTGCTTCCATTATTTTTCCAGCTGCACTGCCACTAAGGATTCTTTCACATACAATAAAAATACACACATCACGACCTCCCTCTCTGAAATACACACTCCTTGAATATAAACATTTTGAGAATATCGGTGTGCTTTTCTTCCCCTTCTTTTTTAGATGTGCAGGTGGTAAAATACTGGCTGCCACGAACTGCAGACAATAAATAAAAATTACCAGCTTCTTATGGCTGCCTGATAGAAATGTGCCAGCTTGGAAAAGCCTGATTCTCCAGGCACAATGATTCTCTGGGCAAAGAAGTCTTTGGACATTCAAGTCCACTCGCTGGGTCCTCCCTAATGGGTAGGTAAGCCTGGTCCAGTGACATCCTAGCTGCATTCAGAAACAGGAGGCCCTTGGAAACCTAAAAGGTTACCCCTCCCTCCACAAGTTAAAAAGGCTAATGTTGGGAGAGAGGCAGCATTGCACACAGGAGAGGGAAAACAGAGGTTGAGAGTTTAAAAACTGACAGATGGTAATAAGTCCGAAAAGCGAGGTTGTGTTGTGAGAACGTTACGAGCTAGTCCCCTTAAACTTTGTCTTGTCACAGACCTTGCAAACTTGAGTTATCTGAGGCAAACCACAGCATGTGCGTGGACAGCCATATCCTCATCTGTAATTGTTCTAGATCAGAGTTTCTCGAAGAGAAGTCTGAGAACCATCTCTCCCAGAAACATACAGGGAGCTTTTTCTAAAAGGTGCTTCTGGGGATTCGTCCCCAGGGATGCTGACTTATTACATCCAAGATAGCTTCCAAGAATCTGCAGTTGTAACAAGTTTCCCAAAAGATTTTCTTGCACACTGAATTTGAGAACCACTGCAGTTGAGGAACTCTGAAATTTCTTCTAGACTGAAGGCTTGAGAAATCCATAGGTTAGTCAGGCACACCCTCCATGAAGACTGGGTCCCTTAACCATATCTATATATGCAACTATATCTATGTCTTTTTTTCTTTGAAAACATTTTTAAAATAATCTTTTTTTTATTTTTCAATTGCAGTTGAGATACAATATTATATTCGTTTCAGTTGTACAACATACTAGTTATACATTTATATAACATATGAAGTGATCACCCTGATAAGTTTAGTACCCACGTGGCACTACACATAGTTATTACAATATTATTGACTATATTCCCTATGGTGTACTTTACATCCCCATGACTATTTTTATAACTGCCAATTTGTCTTGTCTCAAGAGACATAGAAGGCAAAAGCCTCCTTTGATGAGATAACTGTCTACATCTAGATAGAAGCTGTTAGACGTCCCTTCATCCAAGTATACATTCAAAGGCCCCACTGGTAGGGCAAGCTATTAATGTGATGAAATCCCAAAGCTCACCTTCCACATCCCCGCCATTGAAAAGAGATGATTCTTACAGCTGCAGTCTTCTTCCTGCCAGAGGGAAGTAGAAAAGCAGACAC
Organism: Rhinolophus ferrumequinum; assembly: GCF_004115265.2. Classification (NCBI taxonomy): domain Eukaryota; kingdom Metazoa; phylum Chordata; class Mammalia; order Chiroptera; family Rhinolophidae; genus Rhinolophus; species Rhinolophus ferrumequinum. The sequence goes on along the minus strand of NC_046296.1, from coordinate 29,430,420 downwards.
AGAGGCTTGGTCCTCTCTCTGGCCCCTGTGGTTTGGAGGGGAGGGAAAACTGAGGAACGAAGTCATGACAGCCTTTCTAATTGACTGTTTCCTCGATGAAGCATGAGGCAGAAAAATATGTTGTGAGTAAGGAGAGGAGTTGAGAAGAACTGAAGACAATTATGAAGGTTTGGAGTAATTATTAAAGAGAATGAATGTGAAATCTAAGCAAGTCAAGGGGAAAGTGTGGTGAGTTGCGTGAGTCCCGAATGGGGTGAAAGCCTCTGGAATTTTAATATTGCTAATAAGCTTCATTTTTCATAGCAATATTTAATTCTTTGAAAACCAGGAAGACTGGATATACTTTCATTTCTTTACTGGTTATGTTTTATCCATGGTAAATTGTCTGTTCATATACTTTGTTCATATAGTTTATTACTTTCTTCTTTGGGTTGTTGTTGTTGAAATGAAAACCAGATATTGGCTTCAGGGGCTCAGCTAGTCATCTTCCCTCGTCCCCATTCCAAGAACCAGCACCATTTTCATACCTGGAGCATCCCTTTTAAGAGGAGGAAGAACACAGCTAATATTTTAATATTTGGTCGTCACATTAGACACAGAATAAAGGACACAAGAAATGTACTGGTTTTCGCCTCTTGATGTCCTAAAATTTTTGTGTCATGGCAATTAAAATAATCAAAAAGTCTAGTCTAGAGATGGGGTGATCCTCAAATGTGGAAGACCTTAACACAGGCAGGACTGTTATTGCCTAACTAACATCAGTCTCATTAAAAGAACCCTTCAAAATGAACTTATAGCAATAATGCAGTGATTACAAGCTGTCCAATATTTCCAAAACACTGTGATAATTCTAGAAGTCATTCTAACACAGGACCCATGGTAGAATTCAAGCAGTATTAAAGGCTGCTTATTACCTCCATCCAGTGCTTCTCCAGACGCCATGGATCTTCAGGGCCTTCACAAAATGCATCCGAGACAGTCAAACACCAAGTCAACTCAAATAAGCTTCCCAGGCAGCTTTTCTGTATATCTCAACTTCTTGCAGACGATTAGCAGATGTTATTATGCCCCGGCTTACAATGATGATATCAGAAACTTGTTTGCCAATAACTTCTTGTGGGCTATTGTACTGTTGGCCGAGATTATCTCCTCCTGCTTCTAACTGAACTCCTAGAGTCAAGTGAAGAAATTCTTTTTTCATGCTTACTCGGGAGCCAGAAATAAAGCCAATCACAAATTCAGAATGCTCCTCTGCCATTCTAACCACTGCTTCAGTTTCCCGTGGCCAAGGAGCCCGCAGAGCCATTTCTGCAATAAGCAGGCAGCCCCAGTGCAGAGGCAGGCCTACTGCGTGCAGCCCTTTCACCGCTCCTGAGGCGGGAAGCACATGAGCACTGACTACATCTGCCCAGGAAGCTATTTTAAAAGACACCACCTTCACACTGCTTTGTTACTGTGTTTCCTATATCCACAAATTTCTGGTATTCAAATATTAAGAACTCATGGTGTTTTGCCAGAATTGTTAACTCCTCCATCACATCCAGAGTAAAATCATTCAAAATAGCGACATGAGTCTTGAGCATGCAGATGGTGCTCCCTAAAGCATCTGCTAGCTGCAACAGCTCTCTGGATTCTGAAATATCAGCAGAAACATACCGAGTGGTCTCCTTGTTTTGCATAAGCCTGAGAAGATTCGATGCCACTGGATGGATCCTGGGCAGCTCTGCACGTGCACCAAAGCTGAGTTATTTGGGTGCTTTCTTTACAGAGGGAAAGAACCATTATGAGCAGTTGTCACAAAAACATTCTCCTGAATAAATCTCTTCCCTTTCTCGACCGTCTCAGCATCAATTTTTTTCTCTTGCTCAAGAATGTTGGACAATGTACACACTGAGTGGAGCCGAATCCCATGTGCCTCCTTGCTCGCTGTCCACAGCACTATGGCCTCAGTGACCATCAAGCTCTCCTTCTGAAGAAACTCAACAGTTTGCAAAGCACTCGATCCACTGGTGATGACATGTTCAATGATCAAACAGGCTTCTCCTGGATTAACAGCCTGTTCTACAAGATGCTTAGTACCATAATCCTTTGTTTCTTTTCGTCTAATGAGCATTAGAATTTAGTTGGTTGAACAGATAATGGTAGCCAATGGTAAAGCTGTATAAGGTACTCCACAAACACTGTCAAAATTGATCCCTGCATTTTTGGGCAGTTTGGAATAAAATTTCTGCAACCTGACTCAGAAGATATGGTCAAGACACGATGCCCTGCAGATTGACAGAGACTGGGGAAGAGAGCCTGCTCTTCAGCACAAAGTTCCCAAACTTGAAGGCCTTGCAGGTCATACAGATCTGTTTCCAATGAGCCCAAAGCTGTATTGGCAGCCGCCATCGCTGAGTGCTCCACGTTTGCTCCAAACGCCTATTACTTTCTTGTTTAATGTCTTTGATCATTTATGTATTTATGATAACAGTCCTTTAGTGTATGTGCTGCAAATAATTTTCTTCATTTTATTCTGTTTGTTTTTTCAATGTCCATAAGTTTTTATTTGTGTGTATCCAAATCTACTGAATCCTCTCTTTATGTATTTTTTCATATCTACTAAACTTAGAAAATCTATGCTGCTGTTGACAATACCCAGTGTTCCAAAAGTTTTCCTTTTTCACCCTGTAACTTTTGTTTCAACTGATGTTTTTCTTTTGTGGTGTTATTCCCTTCAGATGATTAACAAATTTTATAGTCAACTTTCAATTATTCACTACTTAAGGAGGCTGGCATAACATGCATGGTTATAACACTACTAATAATTCTACCAGCGAATACAGCAAATTACCCTCTTTTGTTTTCCTTTGAATAAACTCTTCACCCACATCATCAGCTTATAATGCTAACTTTTATCTTTGTAAAAAGATAAACCTGGTTTATTTAGTTGACTCTACTTTACTGAGCCTCTCACCTTACCTACAGCGTAAGACATTTGCTTTCGGTGATTCTCAAAGGCTTTCTCCGCCTGCAGATCGTGTTCTTCTTATGAGCACAGTGAACACATGTCATGCTCACCAGAGATAGAATCCAAATGGTCTTCTGTAGAGTCGGTGCTCAACACCAGAGCTCTCAGGCCACATCTGGCCAGCGACCAGTTTTTAATAAGACCCTTGAACTAAGAATGGTTTTCACATTCTTAAAGACTTGTTAAATGACAACAACCATAAGGATATTTGACAGACATCCAGAGATTAAATGGGGCCCTCAAAGCCTAAAATAGTGGCCCTTTATAGAATCAGCTTACTGACTCCTGCTTCAGTGTCAGCAGCCATAAGTTGTATTATCACAGGCATGGCTCCAAAAGTACCATCGGCAGAGAACAGAACATGGGCCATGTTTCCTTTTCTTTTTGGCACAAATTTAGAATCCATTTCCCAGCCTCCCTTGCAGTCAGGGCCGGCCACTGAGTCTTGGGATGTGGCAGATATGATGCACACCGCTTCTCGGCCTCTGCTAAATCTATGCTATGCCTCCAATACATCACATTCTCTCTTGCCACTTGGATGTAGAGAATCCAACAGAAGACACTAGAGCTTTAGGAGATGATGGAGCCATAAAGTGGAGGGAACCCAAGTCCCTGACTGACCGGGTGGTAGTCTACACATCAACAAAGAATATCCCACGGAATTGCATTTGAATAAAATACAAACTAGTGTTGGTTAAGACAGTAAATGTGGGCATTCATTACAGTGGCTAGTATCTATCCCAACTAGTGCAGCACTTCTCCTACCATAGCTCAGCTGGTCTGCTGCTTCCATCTGCTTGGGCTGGGAAACCAGAGAACCAATACTGTTAAAAACAAAATTGTGACACTGTGGATTGGTCAGTTTCTTAGTGAAAGGAAACTTCTGTGATATCAGTTTGGAATAGAGATTTTAGTACAGCAGACACCTTGGTCCATTTGCTAGTTAGGTTGGGCCTATTTTGTTCTGAGGGATAACTCCACTCAAACAAGTGGAGTGTCAGCCCGTCAACATTAACTGAGTGTGGCTCCCTTTTTCGTACCCTAGGGTTGGGGCTAATCGGAATGCAATGGCTTAAAGTGAGGATAAGTGCATTTCGACTAACCAGCCACAAAGTTTAGTTCTGAAGGTATTTGAAGAATTATACTTTCTGGATATTCATATTGCCTGGGAAAATCACAGAAGTAATTCTAATAAGATTCTAAAACAGAGTCCCTCCATGACAGTATGAGATGTGCTATTTCTAGACTATTTGTATATAACAACAACAGTAACAAGAAAATTAACAGGTCGATGTCACTATTAAGATGAAACTGCCCTATAGGGGCAGAGTTAAGAGCATGACTGAATTTAGTAAGCCTAGGTTTGAATTATTGCTGCAACACTTACTAACTATATGACCTAAATCTCTCTGTTATTGTTTCATAATTTGTAAATAGGGGGAAATTATAATAACCATACCTACTTCTTAGGATTATAGTAAAGATTAAATGAGTTATCATCTTCAACTTAAAATGATGCTGGCACATAATACATTGTAATTATTACATGGTTCAAAATAAGGGAATTAATCCAGTATGCGAGGCCTAATGTCACAGTTTGGAAATCTCCATGTCCTCTTCTCTCAGTCATGCATTTCTGTAAACACCTTCTTAGTATTTCACTTTTGTCTATATTATCCAGTTATTCCCTTCCAGACAAATTTTGAGGTCAGGGTTGAGTTATAGATATAGTTGTAAGAAGTAGACCAGATGTGGAGGGTATTCCCCTTAGTTGTATACCAGGAGAAAGACACAGAGGTAGGAAAGCATGTGGTGTGCTTGATTAAATTAATTTGGGTGGCTATCATCTTCATAGTGTAGCTTCTTTTTTGGCAGTCCTATATTCTAAAAGTAAGACTTAGAGACCAAAAGTATCTTCTTGTCTTCTCTAGACAAGAGAAGCTATTTTTTTTCTATCAAAACACTGTAAACTCTATGTATGTATAAAGCCCCTTTTTTATCTTGAGTTTGAGAAAAAGAAACACGAAGAAAATTCATCAGAAGAAGAGAAAAGACAGTTCATTTTGAAGAAAATTTTCAAGGTCCTAATACATATATATATGTGTGTATACACACACACACACACACACACACACACACGCATATATATATATGTATCTCCAAAAAGTATATACATTTTAAGAGAGGAAAACTGTATTAAAATTGTAATATTCGATATACTCATATACTGACAACAAAAGATAAATACAAGTCACGCTTGACTTCTGCAATTACAAGAGGTGCTCAAAGTTGTTACCATCAGTGTCCAGACACTTCTGATTACAACGAACTACTACTTGAGCAACGTTGACCAAAGTGTCCACTTGTATACATTTTTTGGCATCTCTGATATATATATATATATATATATATATATATATATATATATATATATATATATATACACACACACACACACACACATATATATACACACATACACACACACATATATATTTTAATTGCTTACAAGTGAATAAAATCCTGCTGTTTGAATTATCCTGAGAATGTGGATCTCTGCACATTTTATTTTTAATCACTGTGCCTGGTTTTCCTTTGTTAAACTTTATAGTTTCTCAGAGTAAAGAATAAGGAACTATATTCCCATTCTGTGCCTTTGTACAGCTTGTTTTCTTTTCTTTGAGGAGGAGGAGATACATTTGTCATAAGGCTTACAGTCACCTTGTTTGCAATCTCTTAAACAACTCATAGTTTATCATGGAGAAAAATAAATTCACATACATACCATATGCAATATGAACACACTAGTTTCTGCTATTAATTCATAATTCTTAGTCCATCCATGGTTTATAGCCTAACAGTGATATGAAAGGAATTTTATGTACTTTAGTTCTGTCCCTCTGCTGGCAGTGCAAGTAAATCCCAAAGTATTTCAGCAGGTGCTATTAATATGCAAATAACAGAGAATAAACTATTTCTAATAGACCTCCCAACTGCATGGGAGGCGTCGCTGTAGGAGCAAATTAGCTTTGTGTAATTTGCATGCTTTTCACAACTTCCCGGGATTATATTTTAGATCAGAGACAATAAAAGCATATGCAGTTAGCTTAAAATGTAACTAATTTTAGACTTTGAAACAATTTTAACCTAACTTCTTTGTGGTGTTAAACAGCTATTTGCAAAGAAACTTTTATAACAGTCTATAATTTTCATAGCATTGATTTGCCATTAATGGCTCCATCTCTCTATAGCATGAAAACAAATGCAGGAACAGCCCAGGTATATGGGTTTCCCAATTGACTGACAAAACACGAGGGGGCAATGAACTGGGGACCTGGAAGTATGAATTGTTTGGGCAGTTACAAATGGTCGTATGAATCAAGAAAAAACATGAAATTGACCCAAATGGAGTGATCATCCAGAGTGATTCATGGCCAGATGAACCAGCTAGAAGGATAAAACAAATTTATTTAGCTAACCACGTAAGTCTCATAATATATAAATGTCTAAGTAAATAAAACAATATCTAAATAAACTAATAAATAACATTTAATTACCTGATTTTAACTATTCCAACTTATATTTTACAAATAATGTTTTTATTTTTCATTTATTTTAAATAATATTCTATTTTTCAATTATACTTGACATACAATATTATATTTGTTTCAGGTGTACAGCATAGTGATTTCGACGTTTATATAACTTACAAAGTGATCACCCCAATAAATCTATTACCCATTTAACACCATACATAGTTATTACAATATTATTGACTATATTCCTATGCTATACTTTACATACCCATGACTAATTTGTAACTACCAATTTGTACTTCTTAATTCTTTCTTCCCTTCACTCATCCGCCCAAATCCCCTGCCCATCTGGCAATCATCAATATGTTCTCTGTATCTATGAGTTTATTTCTGTTTTGTTTGTTCATTTTGGTCTTTAGATTCCACATACAGGTGAAATCATACAGTATTTGTCTTTCTCTGTCTGACATATTTCACTAAGCATAATACACTCTGGGACCATCCATGTTGTTGCAGATAGTACAGTTTCATTCATTTTTATAGTTGAGTAATGTTCCATTTATATATGTACCAGTTCTTCTCCATCCATTCATCTATTGATGGATACTTAACGTTGTTTCCGTATCATGGCTATTGTAAATAGCGCTGCAATGAACATATGAGTGCATATAGCTTCAAATTAGTATTTTGTTTTCTTGGGATATATACCCAGATGTGGAATAAACGTGTCCTTCTTTGTTTTTTCTTATAGCCTTTGTTTTAAAGTCAATTTTGCCTAGTATAAGATTTGCTACCATAGCTTTTGTTTGTTTGTTTCCATTTTCATGAAATATCTTTTTACATCCCTTTACTTTCAGTCTGTGTGTGTGTCTTTCAGTCTGAAGTGAGTCTCTTGTAGGCAGCATATGTAACGGTCTCATTGTCTTATCCATTCAGCCCTCTTATGTCTTTTGATTGGAGCATGTCATACATTTACATTTAAAGTAATTGTTGATAGATGTGTAGTTATTGACATTTTATTATTCATATTGTTTATTTTTGTTTCTTCTTCTTAAAAAAGTCCCTTTAACATTTTTTTTGTGTAATACTGGTTTGGTGGTGATGAACACCTTTAGGTTTTTCTTGCCTGTGAAGCTGCTTGTATCACCTTCAATTTTAAATGATAGCTTTGCTGGGTAGAGTTATCTTGGTTGTATTTCCTTGCTTTTCATCATTTTGAATGTGTCATGCCAATCACATCTAGCCTGAAAAGTCTCTATTGAGAAATCAGCTGATATTTTGATGGGAGCTCCCTTGTAAGTAACTAACTGCTTTTCTCTTGCTGCTTTTAAGATTCTCTCTGTTTATAACTTTGGCATTTTAATTATGATGTGTCTTGGAGTGGGTCTGTTTGGAACTCTCTGTGCATCCTAGGCTTATATGTCTAATTCCTTTTTGCCAGGTTAGGGAAATTTTCCATCATTATTTCTTCAAATAGGTTTTTGGTTCCTTGCTGTCTCTCTTTTCCTTCTGGTACCACTATCATACGAATGTGGGTATACTTGATGTTGTTCCAGAGGCCCCTTAAATTATCCTCAGTTTTTTAAATTTATTTTAAATTCTTTTTTCTTTTTGCTGTTCTGATTGGGTTTTTCTGCTATCTTATATTCCAAGTTGCTGATTCAGTCTTTTGCTTCATTTAACCCACTGTTGATTCCCTCTAAAGTATTCTTCCATTCGGTTATTGTATTCTTCATTTCTGACTGGTTCTTTTTTATGTTCTTTTTTTAACCTCCATTTTTATGCTTCCTATCTCTTTGTTGTTCTCACTGAGATCATTGAGCATTCTTATAACCAGTGTTTTGAACTCTGCATGTGGTAGATTGCTTATCTTCATTTTGTTTAGGTCTTTTTCTGGATCTCTGTTCTGTTCCTTCATTTGAGCCATGTTTCTTTTTCTCCTTATTTTGGCTGCCTCCCTGTGATTATTTCTATGCAACAGGGAGAGCTGCTATGTCTCCTGGTCTTGGTAGAGTGGCCTTATATAGTAAGTGTCCTCTGGGGCACAGTGACACGTTCTACCTGGTCACCTGAGCTGGGTACTCCAAGTATGTCCCCCCTGTAGACTATGTGCCTTCCTGTTGTAGTTAAGCCTTGATTGCTGTTGACATGTCAGTGGGAGGGATTGAGCTTCAGGCTGATTAGTTGTGAAGACTGGCCATGACTACACTGGAGGAGCTGTGGTGCAGGGGCTGACCCTATGGAGCAAGATTTGCTTTAGCAGGGTTCTGTGCCTGCCCAGTCTGCCCTTTGTGTGTGCTGTTTGTGGAGGTGGTTGAGTGGTGTTCTGGTGTTCTGCTGCCCACTGGGTGTGTTATTTCTGGGGCTTCTTGAGAGGGTCTCTGGTGCAGCCTAAGGTCAGCTGCTGCCTGTGTCCTGACTGGGGCCACTGGTATGAAGCTTTTTATTGTCTTAAATCCACACGTAAAAATTAAATTGATGACATGAAATAATTAGATGTTTAAAGCTTAAATGTCATCTTTGTGTATGTGTTTTTGATTTAGACCCCAAATTGTCTAATGACTATATTATTTTGCATTTCCTTTTGTTTCTATACACATGACTACATCATAAGTTTACAATATAAACATGTCCCACGAGAAAATATCATAAATGGGATTTGTATAAGATTTACCTTCTAAATAGGTTTCTTTTTCATCAGTCCAGTAACCAATAGCTGACCATAGGCAAAATAGATGACTTGGGGTAAAAGAATAAAAATTTAAAATAACATTGCTATAAAGAAAGAATATGATTATGTAATGGTTATTCCAATATTTATGATTACATTTTGGACATACTCAATTCAAGTAATTTCTGCCTCCTGAATCTTGCTGAAATGTGTGAATCAACTTGCAGTAAATAATTTGGCCATTGCCATATTTTGGACCTACAAAATAATAAGCAATTAATTTAAATATAATTAATTTAGCTAAATCAATAATCAGGCATATGTGTATATTTATATATGGATACAATAACATTTTGTTTATCTTTCAATTTAAGCTTTAAATATATTACTTTTTATTTAATGATCACATTTTGAAAAATTAGTCTTATATGTCAAATTGAAAGAGAATCTATGTGTGGTATATATGAGTAAAGCGAGACACTATGGAAAGAATTTCTTTGAACATAACACAATGATATTGAAAATAATGATAATTTTGTAACAAAATTGAGATTATATAATACCAAGTTAATATCAGTGGTATAATATTAATGTATATAATTTTACATATATCATATATTTATCTAATGACTCCAAACTAAAGCACAGCTTATACTTGGAATAGCATTTCTTCTTCAAAACTTTTCCTTCTATACCAACCCACTTAGAGCTTTGTCCTTAGTTCACCTTTTTTCTTTCTCCTATAATAATATGACCCAATATATGGCTCTCTTTTTGCCTCTCTGTTGACAATTCCCAAGAAATGTCATGAGTTCTTACGATGTATTTTTTTCAATTAAGCTGGTAATCTAAATTCATTCTACCTCACGTACCCTTCAAGCTCCAATTAAAACGTGGGCTCTATCATGAAGGTCTCGATGACGCTGCCAGTTCAAACTCATATCTCTTTTCTCAGAAGTCCCATTGCCCTCAAATCATTCTATTATTAACATATGGTACTTAAGTTTTTAAATTAATTGTAAATATTTTATTTCCTCTGACCAAACTGTATGCTTCCTGAGAGCAAGGTTGGTTGTTGCCTGCTGAGACCAGTTCCTGAAATATATAGCAGGGACTCCAGAAATAGTTAATGAACATTCATAAATAAAGTTTCCACAAGCCTTAATGTACTCTCTTATATACTGTGTTAGATATTTATCTTTTGTACCCCTCCCCCCACTTTTATAAGATATTCACTGTTCCCGCTCAGAGTTACTAACTATGGAAACCCAGAACACATTTTCAGAATAAAACTGATTTTGTGCTGCTTTTATGTGACTTTAGATACATTATCTGCCCTGTGTCTCAGCCTATCTGTAAAATACTAAAGGCTCGATCTCTCCACCCTTCTGAGTTGCTGTGAGGATTCTCCAACGCAGTATGCTTTGCATGAACATGTTCTGAAAGCAGGTTTTTATAAACAGAGACTGGTGATTCTTGATATTCCAGTTCTGGTCAGCATTACTTTGAGCCTTATGTGCATGCGAGTCTCTGAGGGCCCTGCCTGCCTCTCTGATGGGACAACATCTAAATGTCCTCATCTTTAGTTATTTGTCTGGCACCTTCCTGAAAAAACCTTTATAGTCTCTGCTTTTCTCATGCACTGGGTGTTTGGACATGATCTCTTTACTGGCTGATTTCAAGTCAAGGAGAACTTTTTTGGCAGCTGATGTGAAACAAATTCTGGTTGGACGTGTTTAGGGCCCCAAGTCACAGACCTGTGTCTATTTTAAAAAGAGCAGAGCAGGGAGTCTTGGCCCCATGGCCTGTATTTTAGTTGCACACAATAGAAAAGCTTTGAGTTCAGCAGTAGAAAGTTGTTTCAAGTATTTCGACCAAAGAACACAAGAAGATTATTAGTTTAGTTTAGTTTAGTTTTGTTCTTTTTCTGGACAGCTAAAGGTTGCTCTTCTAGGTATATCACACAAATATAAGCCAGAAAAGAGATTTCTTTCTCAAGAAAATGCCACATTTGTTACTCATGAAAATATCCCAAACACTCCCCAGGACAGTTTTGCCTTTCCTTAGAAATCTTTGACTCTGTCACTTCCCGCCACCTATGTCCCATTCTTTGGTAGCAGCAAAACTCCTCTCTGATATTTTGAAAGATGATAGTGCTGAGATAAGCTTCTTTAGCAAATTCCCCATACCTTTTTGTCCCCATGTATCTTTACGGACGAAACTTGATACCTCTGACCAATACTGGAAACCTCCATCTTTGTCACAAGAAATGAGTCCTCTTACATTAACCTCCCTCAGGCCCTGTCTATGCACTCATTTTTTCTTTTCTTTTCTTTTTTGTCATGAAAATAATCACAATTTGCATGCATTTAACATCACCTGTGAACTAGACACCATGCTAGGGTCTTTACATTGTTTCTCTTAATCCTCACAGCTATCCATTGAGACAGATAACATTATGCTCATTTTAAAGATGAGCAAATTGAGTCTTAAGGGCCCAAAGTAAAAGTGCTAGATAGTGGTAGACAATGTTTATATTCAAGGCAGGCTGATTGCATTTTCTATGTTCTTTCCATAATACAACTAAAAATGAATAAATCAATACACATGAATAAGTACACATAAGTACACACACGTATGTATATCCCCACATAGCATACCTGCTGCTGAGGTTTCACAACACCTAAAATAATCTTAGTATTAGACAGAAACCAATCACTCATTTCAGTGATAAGCAGATGAACTGGGCACTATCAAAACAGTACATTTTTCACATTGTAAGTCATTGTTTTGGAACAGTATAGGCACAGATTCATATATAGAAATGTTTCTGTGTGTCTTTATACACAGAAGACTTGGGGAGCTAGAATAACACTTTCCCCAAAACAGTCTGTTGATTTAATCTCACCCTTTCGTAACTGCACATGACCCTGACCCAGTAGCCTATGGTACTAGAAGGACATGCAGGCAGATGCTGAGTGAGCAGCAGGTGTTTCAGCTGAAAGGGGGTTGATTAGGCATTTGGAATGAAGGTAGGGTGAGAGGCAGTTACTATCTGCAAAAGAGAAGATGAAGACCCAGATTCTGGATGTAGGGCCTCCGGTCCACGGCTGCAACTAGCAGCCATGCTGATCTGCAGCTCAGCTTCTGCTGGATTGGCCCAGGGTACCCAATTAGCCCCGAACACAGCAGGTATTGTTTCCACAGTCTGCAGCAGCACGAAGCCTATAGATGGTTAAATGCTCACAGCTTCAAAGATTAGAGAGGGTTTAAGAGGTAGGGAGCTACCCAAATCACCCGAATCCTCTTCTTTCCTATCTGTGTCTTGCCTTCTTTTCCAAGTTTTCTGGAGCATGATTACACTTCAGCAGACCATGGTAATGTATGCTTGGGAAAAAAATGAAATTAAACTAGTGCTTCAGGAATTCTTTCATAATGTAATCTGAACCAGTCCTTGCTAATGAGGCCAAAGTATTTCCCATCCAACTGAAGTCCTGCAATTATTTAAATGTGTAAGTGAAACCATTCTTTATACCTTCATTCACAGTCCATTTAAGTCAGAAACTGAGTTTACTTGGTTTACTAACTGGGCATTAAGCACCATTTGAGCAGTTTAAGAACTATCAACAGTTGCAATGGCCCATAATAAATATATGTATAATTATTTCTATATAGATCGTCCTTTGTAGGTGGAGACAACATTGCCAATATAGGTTGACGCAAAAGTAATTGCGGTTTTTGCAATTATTTTAAACCTTTTAAACCGCAATCACTTTTGCACCAACCTAATAGTTATCAATCACGTGCCTGTTACTACACAACTAGGATTTTAGTGTGTATTTGCGTGGGGATTTTCCATTTACAGAGCACTCACACTATCTCATTTATTTATCAATATAAGCCAATATATTATTATTATTATTAATATTATTATTATTATTACTACTAATTTACCATTAAGAAAATAAAATTCAAAGATGCTGAATAACCCAAGAGGGATAAAACCAGGAAGTGGGAGACCAAAGTGCTTAGCATACTGTGTCCATACATACCAAAAATAAGCATGATTTTTCTGTCATAGTTGCTATCCAAAATGCTAAGTTGCCTGTCATACTTAAATACTGGTCACTTACATAAAATACAAAAACCATTTACAAGGAAGAATAGTTATTTACTTAAATTCATATGTAGTTAAATCTTGTTTCAGTAATCTTCTTTCATTGGGGTACTTAAATTATTTACATGGGGCATTCAAATTATAGTCTGCAAAGAATCTAAAAATAATATTCTCCGAGACTCAAATTTTATTAGAATTTCAGTTACAAATGTAATTATATAATTAATTTTAAAATATTCCAGATATTACACATACACTGACAGATTTTTCTTCAATTATCACTATACTACATTTCTCCGAAAATAAGACCTAGCCAGTATATTATATTATACCCAGTATTATATTATATTATATTATAGACACGGTCTTATATTATGTTATAATATATAAGAGCAGGTCTTATATGATATTAAAATAATACCAGGTCTTATATTAATTTTTGCTCCAAAAGACGCATTAGAGCTGATAGTCCGGCTTGGTCTTATTTTCGGGGAAACACGTTATTAAAAGTAGGCAGTTTAAGTTCAGTGTATTCTTAGAGGCTAGGAGATAGACTAGAAAACATTAACAATATAATTTCATATTGAAGCCTATGTATTCAAAGCCTAGTTTTGTAGATTTTTGCTGGTATGACATAGAGCTCATGAAAATGAGTCGGTTATGTCAGTTTGGACAGAGAAGGAAAAAGGTTTTTATTGATTTCATTCTTTTCAAATCACTTCACCCTGAAAATATTCTTTGAAAGGTTGCTCAGAATAATTAATATGGGGAAAGAGTAGTGTCTGACTAGATGTTCTGAATATAGCCTCTCCTTAAATCCCAATAAAGTATCAATAAAAGTCTACAAAAAGATGAAAGTTTCACAAAAACTTCAGTAAGTGACAATGAAGCTACTGCCAAAAGCTGGGAAAATATCACACTATCTATAAAATCTATGTACAGGTAGTTGAATGAATAGCACAATTAGCAGTTATGCATATATTGCTAAAACAAAGGATTCTAATGGCTTAAAAGAAAGAAGGGAAATCATTTTTCTTTTCACCACTGCCTGTCTTTGAAGCAGAAATGCCTCCCATTTCGACCCTAAGAAAATATTGCTTCATGGTTGTTTTGGACTCAATGTCTGTGTCCCCCCTACATTCATATATTGAAATCTTAACCCTCAATGGGACGGTATTGGGGGGTACAGCCTTTGGGAGGTAGTTAGGTCATGAAGGTAGAACCCTCAGAAATGGTATTAGTGCCCTTACAGGAAGAGACATGAGAGAGATGATCTCTCTCTCCCTCTCAGCCACGTAAAGACACAATGAGGAGGAAGCCATCTACAAGCCAGGAGGAGGACTCTCACCAGAACTCAACCATGCTGGCACCCAATCTTGGGCTTCTATTTTCCAGAACTTTAAGAAAAAAAATGTTTATTCTTTGAGCCACCCCATCTATGGTATTTGTTATAGCAGCCCAAGCTTACTAAGACCCGGGTGTTTTATTTTAACATAAATTATCATTTCTCTCCTTTCACCTTTAAATTTCTCTACAACTCAGACATCGAAATCCCCAGAAAACAGCAGGTTAAGAAATATGGAATGGTTAACAGAAGTGTCCGTCATCTTTGAGATACAACTTCAATAAATGTAAGGCTGTGGATGGGATCAGTGATAGGAGGATGGTTATTGGTGGGACATGCTGATAATTATAGGTTGTTTGAACTTAACTGGTTCAGTGTCAGTGAATAATGCAATGAATTCTGGAGATAATCTTGACTCAGTCCAGAAGAGATGTGCTTAAAATCTACTCTACAGAACTGAATAGAATGCAATCTTAGTGATACTTCGGATATGTACTGGTGATATTAAGTATAAGTGGTTCTGAAGCAAACCATACATATCGACTGCTAGAAAAATACTGAGTGTGCTTACGTTGCTTTCAATTTAGAGTCAGTAGAAAATGTTAGAATACTATTTGGCATTGAATATTATGCAAAAAATAAGATTCATGTCAATAAATCAATACACATAAATAAACGTAAGTACACACACGTATGTATATCTCCACATAGAATACCTGCTGCTGAGGTTTCACAACACCTAAAATAATCTTAGTATTAGACAGAAACCAATCACTCATTTCAGTGATAAGCAGATGAACTGGGCACTATCAAAAGAGTACAGGAGAACAATGGGTCGTATAAAAATCATGCTGAGTTGTAAAGAAAACACATTGGTTACAAGAGAAGGGGACATAAAATATAATAAGTGAACTAAAATTAACCATAGAAAATTAAAGTATGGACAGTGGAAAATGAAGAACAAATGGAAATAAAATGTAGAGATGTAGAAGGCAAACTTTAAAAGTTCTCCCAGATTAATAAATAAAGATTATTAGAGAAGTTGATGAAGAAAAGATGACACAAATGTGGAAAACTGTTGTTGTTGAGAAAAAATACAACAGAAGCAATAGCCAAGATTAAAAAGAGAGAGAGAAATATTATACATAAAGCTTGAATTAAAACTTAGGAACACCTGCAAACATCCAAGCAGAAAAAAACAGGTTACCTACAGGTAAACAAAATTAAATCTGGCCTGAGATTTCTCCTAGATATCAGTGAACTATATGAGACCATGAGATAATAGTTTATAGAAATCTTTGTGAAAATATTAATGATTAAAATGTGAATAACATTTCAAATTTATATTAATATGTTAATAAAAAATGTCATTCTCAGATATATGGGAGGATAAACTTAGCATCAATTTTCCTTCCTGAAAAAAAATTATTTAAAGATTTATTGGAGACCTATTCCAGGCAATTGGAAGATAAATTAAGTCAAAGAAGGGAAATAAGATATTGGATAATATTTTTTAAATGTTATGATTCTGAACATTGAAATTAGTATTGCAAACAATATGTGTAACAAAGTAATTTGTGTTACTACAACCAAATACAAAATATAATGTAGAAGTCAGAAATATTATTGGAAGATAAAATGTAATATAAAATATAATCGATTAACATCAATCTATGTCTAAAATTATTTTTAAAATTCTAAAAAAACAATTAAAAGCAAAATTGTACCAATTTCCTCAAGTGATTGGTAGAATCTTAAAATACTGCTTAAATTATATAAAATCATTTACTTAATTACCAAAATAAATTCTCATTGAGAAAAATACATCAAACAGTATGGACAAGTGTATAACAAAAGCTGCAAATTCCCCACTTACACATTCTGTCACCTAAGAGATGTCATCACAAAAAATAGTTTGGTTTATATGAGTATACCTGGGGTATCAAAAACAATGTATACAAGTGGACACTTTGGTCAGTGTCGCTCAAGCAGTATTCACTATGATCAGAAGTGTCTGGACACTGAAGGTAACCACTTTGAGCACCTCTTGTAATTACAGAAGTCAAACATGACTTGTATTCATCTTTTGTTATTGGTATATATTGAGTATTACAATTTTAATACAGTTTTCCTTTCTTAAAATGTGTTTACATACATATATATATATATATATATATATATATATATTTATATATAAACAGATATATCTGGTGAAGAATAATGTCAATTATAGCTTCTAAAGTGCAAAAAACAAATTAAAAAGCAGTATCGTAATATAAGGTACAATTTGGTTAAAAATCACTTTATATATAATAAATAGGTACTACATAGAGATATAAATATAATTATAGATACACATGCTCTACATTTACATATATATATATATGTGTATATATATATATATATATATATATATATATATGTATATATATGTTCTTATATTCTGGCTAACTCTTTATAGTTCTATAAAATACCATGCCTTGGGAGTTTTTAATGAAATTTTTATTTACTAGTCTTAGAAAGTAAATATTTAGTTTTTTTGAGTTAGCCACTGCAATTTCCAGTAGTGATAACTTTAGCACTATAGATCTATTTACAAATAACAAGAAAACAGAAAAGCAAGAACAATTGTACCTTGGGAAAAACAAAAATAAAAACAAAAACACTAGAATTTAGAGTCATAAGGCTGAGTCATGAGAGGAAAAAATATCTTAAGAAAACAGATGTAATGTAGAAAATAAAATACACTTTGAAATTAGTTAAATTTGTATCTCCAGAAACATTTAATGATTACCAACAGAAAGGAAATATATACTGTTGAAGAATAAAGAAATAAGAAAGGCAAAACAAAAAACAACACAAGTGCTTAGAAATTAAAAACAGAGTTACTAATCTAAAAAATAATAGTGGTGCTGAAGGGTTGAACTAGTATTGCTTAAAACTGAAATAATAATGTAGATTCAGACTGCAAGGGACAATAATAGCCAGATAAATCAACACAAGTTATAATTTACTCTAAACAATATTTGATGTCACAGTTGTTAAATGACTGTTAGTTTTAAATAAGGAAAGACATAACATGAAATCAGTTTAATTACTTTCTAGGAAAGAATTTCTAAATAATTTTCATAGATCGCTGTGAAGAAAGTTAAAACAGAGGGAGGGACTTACAAAGCATATTATCTTAGTTGAGGAAGAAAATACGGAAAAGTGCAATGAAATTTGTTGAAAGCTTAAAGGGGGGGTTAATTAACTTTTGTTAGTCAACTTAATTGAGGTGTGAATACAATAAAGTGTGCTCATTTTTAAAAGTGTATTTTCTGAGAATTGACAAATGTAAACACCTGTGAAATGACGATCAAGATAAAGACTATTTCGTTCACCAAAATATATTCATTTTGCCCCTTCCCAGATCTCATACATCTAGCCTCAGTCAACCATTGACTGAGGTTTTTTGCCATTAGAAAATAAGTATTTTTTTTTACAATTTTCATATAAATGGAGTCATATAGCATGTCCTCTTTTGTAGCTGGCTTCTTTTGCTAAGCATATGTTTTTGAAATGTATCTGTGTTGTTTCAACTCTCAGTCATGTGTTTCTATTTATTTCTGAATATTATTAATTGCACAGATATACCACAATTTGTTTATCTATCCCTCTTCTATACACGGGTGTGAAAACATGCTATTTTCATAGGAGAGTCTAAATCTATGACTTCAACTGCTGGATTATGTATAAGGTGTATGTTTCCCAATCATTCCTTGCCTCACCTCATGGAGTGTCATAGCACGCATGTGCAGATTAGTTTCAGCAAAGGACTCAAAGGGACCCCAAGCTATTTTGGAAATCCCCTTGTTTGCATAGTTCCCTTCTTTCCAGTACTTTTCTTCTCAAATTCTAGCTAACTCCATATGTTTGAATATCAATCTATCTCCTCAACTCATTGAGACCTCTGGGAACTGTTAGGGATCTGTTTCCATATGTCCAAATTTGGAAATTAGCTTCAGGCAGAAAGCTAAGGCAATCTTAAGGCTAAACTCATTTATGTCTCTTCTTCCAGGGGTCTGCTTATTAGCCAATATGTGGAAATAAATGCTCATATATTGTCTAGTTTTTTTGTTTACCATGGGAAGTTAAGTTTGAACATTTTTAATCTCTTAAATCAGGAACTGGAAATTCATATAGATTAACTTTTAGTTCAATAGAGAATATAATTGTTTATAAATTTAGGAAAAACAACTGTTAGAATAAAATAAAAACAGAAAATAGAATTTCCAAACTACTAGAAGAAATCAAATAAAAAGTATAAATGAAACAATAAAATGAAATTAGAAATAATCAGAAATATGCAAACAACAGAAAAAGAGACAAAAGTAACAATCACAATAAATGTGGAATGAACGGATTGAATTATCTGGGGCAAGACATAATGCTTAGATTGAGTTTAAAAAAAAATCTAACTGCATGCTCTTTATAAAATATAGTAGACATAATTAAAATATTAATTAAGCACTTTGGAAATAAATTGTGAGATGGTCTCATTCTTGATTTTGCTACATAGAACATATAGTTGAAGAGAGAGATCCAAGATGGTGGAGTAGATAAACACTGTGCCTGCATCCTTCCATGAACACATTAAAATTATAACTAAATTATAGAACAATTAACCTGGAGAACCATCTGAAGACTAGTGGAGCAGAAGTCCTATAACTAAAAATATAAAGCAGAAGCCACGACGAGACTGGTAGGAGTGGCAGAAATACAGAATGGGCCCCAAACCCCCCTGTGGCAGTGGAGAAACAGGAGGGATTCCTCAGCTGCAAAGTTTCCCCCTGAAGAAGCTGTCTTCCACAGCAGGCCCTCCAACCTGGAGTACTGGTGCCAGGGAGAGGAGCCACCACAACATCTGGCTGTAAAAAACAGTGGGGATTCCGACCATTTGGGTGGGACAGAAGGCTGTGAGAAACCTAGGCATCCTCTTAAATGGCCTACGCATAGACTCAGTCACTCGCAGGCATTCACCTTGGGCTCTAGTGAAGGGAGGGTGAATCTGGAGGCCTCGGAGACATACAGCGGGGCAGACTGAAAAGTGTGGTTACAGAGGGAGGACTGAAGGACAGTTGGCATTTTCCCGGTGAGGGTTTCTTCTCCTCTGCGGCTGGCAGGTGGGCACCATCTTCCCTACGTTGAGCCCGCCCCCACAGGCCAAATCTGAATCTGATTGGCCTGGTGAGCTCTGCTGCTTCACCCTGTGAACTCAGTTGGAACCCAGCACCACATAACTCACACACCACCTGAGACACTTTTTCTAAAAGTAGCCAGCCCGGCCCACATTGCACTCTTTCTTGAAAAACTATTGAGTCCACGGGCCCCTGGTGGGCAGCAGCAACTGGCCTCAGTGTGCTCTGAGACATTTGCTGAGTCATTCCAGGCTCAGCACAGGCACCAAACCAGAGTCTACATTAACCTGATGACCACAACCCTTCCCACTCTTGTGACTCCCTGAAACCCTGCCTCACACAATTCATGTACTGCAAGAAGCTTTATCAGTGGCTGAAACTTAAGGGAGCCAGCAGGTGGCAGCACGCTTTTCGGTGTCCTGGCATTTTGCGGAGCTACCCCAGACCTAGTACTGGTTGCAGCTGTCCTGGTTCACATCGAGGCATTTCCCATGTGACTCAAGGTTTAGCACAGGTGGCAAACAACTGTGGATCACTTTGTAGCTCCTACCAGGCAGTCCCCAGCAAGTAACAGGCAGCGGGTGACCTGGGCCTGCACCAGAGCCCCTCCCAAGAGGCCGAAAAACCAATATACTTGGAGGTTGGCTTCACACCATAGTAGAGCACTACCCAATTAGCCCCACAAGTGGGAAACACAAAGGGTAGTCTCAACAGGCGCTGGGGCCCACTGGGGTGAATCCCAGTGGGGTAAGGCCCCCCATATAGCAGCCTGTAAGCTATGGACATGGCCAAACCCTATGGGCCCTCAGCCTGAGGGTCAATCCCACCTACTGATGTGCCAATAGCAATCAGGTTCAACTATAACAAAAAAACGCGCACAACCCATGCAAGGAACACTCCTGGAGCACCTGATTCAGGTGACCAGAGAGATTGCCACTGGGTCCCACAGAACACCTACTACATAAGGCCACCCAGCAAGACTGGGAGACATAGCAGCCCTACATAATACATAGAAACAAACACAGAGATGTAGCTAAAATGAAAAAACAAAGAAATGCATCCCAAATGAAAGAATAGGAGAAAACTCCAGAAAAAGAACTAAACAAAATGGAGGCAAGCAACCTACCAGAGACAGAGTTCAAAACAATGGTTATAAGGAACTTAGTGAGAACTTCAACAAAGAGATAACAAGCATAAAAGAGAGATAGAAACCATAAAACAGAATCAATCAGAAATGAAGAATACAATAACTGATAAGTCGAGCAATCATCTGACACCACACTATGCTATCACAATATTATTGACTATATTCTCTATGTTCTACGTTATATCCCCATGACTTATTTGTTTTATACCTGGAACTGTGAAACTCTTAATCCCCTTCCCCTTTCTCCCCTTTTTTAATTTATTAATTA
The DNA here is from genome assembly GCF_004115265.2 of Rhinolophus ferrumequinum. Lineage (NCBI taxonomy): Eukaryota > Metazoa > Chordata > Mammalia > Chiroptera > Rhinolophidae > Rhinolophus > Rhinolophus ferrumequinum. The sequence continues at coordinate 29,409,146 of NC_046296.1, read as the reverse complement.
CAGTTGACATTCAATATTATTTTATATTAATTTCAGGTATAAGGCATAGGGTTTAGACATTTACATAATTTAAGAAGTGACCGCCCTATTTATTCTAGTACCCACCTAGCACTATACATAGTTATTACTATATCATTGACTATATTCCCTATGCTTTACTTTACATCCCCATGACTATAATTGGAGAAGATAAATAGCAAACAAAACAGTTCTCATAATAAAATAAGACTCACATCTCTATAAAATAAAGGAATGGAAAATATTTATTAAATTAAGAAATATTAAAAATTACATAAAGAGTATCAAACATACTAACATACTAATTATCATAAAAAATGTAAATGGATAAAACTTAAAATATCTCTGGTTGACAGTAATAAAAAGTCTTATATATACTATATACTGCCTAAAAAGATATCATAGTAATTACAGAGTATAAAAAGATATCACAGGCAAATTAGAAATTGAAAATGTCAATATTAATATCAGAATTCTAGAAAAAAAGGACAATGGTGATTATTTTGTGTTGAGAAAACATATTCAGTCAGTCAACTCATGAGAGTCAATTATGCATCTCTTCTCAACTTCACATTCAGTGATGTCGTACAGTTGGCTTGAAATTGGCCATGGAGTAATATTTAATCCTTAGGATTTGGCAAATGTTTCAGATAAAAATACCCTTTGCCTCCCCCAGAAACCTGGTTGTTAAACATTTACCAGCACACCACTGACCATAATCCAAAATGAGCATGTAACAAACATGACTCTGTATGACCCAACAGCAGAATTTAGAGCACAAACTTCTTAGAAATTCAAAGACAAAATGACAGAAGCTCAATATTTGTGAGAGAGATTAATATACCTTTGTCAGTCTTTCATGATTCAAGAAAGCATCCACAAAATACAATGCAATAGGTGATTTAGATTGCACAATTAATAAGATTACTTGAAATGTGGATTGCAACCACCAAAGAATATATTTTCTCATTGTATATATAAAATACTTTAAATGTATACTAAGTCACACAGAAAATCTGAATAATTGCCAAAACATTTAAATAATTAGGTACAGAGCCTTGGGCCTTAAGACAACCAACTAGAAATAACAGAAAGTTAACTATCATGACTGCCGAATAAAATCTCTTCCCTCCTTCTAACACAAAAAAACATCCTAAATAACTCAGATAAACTATGAATCAGTAATATAATTGAACATAATTTCAAAAATAACAAAGATATGTCCATTGCATTAAAATTCAAACTATAAATTCATGGTATTTTCTGATTCAAACATACACATAAACTTAGCGAAAGCCAGAGGAAGGCAGAATAATACATTGCAAAAATCAATAAATTTTCTAATTTCTAAATTGTAAATTTATAAGTTACTAATGAGATGAGGAGATTACTTTCCTTTAAAGTGGGTGAGACACACTAAATCAAAATAAGTAACAATATTTAACTTCTGAGAAATTTATTATAAAACTGAGAATAAAAATTATATGTGTGATTAAAAGGATGCTTCCAAATAAAGGATCTTTTAAGTATGAAAATACTATACATAATCATCTCCAATAAATATGGAGGTTTTTATTGATAGGAATAATTAATAATAGCTAACATATTTTGAGGGGTTATCTAGTGCCAGACAGTGTTCTCAGAATTTTAAATCTATTAAACTATTTAATTCTCAAATAAAACTATATGATAAGTGGGTCAATTCACACATAAGGAACCTAGACATTGAGATGTTAAGTAATTTACCCAAGGTGAAACATCTGGTAAATGGCAGACCTGGAATTAGAAGAAGAGAAATCTGGCTCCGGAATTCCTACTCCTAACCACCACAATGTATGACCGTTCAGAATATTTTATGTGAAACTAAACTAAATAAAAAGTAGAAAAAAGGCCAACTACATAGAAAAAAATGTGAAATCATTATGAGTTAACTCCAAGAAAGATGAAAAACTAAAGCAAATTTTATAAATGATAAATTTTTACACTTTCAAGACACCACTATCATGTGATCAGGAATTAAACTAACAACCAGAGGAAAACAGCAGTATATTAGGAGGAAGAAAGGCAAGAAGAGAGAAGACGGGAAGGATAGAAACAAGGGAGCAAGGAAGGGAGGGAAGGAAGAAGAGAGGAAGGCAGAGAGAAAGAATAAGACAAGATCTCTACTTCCAATAACCAATTTTTAGTAGCTATAGACTTTGTTCCTGAAATGAGGAGGAATAAAGATGATAAAGGTGATGAAAATGTGTATGAAATACATTAATTAAGCAATAGGAATATAATTTTACTAGAACAAAGGACTAATATAACCAGAGTCAAGATTTTCTCAGTTGTGAATATGTCTTATAAGTATATATTTATAAATATATTAACAGTTATTAATAATCCTTCAGGGTAAAAATCATGAATTTAAAATCTGAAAATTGTTTAGCCACTAACTACTGATTTTGTATTGAAATAATTGTTTTAATAACTGAACCTACAAAATCGTGTTTCTTTGGAAGGCAATTGTGAAATCATAGCAGAATAGAGTATAAATGCTTTTAACACAAATAAGAATCTTTCCAAAACTAACGACAAATATAATACTTATGAATAATTATCGAATAAAATTATCAAAAAGTTTAGTTGAGGAACAAAAAGCCTTGACCACTACTGCCAGTATTTTCTATGCTTTTCTAATAATTATGGGCAATGAAAAAGGATTAAAAACTGGAATTAAAAATGTAATCAATGGCAGAACATAAAATTATGTTTCTGTTATTCATAGATGTGATCTTTTTGACATATAAAAACAACAAAACTAAAATTTTATTATATAAAAAATGGCCAGATAAAAGATAAACACACATAGGAAATTCTATCCCCCACTCTCCATAATACCAATAACCATTGGAAGAGATGTTAGAAAGGTTTTTCCACAAAGATAAATATGTTTGTATGTGTGTATATATTTATGAGTATGCATACATGTATTTGCTTGTCTGTGTATGAAATGACACTTAAATAAAATTCCTTTCCCCACAATCACTTTCTAGGCCCTTACCATGTTTTTCTTTACAGTACCAAATACAGTATATGATTATAAAAACATGATCTCTGCTCCCCTGGAAGAATGAGATTGACGAGAGCAGGGTATTGTTTTTTTTTTACTGCTGCTCTTAGTGGCTGCCACAAAGTGAACACTCAATAAATTGTGGTGGTAGTTGTTGTAGAAGTGGGAAAAGTTGACAAATGAAAAAAAGATTTATTTTATCATTATCTTATTTGAATAATCTGAATATTGCAAAGATGCTAGTCTAATATATTTAAAGAATAATTCATTTGAGTCTCAATGGATATGTAGTCTTGCTAACTAAGAAAATATATTTTAAATTACAATTATAAAAAGAAACAGGAAGGGATTGTTAAGAACAAACTGGGAGAGAACTGAGACTTGTTCTAGCTGATTTTAAGGTAACGTTTTCATTTGTGCCAAAAGGGGACCGAATAAAAATCCTAAAACCGATCTTAGTCAAAATAAGAATTTGCCTAATGAAGAGGGAAACATCACAGAATAATTAAGGAAGAATTGCTTATTCAATACATGGGATTAGAGAAATGGATATTAGGAAATATGTATATTACAATAAATTCTAGACATACTGAGAAATTAAACATAAATGATTATTACATGACATAAGAGAAGACAGATGAGTAATTAACCACTTGTTGAGTAGGAGAATCCTTTCTACACATTCCAAATGCAGACACTTTGTATCAAACATATATAAATGTTAAGTAACAAAGAGTAAACTAGTAAAAATTTATTTTCATCAAATATTAAGACAGGGTTATTATCCTCAATATTTAAAAAGCTCTTACAAATTAATGAAATAAGTATTATAACTCCAATAGAATTATGGGCCAAGAATAGAAACCAATAATTTGCACACACAAAAGAAATTTGAATATTCAATGAATATATATAAAAGTTGCTCATCAATGACATGCTACTTTTAATTTGCCAAGGAGTAAATGATTTTTAGAATTATTAATACTGAGAGGGTGTGGAGTGTGGGAGGTGGGCAGCAGTGTGCTTGTAAATGTTTAAGAACCATCTGGCTCTCTGGATGTAGTTTTCACATGAATATTGGTTGATATTTAAATTTTAAGTTAATGAGAAAGACAAAAGTGAAAAAAGAAAAGCAAAAGGGACAAAAGTCAGAATTTCACTCATTCAGTAAGATGAACAACTTCTTTGCTACACAGGATGATTGATTTCTTAAATAGTGAAAGAATTATTTCCTCAATGTTTAGTACTATTTGTAATATAAGCACTACAGACATGATATATTTTTAAAGTCAACCTGCATTATTAATATTTTCTCCATTGTTTCATTAAGTCTTGAAAAGCAACAAAACAATAATTCATGCCCCGGTTTGTGGTATTTGTCGTATTGCTGTGGCAAAATGATCCCACCAGGCTGATATCAAACTTCCAGAGTAGAGTTGCTAAGAGATACACGGTAGCACATTATTATATAGTATTTCTATCAAACAGATACAATAGGTATAAATATTAGAAAGTGATGAGTTCCTATCATATTATGGGAAAAACTATATGCTGTATGTAAATTGTAGAAAAAATATATATTGCTTGATCTGGTTTTTGTAAAAGCTGTTATGTGTATGTGTGCATGAGTTTATGTGTATTTTCAGGTATGTATAAATTTTTATATTTGTTTTATCTGGGTAGTACATTTCTAGATAATTTGTATTGTTATTTCCAGTTTTTTATTATTTTCCAGATTTTCTATGATTAGCACATAATATTCAATCATATACTTTATTTATTTATTTATTTTTTTGCAGCTTTTCCAATGGAAGCATGAAAAATTTAGTTTCTGTTAGAAAATATTCTACTTCATGTCTTCCAGGATTTAAGAGGGAGGGAAAAAAGGAAGGTACAAAAAAAAAAAAAAAATAGGATGGGATGTTGTTCAAAAGATCAAGTCCTATAGAATTCGTACAATTTAGCTTACCTTCACACACCCTAAACAGATTACAAATTCAATTTAAATACCAATCCATGTCCAGCATAGGCTCTAAACTCTTCTAAACCATGTTTTAGGCCCTCTACCAAATTAGAAATGTTCTTAAACTGCCACATTGAGCTTCATTCTCCATTAAACTGAATGCTGTCTAACACATCATTATCCCCCAAAATGGTGCAAGGTGTATTCTGAATCTGTATTTCTATATATATTTTCCACATGCTGATTGTAAAGAATGTGGTTAAGCACCACTTTGATTCATTAGTTCGGTAAGAAAGAGTTTCAGAATTATTCCATATAATTCACAGCACTTAAGAAAGCATATATTTTCATAATACTCTAAATCTATTGCTTACAGTACTAACTCAAGCACATTATGAACAGTTTGCCATAGCAGTGTCATGTTAAAATTGTGGTGGTGCTGTTTCTTCATGTAACTTGCCAACATAAGAATTAATTTAGAATAATATTTTTATCGAGTACATAATATACAATGTTGAGGTTGCTTGCTCTATGGTGGTAGTAGAGGTATTAGTACTTTTAGACTCTTATAACATATAACTTGAACTATGTTTTCAAGCCGAGAACTGGTCAACCTAAAAAAAAACACCACATAAATCGGTACGCGTTTGTGTCTATTTATCACGTATGTGCCCTTTTACCTAAATAATTTTACAAAATGGCAGAACCTGGGTTTTATTTATTTTTTAAAATAAAAGAGATTAAACTTAAGTATTTTTAAAATGAGTAAATATTCCACTTCTCCACATGCAGATAAATTTTCAGACCTCTTCTTATTTTATTACTATATTGTCAAAATTCCTGGAAGCACATGATCTTCAATTCATTGTTATTGACAACTAATTAGTTCCTCTGATATCCAATAATAAACAGGAAGTTGTTGTTAAACATATTGCTGCATATTTGTTTCTTCTGGAGGTCTAATTACAGTCAGAATTATACATTTCAAAATCACCCATTACATAAAAAAATTATACGTCTCTTTCACCATAGTTGCTTTCTGTTCTCAAAATTCAAACCTAGATGGCTGATGTTATCTTAAATAGCTACAAACTGACTAGGTTATTCTTGAACAGTGTCCAAACCTCTTTAATTATCAGTTTGATCAATCTATGTGTTATTGTCATGTTCTCTTTTAGAGATCAGTATATCAGAAGGGTTTATACAGGAATAACCTACTCTGTATACTGTATTAGATTTCTATATTTTTGTTTTACCTCTAGACAGGTAATGCTTTTTAAATTATCTTTACAAAGAGCAACTGATGAAGGAGAATTGTGACAGATGATGAAACTTCTACAAAATGACAAATGTGGGGAGAATGTCCTATGCAGATAAAATTAGGCAAGATCATGCAGGTGATGTCTCTTCCAACTAAGCTTTAGATAACCTCTGATGTTGGACAAAGGCTCGGCCTATTTAAAAAACTAACTTAATTTTGTCAAAAGTTAATAGCATTTTTAAAAAGTTAAGCTTGGTTATTTGGAATTAAAGAAGTAAAATAGAATAAAATAGAAAAAAAATCCTGTTCGGTGACCAGAAATAATGATTTTCTTGAAATTTTAACATCCCCAATGAAAACTGCATGTAATTGGTAGCTCTATAGTTGAATAGTCTAGTTAAGTCCATACCAATTATTTATTTTATAACATTCTAGAGTAGTAAAATAATGTGTTGACCAGTAAATATATGGCCAAAAGTTAATTAAATATATTTTGAAGTTAACAGATGACAAAAGAGTCAAGATAAACTGAAAAGGCGGAAAGTTTAGTTTAGTACTGGTCATTTAATTGAGTAACATGGATGAGTGAGAAATTTGTTTTTTTTTATGAATATTCATCTTAAACTCTTACTAACGGAGAGACATCTAATTTACTAAATGTGAAGTCATCACCTTTTCACTTGCATTGCCTTTTGAAATGGCAGCCTGGTTTATTCCATTACTATCCAGCTCAGATCTGTGGACAAAGTTGGTGTATGAAGAGTCTAAGAAATGATTTACCTCCCAGTTTTCATGTTATACTGGAACAGAATGAAATGAAATATTTGGAGAGAAAATGGGGAGTTTGACCAAATAACAAAATTTTGTGTTTAAGGAAAGGCAAAGAAGTGGGGGGAAAAAAAAGAAAGAAAACTGAAAAAAAAAATTAAGAAATCATTCTTAAGTAAAAGAATAACAGAAGCACCAGGTTCGGTAAGAAAAAAAAGGAAAAGGATGAATTCGATTTGATACATGACAAATTTGAAGTACCAATAGAATATTGAAGTAGCAGTGTCTAGAAAGTAGTTGATAATTTCAGAGAGAAGTTTGGGCAAATTGTAAGGTACAGGATATAAATATGGGATGAATCCAGATAACAGAGATGAGTTGAAGCCTGTAACTTTATTAAGTGTGATAAGGTAGGGCTTATGGTTAAGAGAAGAAAAAAGAGCCACTTTCAAGAACTTATAGGCTCATCCCTAGGTGTTCAAAATGACATATGCTATCAATTATAGTGATATTTGTAATGAAAATAGATTTGGAAATAAACCAAGCTTTCATCAGTAGCGAAATAGTTAGATAAGCTAGTGTATATTAACAAAACGAAATGTTATATAACAATTGAAAAGCTGCAATAATATGCGAAAATCAAAAGATCGCCAGAATATATAGTTAAGTAAAACACATGGCACAGAATGCTACATAAAGTATGTAAGCTTTCAGGTAAAAACATATGGAAAAATATGATATATATTATATTTCTTTGCATGTCAAAAAAAACCCACTAGAAATATGAAAACTAATAAAGGTTGTCATATATGGTGGCAAGGAAAAATGAGGAAAATAAGGACAAAGTGGAAGGAAATAATGTCAGTATACACCTTGTGACATTGTATTGTTCTTTGAACCAAAATAACAATACAAAATTTAAACATTAAAACAGAGAGAAGTATGGAGAAGGTGAGGATGGATTATCCTATGGAAAAAAAAGAAAGTAAAAGAGCCTGAAGACAAGATGAAGACCACACAAAACTGAGAGATAAGAAAAGGACCAAGAGAATGAAATGTCAACAGGGTAGGCAGAGAATGTGAAGGAGGAGAAGGTGGTCAACATCCTCAAATAATACCAAAAGGATGTAGATTCAAGCAAGAAGTGCCTAATGACCAGCATTTTTCTTCCAATAGATAACACTGTGGGTGGCACAGTGTATCTAAGTCTCTATGTTGTCTTTAGCAAGTAAATGTTTAAGACGCATAAGAAGCAAAGCTTCCTTAGAACTAGTCACTGGTTTCTGATTTCCCCGATTTCTTTTAATTTAAAATACCCAATTTCAAAACTACAAAACCAAAAAAAATAAACCTGACAGAATAGAAAAATTATTCCTCATACATAATAAAACCTAGCATTCATGCAAACTTCTTTTCTTTTCTTTCTTCCTTTCTTCCTTTTTCTTTCTTTCTTCCTTTCTTTCTTTCTTTCTTTCTTTCTTTCTTCTTTCTTTCTTTCTTTCTTTCTTTCTTTCTTTTCTTCTTTCTTTCTTTCTTTCTTTCTTTCTTTCTTCTTTCTTTTTTAGATAAAGAACAGATGTGGGTTTGGTTAAAGAAAAAGATGTTTAAATGGATTTTCCCCTAAAAAGGTTGAAGTTTCTTTAGGAATCAAAAAGTAATTTGGGTAGATTATTGAGGTTTGAAAGTCAAGAATAATTTAAAGATGGAATTACTTTTGGAAAAGTGAATATTATGCTGGGGATTTTTATTGGTGATTAAAACTAGAGAATTGATGAAGCTCTGGATTT